>NC_134465.1:37277076-37610052 GCF_047948215.1 Lycorma delicatula
GACTTAATTGTTTTTATTACGGATATTATATGGTAATTTAAGAAAAGAACAAACTTTAAAATGGCCCAAGAATCTTGTTTTTATGACTTATCACTGATGAAATATGGGCTTCAAAAAGATAACCTTACCAACCACTTTACATAAAAATTAGATATTTGCAGAAAAGAAACCAGGTAATATTAAATAAAAATTATTTCTTTTTTTTTCCGTTTAGCCTTTGGAACCACCGTACGGTGTTACTTAAAGAATGAATGAGGATGATATGTATGAATGTAAATGAAGTGTAGTCTCAGGTCGATCATTCCTGAGATGTGCGGTTAATTAAAACCCAACCACCCAAAAACACCGGTATCCACAATCTAGTATTCAAACCCATATAAAAGTAACTGCCTTTTGTAGGATTTGAATCTTAGAACTCTCGTCTTCGAAATCAGCTGATTTGAGATGACGAATTCATCACTAGACCAGCCTGGTCAGTTATTAAATATAAATCTAGCAGTTTAAAAGAAGAACCAAAAAATATCTGTATGCAGTGTATTTTATGGACAAGTACAGAAAATTTCTGAAACATGAACACTCAAACTATAAAATAAGAAAGCTTTTGAAATGTACTACTGCAGGAGAATCTCACTGAAGGGACATCAATACTACAATACTATGTAATTTTTATAAAAAAAAAAATAATAAAAATATATGTATTATTGTATAACAATTATAACCACATAAATCAAACCAGGTAGGAACCACTTATTGGCATCCACTTCATTGCACTAAATCACACATGATTTTATTGTTTAAAAGATAGTAATAATAATACAAATGTAAATATAAATAGTAAATAATAAGTTAAAACAGGCAATTTAATAATTTTTATACAGTTTTGTAATTGCTTCCTGATAACAAAAGGTGTTCTGAGATGGAAATTAAAATCATTCATTATCGAAAGCTAGAAAATTTTTATTAACTTAAAAATGATAAAAAATGGCAATATAATTAATTTTATTTTTAACCAGGCTCATTAAATTAGTAAAAAGAAACCTGATATTTCTCAAATCAAATGAACAAAATTATCATTTTACACCATGTGTTAGTAGTACTTCCAGCAAACAAATCGAACACAAAATGAAATATTATCATTAGGAGATAAAAGGCTAAACATAATATGCATTATCTAATTGGGATTTTACAATATGAGCAAATATTTTGTTAAATTAAAAATATTATAAAAGTTTACAAACAAGAGATAACTACAATCAACACAAGACATTACTACTGTTCATACCGACCAACAACTTTGAAAATTAATACTTATTATGGACACACAATTTGGTTCATGACATATGAAAACATGTTCATATACCCATCTTTATTTTACAATCACCATCACATAAAGTATATAAAATAATATATTTAAAAAAATATATATATATAAAATTTCTATCAGTAGTTATAAAAATAAAACAATATCTGAAAAAATTGTGCAATTTAATTTTGAACAATCGCAAGTTAAAAGAAAGAGGTTATCTTATAATACAGTCACTTGAACTCTTCGCCTCGATTGTTACTCTGGGTTTGAATTGTTCAGTTGGAGAATTCAAGTAGTACATATTACATTAAGTATATCTTTTTTATCTCAGGTTATCCAGAGCTAACATTTTTCATTTATTTGTTTAATTTTAAAATTGAAAGTAAAAAATTTAATTTTAGTACATTTCATAACCGGTGCTTTTTTAATCTGATTTTCTTTTTCTTTTCTTTATTCTTTACTTTGAAATTAATATAGTTTTTACATAAATTCCTTATTATAAGAATTTAATATTAAAATTCTAATTATTAAACTAAAATCAAAATTCGTGAATCTATATTTTATTATTAATCTAATTACATTTTTTTTTTTTTTTTAATTATGTTGTCTTTTAAGTAATAGGTGATTTCATTCATATACTACCATACTGGCATAACCCTTACTTTTAACTTAACAAATAGATTACAATAATTCTACAGTCAAATTTTAGAGGAAGTTCCTCTTATGCTAATACAGCAAATAACTTTTTAAACAAAATTCCATGATTGGTGATCATTTATATATTTTGTGGTTGTCATATTTGCTATTGGTGCTATAAAGTAACAATAGTTATCACCTGAAATATTTTGATATGAAATATTAAAAAAACTGGTAGAAAACTACAAAAACTGTTTATATATATATATATATATATATATATATATATATCCTCCCCCGTTTTGAGACATCCTTAGCTCATGTTAAGTAGCAGTCTTATTACATGTTTATTCCTCTCATTTCCTTTTTTTAGGATTGTTACATACATGCATAATCTAAAATTCATATCATTGCCACTTATGATCTCAATGAATTTAACAAATTATCAAATGATTTTATATATATTCTTACAAAATTAAAAAAAATTATCTTTTGCTTATAAAATAAAATACAATACATTCTTTTTTTTTGGCAATTTTTCATTGAAGGATTTACCCAGACTTTTCTTTTCTTTTTATTTGTTAATAATTATAGCTACCTCTTTGATGTAGATTCTGCTGACTGGTTTATATAATACTAACAAATTTTGAGTTGCCAATTTGTCTCTCACTTTTGTTCAGAAATATTAACTTTGCCATCGGCAATTGATTGGCAAGTACATAACAAGCCTTATTTTTATCAAGACATAATAAGTTTCTCATTTTTGCATTTCTTGTGAAGAATTTATTACATAAACCTACTCATTTAAAAAAAAAAAATCACTTAACGGCAAGACAAAATGCGATATATAACACTTTAAAATTTTTAAATATAAAACGATTAACTTTAAAAATAATTATTTTCCATCAGGCATTTTGGAACTAATTAGAAGCACCTTCTTCAGTGGAATTTCCAATAGCTTTGTTGTTAATGTAACCCTAAATTTAAAAGCTTTATTAACATAAGCTATTCCATTTAGAAGGTGAGACTAATTACCACAAAAGGTCCTACAACAAAGAACACGTTGTAATTCCTTAAAAATGAGTAAATTAGTATTTATATTTAATACAACTTTAAAAAAAGTAACTACTCTGCCAACCCCTGTGACAGAGTGGTAGTATCTCGCTTTCAATTAGAAGTTCCCAGGTTTGAATCCCAGCCAAGCGTGGCAATTTTCACATCATATTCCACAAGCTAACTTACACGGTAAATTAAATGTCAACAAAAAATAAATAAATAAAAGTAAAAAAAAAAAATATTATAAATTTATTATACTTGTATTTTTCCTTTACAATGACCAAAATTAAATTTTAAAAAGTTGTGGTAATTGTCTGGTTTTTAATATTTTTACAAACTTAAAATCCTAAAATTTAAAGAACTGAAAAAGTTATTGTTTTTAAACTTGATTTTATTATTATTACTATTTAAATTTATTTCACGGAAAAGAATTAAAAGAGAATAAGTTCAAACATACCACCTAGTCTCTTTTAAGAAACGCTAACAAAAATATAAATTAAAATGTTTCAAAATGCAATAAAATGATTCAATAAAAAAACCTTAAAATGTTTAACCTCCTCTATGAATCATGAGACCTTGCCGTTGGTGAGGGGGCTTGAGTGCTCAGGGATACAGAGTAGCTGGACCGAAGGTGCAACCATATCGGAGAGGTATCTGTTGAGAGCCAGACTAAGGAATGATTCCTGAAAGAGGGCAGCAGCTCTTTCAGTAGTTGTTAGGGGCGTGAGTCAGGACGACTTAAACGGCCGTATCAACATCACTCAGTCCTCTGAGTACTGCGCAGCTGAAAGCAATGGAAAACTACAGCTGCTTTTTTTTTCCAAGAAAATGTGGCTCTCTGCATTTTCACATACCAATAATGGAGGCGCCTTCCTTGGTAAAATATTCGGGAGGTAAAATAGTCCCCCGTTCGGATCTCCGGGTGGGGACTACTAAGGAAGGGGTCACCAGAAAATTAAAAAATAACATTCTACGAGTCGGAGCGTGGAATGTTAGAAGCTTGAAAAAGGTTGGTAGGCTAGAAAATTTAAAAAAGGAAATGGGTAGGACAAATGTGGATATAGTAGGAATTAGTGAGGTTCGGTGGGAAGAGGAAGGCGACTTTTGGTCAGGTGATTTTAGAGTAATTAACTCAGCATCAAATAATGGGCAGGCAGGAGTAGGTTTCATGATGAACAAGAAGATAGGGAGGAGAGTGGAGTATTTCAAAACGCATAGCGATAGAATCATTGTAATAAGGATAAAATCAAAACCTAAACCGACAACGATTGTTAACGTCTATATGCCTACAAGCGCCCATGATGATGATGAGGTAGAGTGTGTATACGAAGAGATTGATGAAGCAATTAAACACGTAAAAGGAGATGAAAATTTAATAATAGTTGGAGATTGGAATGCAAGCATTGGAGAAGGCAAGGAAGGAAATATAGTGGGTGAATACGGGCTGGGCAAAAGGAATGAAAGAGGGGACCGACTTATAGAGTTTTGCACGAAGTATAATTTAGTAATTGCCAACACCCAATTTAAAAATCATAATAGAAGAATATACACTTGGAAAAAGCCAGGCGATACTGCAAGGTATCAGATAGATTATATCATGGTTAAGCAAAGATTTAGAAATCAACTCGTTGACTGCAAAACTTACCCTGGAGCAGACATTGATAGCGACCATAATTTGGTGATAATGAAATGTAGATTGGGGTTTAAAAACCTGAAGAAAAGATGTCAGATGAATCGGTGGAATTTAGAGAAGCTTGAGGAAGAGGAGGTAAAGGAGATTTTTGAGGAGGACATCGTAAGAGGTCTGAGTAAAAAAGATAAGGTAGAAAATGTAGAAGAAGAATGGGAGAATGTTAAAAAGGAAATTCTTAAATCAGCAGAAGCAAACTTAGGCAGAATAAAGAGAACTGGTAGAAAACCTTGGGTTTCAGACGATATATTGCAGCTGATGGATGAACGTAGAAAATATAAGAATGCTAGTGATGAAGAAAGTAAAAGGAACTATCGGCAATTAAGAAATGCTATAAACAGGAAGTGCAAACTGGCGAAAGAAGAGTGGATTAAAGAAAAGTGTTCAGAAGTGGAAAGAGAAATGAACATTGGTAAAATAGACGGAGCATACAGGAAAGTTAAGGAAAATTTTGGGGTACATAAATTAAAATCTAATAATGTGTTAAACAAAGATGGTACACCAATATATAATACGAAAGGTAAAGTCGATAGATGGGTGGAATATATTGAAGAGTTATACGGAGGAAATGAATTAGAAAATGGTGTTATAGAGGAAGAAGAGGAAGTTGAGGAGGATGAAATGGGAGAAACAATACTGAGATCTGAATTTAAGAGAGCATTAAAAGATTTAAATGGCAGAAAGGCTCCTGGAATAGACGGAATACCTGTAGAATTACTGCGCAGTGCAGGTGAGGAAGCGATTGATAGATTATACAAACTGGTGTGTAATATTTATGAAAATGGGGAATTTCCATCAGACTTCAAAAAAAGTGTTATAGTTATGATACCAAAGAAAGCAGGGGCAGATAAATGTGAAGAATACAGAACAATTAGTTTAACTAGTCATGCATCAAAAATCTTAACTAGAATTTTATACAGAAGAATTGAGAGGAGAGTGGAAGAAGTGTTAGGAGAAGACCAATTTGGTTTCAGGAAAAGTATAGGGACAAGGGAAGCAATTTTAGGCCTCAGATTAATAGTAGAAGGAAGATTAAAGAAAAACAAACCAACATACTTGGCGTTTATAGACCTAGAAAAGGCTTTCGATAACGTAGACTGGAATAAAATGTTCAGCATTTTAAAAAAATTAGGGTTCAAATACAGAGATAGAAGAACAATTGCTAACATGTACAGGAACCAAACAGCAACAATAACAATTGAAGAACATAAGAAAGAAGCCCTAATAAGAAAGGGAGTCCGACAAGGATGTTCCCTATCGCCGTTACTTTTTAATCTTTACATGGAACTAGCAGTTAATGATGTTAAAGAACAATTTAGATTTGGAGTAACAGTACAAGGTGAAAAGATAAAGATGCTACGATTTGCTGATGATATAGTAATTCTAGCCGAGAGTAAAAAGGATTTAGAAGAAACAATGAACGGTATAGATGAAGTCCTACGCAAAAACTATCGCATGAAAATAAACAAGAACAAAACAAAAGTAATGAAATGTAGTAGAAATAACAAAGATGGACCACTGAATGTGAAAATAGGAGGAGAAAAGATTATGGAGGTAGAAGAATTTTGTTATTTGGGAAGTAAAATTACTAAAGATGGACGAAGCAGGAGCGATATAAAATGCCGAATAGCACAAGCTAAACGAGCCTTCAGTAAGAAATATAATTTGTTTACATCAAAAATGAATTTAAATGTCAGGAAAAGATTTTTGAAAGTGTATGTTTGGAGTGTCGCTTTATATGGAAGTGAAACTTGGACAATCGGAGTATCTGAGAAAAAAAGATTAGAAGCTTTTGAAATGTGGTGCTATAGGAGAATGTTAAAAATCAGATGGGTAGATAAAGTGACAAATGAAGAGGTATTGCGGCAAATAGGTGAAGAAAGTAGCATTTGGAAAAATATAGCTAAAAGAAGAGACAGACTTATAGGCCACACACTAAGGCATCCTGGAATAGTCGCTTTAATATTGGAAGGACAGGTAGAAGGGAAAAATTGTGTAGGCAGGCCACGTTTGGAGTATGTAAAACAAATTGTTGGGGATGTAGGATGTAGAGGGTATACTGAAATGAAACGACTAGCACTAGATAGGGAATCTTGGAGAGCTGCATCAAACCAGTCAAATGACTGAAGACAAAAAAAAAAAAAAAAAAAAAAAAAATGTTTAAAAAAATCCTTTCAATTCTACTTTTTCACAAAAATAAACAAAAAATAATTCAGTTAATTTTCATATCTTATTTATCAAATCATTATCAAATGCTATACAAAAAATTAAACAATAAAAAAAAAAAAAAAACATTATTAGTTTCCCATCTCATTTAAACATACATATTTATAAACAAACAGGTATTATTATATAGGAAATGAAAGATTTCTTCTTTCTTAACCTAGCCAAGGTCATAATTATTTAAGTCATGAAATTCAGTAACAAACAAATAAAACAAGTTTCTTAAAGGACTGGATTAGTGTTTTACAAAAAATTATGAATATTAAAGTTTAAACTATATATATATATATATATATTTTTATATATACAGAGTGATTTCAAATTCTGTGACAATCTCTCAGGAGATGATTCGATAGCCAAAAATAGGAAAAAAGTTCACATAAAAACAGCTAGTGAGTTTTAGCTTGCAAAGCATTTAGCCCTGCTTTCTGCTCCCTCTGTTAAATTAAACCGTACTAAAATTCTTGGTGTACAAATCCAGGGGTAAATTTGGTACTTCCTTATAATTTATGATCTAATAAATTAAATAATTGTCCCAAGTGTTTTCGATTGAAAATAAAAGAGTTAAAATGTAGGTTGCATGGTTGATTTCATTTTTTCTATAGGGATCCCATTTTAATACAAGACATATTGTTTTCCTACAATGAATTCTACAGGATGAATTCAGCAAGATACCAAACACTATTAAGAATACTATTTAAAAATAAGTTGTGATACATTTTGTTCATCACATCTCTTTCGTTGAGATCTAGTAGATAGATGCTTGGTTTGCTAAGGTCTTCAGATTACAACATAGAATAAAATCACTAATTTTGAAAATAAATTCATAGAAAAATTTCTGTTTTGTAAACGCGTGGTTATACAAGTGAATAATGTTCAATATAAATATTAAATAACTCATGAAAAGTACTTGATAATGTGTTTTATTTATATATATATATATATATATATATATATATATATATATATATATATATTCTTGCCTATGTATAAAATTTTGAAGTTCAAAATTCTCCAATTACTACATCAGTTTCATTGAAATTTAGATAGAATATTAAAATCTGATAAAGTGGCTGTGTCGTTATTGACTGATGAGTATCAGCTTATCTCGGTCTTCTATGTCTCAGACATCTGAAGTCTGAATATATTGTAATTATTTTAGAAAACTTGTTCTTCACTAGATCAGTATACTTGTCACCTTCACGAAGGACGTATTCAACGAGAAAAATGCGTTCCTCTACCGAAAGAACCATCATTACGTCTCACCACTACTGATTACGATAAACGAAACAATAACAATCAAAATGAAGCACGTTCCAATCACAACTCAACAACCGATGTCTTGGTCTATTACTGGACAATGCCCAACGAACTCAAAGAGCAACCAACCTAACGCCAAAAAAACATAATGGATTACATAATTCTAAAGTATACACTTTTTTCCCTTTCTTTTTCCTGTTTACCCTCCGGTAATTACCTTTCAGATAATACTTCAGAGGATGATATGTATAAGTGTAAATGAAGTGTAGTCTTGTACAGTCTCAGTTCGACCATAGCTGTGATGTGTGGTTAATTGAAACCCAACCACCAAAGAACACCGGTATCCACGATCTAGTATTCACATCCGTATAACCAGTATCTAAAGCACACTGCACAGCGACTTTCCAAACGCAGTGAATTACAACCTAGGCAAGCTATACACATATTTTAATCTAGAGTATCAGTTGGATGAACTAATATGTAAAAGAAATGGCATTCCTGCTCTTAACTGAAACTGAGACCAGCTAATTTAAAAGCCGACATAATAACCACTACACCACCTGACTTAATTCATAAACAGTCTTACAAATATCTAAATCAATGGTTTCCTAGTTTTCAATTAAGCTTCTGTTTTGAATTTTTTTTAAATCCAATTGAAAGATATTAATTTTTTTTTTTTAAATCCAAAATATTACTGTAAATAAATTATCAGGTTGCTAAATTCAATGAAGTTCTTTTCATTTTAATTTAAAATGTTTAAAAGTAACTATATATTTGCTTTGGCTTTATTTTCAAAAAATAAATAAATAACTGAAAGAGAAAAATCAAAGAGATCAAAGATGTACACAAAAATTAAAAGTTCAAACTAATCGCGTTAAACAAAATTTTATTTTTTATTTATTTATTTATTCATGTATAAATACACAAAAATCTCTTGTGCCAAGGGCCTTGGGGAAATTCTTCCCCAATATATACATGCACATACGCACGTATACACGTGTGATGTGTGCAAGTATACGTATATAAAAATATAAGTTACAATATTTTATGAAAAAATTAAAATTTGTTGAATTTATTTACACAATATGAAATACAGTATTACTAATAACAATAGTCTTAGTATTATTATAATGTAAAATATTTATTTAGTATATTCGATCATGGCAATACTAAAATAAAATGATGAATCACATTGGAAATGTGATATAACAATTTCATACAATGAATGGTTTTTTGTAAACACAAATTAACAAATCAATATTACACAAAGCTAGATGTACTGAATAATTGTTAAGTGATATCATAACTGTTTTCTATTATAAGTAAAAAATGTTAGCATTCTATTACCTGCATACGTATTTCAATAAAATAGGTATTAAATAAATAATTAATTTTGATCGTGCGATTGGTGAATAACAATTTAAAAATATGCAGCTACAAAAACAGGTGTTAAATATAATTTTCTCCTAGTTGAAAAATCGAAATAAATTGTTTAAAACTTATATAGCGGAGGTACCAAATATAAGAATTTGAAAGTTTTCAAACATAAAATACAGTGTTTCAAAATGAATATCGGGGTTTTAAAGCTCCGTAATATTTCTCAAGTTTCACGTACACCGATTAATTTTACATGAAATGAAAAAGCAACTCACAGCAGTTTTAGCTGTGCGGAAACTGATTCCTGTACCTTCCGCTTAAAAGCACTAGTATCAAAAATGGAAACCCCAAACAGAAAGAGTAGTGTTTTGCGGTTTGCAAAGGCTGAATCTGTAATTACCGTTCAACGTGCGTTCCATTTGAGGTTCCGTTGTGAATCCCCGAGTGATAATAACATTCGTAGATGGTATAAACAATTTGAAACCACTGGCTGTATCTGTAAAGGGAAGAGTGCAGAATAACCGAGCATATCCGAAGACAATGTTGAACATGTAAGATGACAATCTTTTGTGCGTAGTCCTAGAAAATCTTTCCTCAATTGCAATACGAACCACAGAACTTAATTTGGGACAACTAGATGGTGTACTTCCTCGCAGGTATAACTCTGTACGTGATCGGTTACAATTTCAATGAAATTCTCCCCGACCGCTGGATCGGTCACCGAGGACCAGATGAAAAGGCTTGTCTGTCATGGGCTCCACGTTCGTCCGATCTCGTACCGTGCGATGTTTTTCTTTTGGTGTTTATAAAGGATCAAGTTTACTTGCCATCGTTACCAGCTGACCTACCTGATTTGAGATACAGGATTGAAGCAGATGTCGGATCAATTACACCATCTTGTTGATTAAAATATGGAGCGAACTCTCCTATCGGCTGGATGTATGCCATGTGAAGAATGGTGTACGAACATTGAATAATAAGAAAAATTGCGTACTTTAATTTCACGTATAATTTATCAACGTAAGTAAAACTTAATTAATAAATATTACATAACTTTAAAACCCCGATATTCATTTTGAAACGCACGGTTTTATAGGGTTACAATAAGAACATTATGCGTGAAACTCACGGTAGTGCCCCTTTATTAACCAACCCCTCTATACAACATTCTCTAGGTTAACTGATTAACATAATTTAATCGTTACAATATACTTGAATGATATTAGTTATTATAAATAGTAATTCAACACCTTCGTATGAATTAAATAAATCAAAGGTTAAATTTTTTTATATTATAACAGCTTACACTGAATGTACAATAAGGACATGGTAAAAAAGGAATTTAAACTGTAAGAAGTATTTTTACTTCCTTGTACGAAGTAAATGAAGTACTGTAATCGCGAAAAATTTCGGTTTGCAAATTTCAACAAAAATATCATTTTGACCATCCCTGAATCCATTTTGACTAGTTTCAGCGTGACGTCTGTACGTACGTATGTATCTCGAATAACTCAAAAACGATTAGCCGTAGGATGTTGAAATTTTGGATATAGGATTGTTATAATATCTAGTTGTGCACCGCCTTTATGATTCGATTGGACCAAAAGAGCCCAAAATCCAAAAAAAATTTGGTTAATGGACTTTTTCTTAACTGGAGTAATAAGTCCTCATTGAGAGCTTTTCAGCGATCTTACAAGGAAAGGCACATCGGTTCGAATCAGACTTTATCTCCTTTTTTTAATTTAAATATATTGATTTATATTAATAATTATTAACCTCTGATTGTAAAAAAAATTACAATAAATAATAATTCAGTAATAACAATAAAAAAAGATGAAAAAATATCACAAGATATTAATGAAACAAAAAAATTGTTTTACTTTTCATTTTAAAAAAAGATGTGTATATGTAATTTAACAGGCGTACAAGGAATTCATGTGGTGTCCACATCAGATTTTATTTTGTCGTCAGTCATTTAACTGGTTTGATGCAGCTCTCCCTATCTAGTGCCAGTCGTTTCATTTCGGTATAAGCCCTACATCCTAAATCCCCAACAATTTGTTTTACATATTCCAAACGTTGCCTGCCTGCACAATTTGTCCCGGCTACCTGTCCCTCCAATATCAAAGTGACTATTCTAGGATGCCTTAATATGTGGCCTATAAGTTTGTCTAATCTTTTAACTATATTTTTCCAAATGCTTCTTTCTTCCTCTATTTGCCGCAACACCTATTCATTTGTCACTTTATCCATCCGCCTGATTTTTAACAACATTTCAAAAGCTTCTAATATTTTCTTCTCAGGTACTCCGATCGTCCAAATTTCACTTCCGTATAGCTACGCTCCAAACATATACTTTCAAAAATCTTTTCCTAACATTTAAATTAATTTTTGATGTAAACAGATTATATTTCTGACTGAAGGCTCGTTTCGCCTGTGCTATTCGGCATTTTATATCGCTCCTGCTTTGTCCATCTAGTAATTCTACTTCCCAAATAACAAAATTCCTCTACCTCCATAATCTTTTCTCGTCCTATTTTTATATTCAGTGGTCCATCTACTTTGTTTCTACTTACATTCCATTACTTTTGTTTTGTTCTTGTTTATTTTCATGCGGTAGTTCTTGCGTAGGACTTCACCCCTGCCATTCATTGTTTCTTCTAAATCTTTTTTTACTTTCAGTAAGAATTACTATAACATCAGAAATAATAGCATATTTATCTTTTCACCTTGCACTGTTACTCCGGATCTAAACTGTTCTTTAACATCATTAAAAAATTAAACAGTAACGAGGAAAGGGAACATCCTTGTCCGACTTCCTTTTTTATTACTGCTTCTTTCTTATGCTCTTCGATTATTAATTACTGTTGTAGCTTGGATCCTGTAAATATTGGCAACTGTTCTTCTATCTCTATTCTTGAACCCTAATTTTTTTTAAATGCTTAACATTTTATTCCAGTATACGCAATCAAATGCCTTTTCTAAATCCAAAATTGGCAAGTATGTTTTTCTCTAATCTTCCTTCTACTATTAATCTGAATGCTAAAATTGCTTCCCTTGTCTTGTACGTTCGGCGTACTGGTGTAGCCGCGAGGCTTAACGCACCATGTACCGAGTTGACCGGCCGATCGAGTTCGAGACCCAGTCAGTTAATTTTTTACACTAAATATTATTCATTTATTTAATTCTACCGCTCACCTGTGACGTCAGAACATAGCAAACGACTCAACAGTCCGTTATCCGATCATTTCAGTTACCAGCAGGTTAGGATATACACAATCGTCCCTCTCAATCTTCTACCCCCTGACAATTTCTCTTTATTAACCATCAACTGCCTTACCTCTTCTCTCGTTTTGTTAATCCTTCGTTGCATTTTGTTCTTGGGCACGCTTTGGGTATTCTTCCATAAATCTTGGTAACAGTTCCCTATTCATTCTTTTAACATACACCGATCGCATTCACTCTACTCTCTTCAACTTAAGATTATTTCTTATATCTGTGTTACCCGTTCTAATCCCATTTTTCCTAATATAGTTATCAGTAATTTCACAATACCAGTGTGATAAATGTTTCAATCCATTTCTATAACCTTCTATCAGTTCTGTAATTCATTATGAACGCTTGTAAATACATATTATTTAATATATTTCAGCTTTTCTCATGCCTTCTTGTTCCATAACGAGTATTTACAAGTTTCATTGAACTTTTCTCCTTTTGCATTTGTGTTGAAATTTCATTTTCAATTATTTTATTATCACAACATATGTGTTCCAAGTAAATACAACTTACAATCACTCTAAACATCCAGTATGATATCACTTTTCTTCCAACTCGTTTACAGCTTGCTTATCTTACAAGAAAACTCATATAGGGTGGAACTTAAAAAAAAAAAATTCATGATATCATCATAGTATACACATATTAATCTATTTTTTTTTTAAGTTGATTAAAAACTATTCTGGTTCGGTTCACATTAAGATTCTTAGTAAGAAAAAGATTTACATAAGAAAAATAAGTTAAAGAAAGCTGTATGACAAAAACCAATGTCTATTTATGGGTATATTATTTATAGGTAAATAATAATAATGTAAAATAAGCAAACCTCGTAAGCGTAATATTTCTTAAGCATTCAAAAACCATTATTCTCAAAAATAGGGCAAATAATTACTGAAAGAGGAACTTATTTAACCACAAATATGGTGTAGTCTCGCGGCTACACCAGTCTGTCGACTGTACAAGCGAAATTTATTCTATGTAAGTTGTAAAATTACATACGTTTAATTGGTGCTGATCGTCGCGCCACAAGTATCGCCAAATTCATGCATTCTTGCATTCATTAAATTCACAGAGATTTTGGGATTTTTATTTGTTTTCTACATAATAAGAAAAGTTAATTATAAGATATTGCATATTTATTGAACGTACTGTAAATTACTAAGGTGGACAAGCCACATATACCAAATTACACATGTCAGAGTGTTTTATGAATAATAAATAAAACTTTAAATAAAAAAATAAATATTTATTACTTTTAATTTACTTTTAATAAATAAAAAATATTTCACAAACACAAATGTGTATTTTAATTAAAAAATCTTTTTACAAAATTATTTATTTTTAATTTTTTACTAAATTTATGTAAAATAATTTAATAATGTATTGTAAAAATTAACAAAATACTACAGTTTGTTGATAAATCATATCAAGTAATGCTTCATTTATTTATTTTTTTAATAACCCACAGTTCATTTATAACCTATCTAATTCTGAAACAGGAATAATTTGGAAATTAAAATATATAAAGTAAGAGTAAAAAATGCATTAACCAAAACAAAATAAGGTTGGTTCCAATAAAATAATAGGTTAACAAAGTTTAGTACACATCGTTGTTGACGGCTGAAAAATAACAATCAGTACCATTTAAATATTTATTGCTTTCTTTCCAGTTATATAAATAAATAGATTTATTGTTCATAAATAAGTTGTTTTCGAGAAACGGATTCAGCAAAACTGAATCCAGTCCAGCAACAACCATCTAAAAAACGTTTTACGATAAAAATAATTCAATTAAAAGTAAATTAAAAGCGTACTAAAAAATCTGCTCATTATAATCTAACTTATAATACATTTAAAAAATAATGACACAGTACGTCCCATCTATATATATATGTTACGCATATAAATTTATGTATTGATAAAAATGGCAAAGTATAAAAGTTAATAGTTTAAATTTCAGCAGTCCATTTAATGCTAAAAAAGGTTTTTTTTCCGTTTCACCTGAACAAAATATCACATAAAATGTTTCAACTTTCAAAAATATATATATAATATGATAAGCAAAAAATGAATTTTACATATACTTTATGAAAATCTGATAGTCCATTTTTTTTATATATTCACTAAGAAACTCTACTGCATAAAAAAATAACATAGAGCCAACACCAAAAAAAATTCTTTTCCATACTTGAGAACTAATGATTGGAAATGAGAAAAAAGTTACTAACCCACTTTTACATTAAAAATTTTGTTTTAAATTTGTATTTCAACTGCTGTGATCATTAGCCATTAAATCCAAACAGAATCATGCGGCCAATTTCAATCGCCATTCTTCTATTAACTACGTTGATCGATGGCTTTCGGCACTGAAATTTTTATCTTTAGATTATATTTAGATCCTACTTCCTTTAGCAAAAGGACTAAAGGTTTATAAAGCTACACTAAATTTAAGCTTAGTATCCTGTAAAAAATACTATCGGTTACCCAACCTGTCCAAAGAGAAAATTCACCAAACATTTTTAACTTTCACTGTTCTAAATAAACCTGTTACATAAATAAGGCAGCTTTATTTCAAATTCTTTTATTTCCCTGAATGTTGCTCCTGAGAAATTCTAGATGTTGTGAAGTCGTTTTATGAAATGCAGAAACATTTAAATTTGAAAGTAATCGGTTGCTTTTTCTTTCACTCTTGACTTTTTAAACTTTAAGGATCATAAACTGTTATAGTCATTAATCACAAATAAATAACTATAGATGCAGTGAAATTACCTGTACCCAGTATGGTTTAATTTCAATGATCTACAGGATACCACTTTATAATATACAGCTTCAGCCATTCGTATTTATCCTTACTTCAAATTTCTTGATTTTCATGATGTTGCTAAGATGACATTTTAATGTTCTGGAACTATCAGGTTGTGTGGAGATAGAATTTAAAATTGTATCAACGAATCCTCAATTTAATATTTTTTTTTTTTGCAATATTATTATCTGAGGTGTATTGTATAACCGTAGAATTTAGACCCAACACTTCTAGAATTGTATCGAGTTTATTATCTCATTACTAAAAAACATGTTCAACTTATTAACTTCAATATTAAATCACTAAGACAATTTAATAATGTCATTACTACTAATTCAACAAACTTAAATATTATTTCAAATAAAATATATAAAAAAAACACAATAAATAAAATATACAAAGATAAGAATAATTTTATATTTAATTGGCTCATAGCCCACTCGTAATGCCTTCTAAATATAATAAATGTTACCTCCTAATGAATAATGTAAAACTTTCTCTTAAATTCTTTAAAACTGGACAACTTTTTTTTTACATTTGACAGTAGGTGGTTATTTTAATTTAAGAATTCCAAAGTCCAAAATAAGGTAATATATGATGTGAATGAGTTGTTAAAATATGACCTACACTTGAAGGACATCCAACATTATCATTGTTTCAATAGTCTATTACTTACAATTTTCTGAATACAAATATAAATTTAAAAGAAATAATTTAAAAAATTAAAATATACTTATACTTAAATAATTTTTCACAAGGATAATTGTAGAGTTCATGAATATATATAATACTGAAGGTTTTATTCTGCAATTTAAATAAATTTCCAACTTGCAAATTCAACTACAGAATAAAATTTATAATTTACTGCTTATAAAGGGATACGCTTGTCTAATATTTTTACAAAATTATGAGATTGAAATAAAAATAATTTGCAAAATGACCAATTCAGACATTAATCCGAATCAGATTAGATCATTAATCTACGTACAGGTATATGAACTGTGATCTTAAGTATTTATGGAGCAGTAAGCGATATAACATGAAAATTTCACAAATCCTACTTTTCATATGGATTTATATATTAATATTTATTACTGATAAAACAAAAACAAGGCCATAACAAACATTCAGTTTACTTTCTGTTGAACCTAAATAAATTATAGACAATAACAACATGGTGGTAGGGACTATTAGTTTTTGCTATTATTTAGACAGCTCAATAAATAAGAAAATAATTATGTACAATTCCAAAATCCTTCAAATATTGCAATAATTTAAAATGATTGTAAACAACATAACTCTGAAAAAATCTACAGTATTCTTATACAAGTTTTTCAAAGTTTACATGAAATTTATAAGAAATTACAATAAAAAAGGCTTGTACAATCTAAAATCAGATAATTTTTTAATTACTTCATTTCTAATTTTTTTTTTTGAGGTATATTCTTTATTAACATACTACTGTATTTAATAAAAATAGTCATACATTTAACTTTGTTATTCTAATACATAATCTTGTGGATTTTAAAATATTTTTTGTACAATACTTGGTTTCTTTTGACTTCCCAGTAACCGCATTAATGTAAAAATCAAAATCTGAGGTTATGTTGACTGTAAATCACAGTGGCGAGTTGAAACTAGTTTTTTAATTTTTTTTATGGATCTAAGGTTTTTTTTGTAAAGTTTGGATTAGAATGAGCGATACCTTTGCAAAATGAAACAAAATAATAATAATTTCCTATTGCCTATTGTCGAAGTATTTACTGTCAATTCTGTCAGAATTTAAGTAATTAATTTGAAATTTCAAATATTACAACTTGTTTTAAACAACTTTTATCACAATAATTTTTTTTTTTAAGAAAAGAAGAATTTCTTTTAACCTATATAATAAAAATAGAAGACTGTAAAACAGTAATTGATCAAAAGGAAACTTACAGATGAAGGGATGGCCCTTAAGGATGCAGACAAGTAACTTAATAATTATAAGATGCAAAACTTCCTATCCTATATTCCTATATAGTATATATATCTGGTCTTTATATTAGTCCTATACAGAACACAAAGAAAATCAATTTTTGTTATGACTATTATATGTAACATCTTTATAGAATATATGGCCTTATTTGTTATAATAAGAAAACCAATTTACCTAATGCGAGTAAAATGTGATAGTCAATAACCTACTAGATCTAAACATCCTATAGCTACACAATTGGAAAGCATTGCTGCTAAAAAAGAATTCCAGGAATTAAGCCTGGTTCAGTAGATAAATTACAATATATATGTTGTAAAATAAGGATGTGAATAAACCAGTAAATATCGCTGGATAAATCTGTAGTTGTAAGGTTAGTAAGAGAACTGAAGCAAAAACAGCACCCGAGATAAGCATTCTGATTCACAGTTATCCTTTATTCTGTCAAAAGAATAAAATCGAATGAAAACTGTCTGCCAGATTTCCATTTTCCAGGTAAGATTTTAATAAAAACAGTAATTTTACTGTTATAATATAAATCGCTTTATGATTTCAATGTTACAATCTAAAATATGACTTGTGCCCTAAAATTTGAGGGTTAATCTTCAATTAAAATGATAATACAGTATTTCATTTCATATAATTTAACCAGGCAGCACGTTATCAATCTTCAAGCAAAAATATTCATGTAAAATAAATTATTTGGATTTTGTGAGCTAAATTATTATTTATGTTTAATCCTTTTATTAGAAAGAAATGGCATAATTAATAGTGTTAAAGCATCAATAATAAATCTTTTAAATAAAAAATATGTATTATTAAACATTTTATTGTGCATAAAAGATTAACTCATTATGCATTTATTAGCATAAATAAATATATTATCAAGTATCAGACACAGAATATGTTAACATAGAAAAATTTCAAAACAAGACATAAATATTTTAATTATATAAAATATTTTTCAATACAATCATAATGTAATAACATTAATTAAAATGAAAAAATAAATTTTACTTTCTATAGCACAATCAATCAATTTATTAACAAAAAGATGATAAAAATAATTGAACAAAGATAAAACTGCACATAAAAAAATACTTAATATAGAAAAAGACATCAAAACACTTTAACATATACTTTAAAATAATCCAGAAAATGTTTAAAATACTGAATAATATAAGTAATTGTGTAACTTATATGCGTGTTATCAAACCATGTGATTCATCGATCAGTAAACAACATTAAGCAGTTAATATTTATTATTACTTTATTTCTTAGAATTTATGAATAGTATTAATTTTTATTAAATTAGTAATTTAATCATGAATTAAAACATTCTTTAAAATTTAAAAACCCAATCAAAGATGAAAGAAAACTATAATAACAATAACATCACTAACAAATTTTTAAATATTACTAATAAACAGATTAACATGAAGTTATGTTGGTTGCAACTTCTGAGCAATATCAAATTTTCATAACCATCCTCAAATGATATATTACAGATCACATACTAATCATCAACTAGGTACTTGACATAAAATTATGATGGCTTTTATATTATTTTTGGTTCAATTCTAAGAAATTCATTATTTAATTTTTCAAAAAACAACTCTATAATAAAGAGAAAAAAAATTTTATTCATTAATAGTTGTTGACTTAAGTTTTCTTAAGTTTTGATGCATGTAAGGCATCTGATATGAAAGTTACCAGTCACTTTCTACATTTCACAGGCGAAGAAAGTATCACTTTATAATAAGGATTTACGTATTTCTATAAGGGTTTATCTTACTAAAATGCTGATATGCACAATACATAATAGTATAACCAGCTTAATGAAGGAATAGGAAGCCATTACATTCAACTAGGCATGAAATACTAGTTACTCTTAGAAATGGAGATGACGTATCTCACATCAAGTGGGCGGTAACTAGTATAATTTAACTAAAATTAGAATCTCACTTACGTTTGGAAAATGAGTAATGATTTTATTACTCCCTTGCCTTGCTGAAAAATTATAATAACTTTTAAATCAGAGATAAATAAACATTACTCAAATTTTATTTATTTATAAAAAATTGCTGTTTTTTGAAAAAAACAGCATAAATGAATTGCATAGAACTGAACCAATCATAATTTAAAAGTGATCATAATAACTGTTATGTTAAAGTACCCAATAATTAGTATAAATGTGATTTACAATAATAATCAGAAAAAGTAAGCATGAGAGTTAATTATGCATATAATATTTATTTCAAAATATATGGGAAAATCCAATTGATACTATTAAATTATAACAATAGAATAAATATGTTACGTAACAATACAAGATAAATAATTCTTGCCGTAAAATATTTTTTGAAAGTAAATCAATACACAGTACAGATTGAATTATAAGTATCAAACCAGTCACAATGTTGATTACAAAAATATGAGTATGACTAACAGTCGAGGACCAAATTATACCCCTGGACAAGTAAACATAGTAATTATTACCTCTTAATGAATGATAAGGTTTGTAAAAATCTAACAACTGTAGCAATTTTGTACAATTATAATGGATTTATAAGTAGATAAACTGTTTCCATAACAGTTTCAGTACTAGGTAACTTGAACAATTAAAGATGTTTGAAAATCATGATCAGAATAATGCATCGGAGAACCAATCTAAATGCTCAGTAATGTAAAAAAGAATGATGAGGTTTTCAAGTAATTTGTTTGAACTGCACTGTTTATACACCATTACAACAGGACAATAAATAAAAGTATGATAAACCACATAAAAATAAAGTATCGACATTCTACCATTTTTTTCAAAATTCTTTTTTAATAGCTTATATACTTTTTTTAATAGCTTTTGATACAGTAAATTTAATGTGAATTTGAAAAGATAATTTGCTATCAAACATAACACCTAAAATAATGAAAAATGGTGTGTACCTTAACCAAAACCTTAATAAATTTTATTTGATCAGAAATAAAATTATTAATTTTTACATATTGTATTTTATAACTATCTCTAAAACAATATCATGCAATTTATTTAATATTTTTATTTTATCACTTTGTTTATTTGTGATCATCCTCAGATTTTTTTTGTTATTGTTCAATTATAGCCTTTTTTTTTTTAATTAATGAGAATATGTAAATGATTCCCACTATATATTTATTACAAAATTGTAATTCAGATAGTAACAAATCATCAATAGATTACTATGATTATTTAAAGTTTTAAATTAAACTGATATAGATTCTAAAGTACATATTACAGATAATAATACCAGTTCGCAAACTCTGTCAAACTTTCATCGCAACTGTCAATGCCTAACTTATTTTTTAGCTATTTACAAAAGGCATTAAAAATGTACAAAAGGATAATGCACCCTACAAAATACATAAATTTAAATGACAGTAATCTGGTGTTATTCTGTATAGTTTCTATTAACATCTCTCCTAAGAAATAAGAAGGCAAGTCTTGTAAATATTACTCATTATGAATTAATTAAACCTTAAACAAATCGTTTAACAAATGTAAAAATAAATTGTTATCTGAAAAATGTAAAACCCTCAATTTACCATAAGGATTGCACTGATAAAATGTGCAATCTTTATTAAGTGCAGCAATTTAATTTTTACAGAATAATTTTAATGATTGCTGTATTAATGTTAATGAGTACTGTATTGATTAATGTTATTAATAACCTCATTTAATTAACAATTAAATCATTAACTACAAAACAAAACAAAAACATTTAGAAACATAGTAATTAACAAAGGTGCAATTAAGTTGTAAATGTCCAATTCAACTTAAATGTACGATTTGACAAGTTATAAAGAATAGCTCTTTTTTACATCTGTTTTAAATCATCTTTAATTTTATTAAACACATACAATTTACACAAAATTTAAAAATAATCTATATTTAACAACTACATTCAACACTTGCAAAACAAGGAATCTGAGGAATAATTACTTTTGGAGCTTCAACAGACTATATAACCTAAATGTAAACCAATCAAAACACCTTAAAATGCATAAACAATGCTACAAAGTAACAACTATAAAAAGGCAGGAAAACAATGCATCAAAAAATAAACTTTATTCTAAATAAATAATCAATTAAATATACGAAAAAACAAGTACATATTATTACAAGTATAATATAATTAACGACGTTTCATATTTGTGTCATATGTATTACAAATTCATACAAAAATATTGTATTCATCATTCAAGACCGTAAAAAAGTATTAAGAAAATCTAAATTAAGAATTGCAAGGTGTGATAGTAAAGGGTGGCTTACACAGTATACGCTTGAGTTACAACTAGTTTGCAATATGATACGGTTATACAAAACAAAATTCTAATGTCTGGAATGCAATTAACAAATAATCCCTTTCACTACTTTCTACACAATCTAATCTAATAACAATTTAATATGTTTTGCACTGACATATTTCTTAAAAAAAGGTAAATAATACAGTAAACTAAAAATACACAAACAACATTACTCCTATGAACTAGTTAACCATCGAAACATAAATACGAGTGAAAGAAACTGTTTACCTACCTGTGGACGTTAACCTCTTCTTTTTTAATAAATAACACACACTATCTTTTCACAGCCGGTAAACATTCAAAAATTAAAACTAAATCTTCATTCATGCTATACACCACATTTTACACACAAACTAACAATTACGAGCAAAACCGCCTAAACCCAGCGGCAAACACACTACCGAACATCCACAGAGCCACTGCCACCGGATACTGGATCGAAACAAAAACCTGCTAGTGAATGCAAACGATAAACTTACGTTTAATCAATGTTGGTACTGCTGAAGTAAAGGGAAACGCCCACTTAATACAAATGATAAAAATTAATCTAAAATTAAGATAATAAAATTAAAAATTTATATTAACCCTTTTTTAAATAAATATGGGCTAAATAATTAAAATGAAACAAAAATTATTAGGAATAAAACGCTATCTAGCGATGACGACCGAAGTTTTGTGTCCCTCGTGTTGGTAGATTAATCTGGATGTGGTTTTAATATAACGAAGTATGATTCTACAGTTTTGTAACGTATGAGTTTATTATTTTATAAGTTCTAGTAATATGTTTAATTACACAGTTATTTTATTTTACTAAATATGTAATCTTTTGTTATGTTTAAAAAGAACTAACATTTTTTTTAAATAATTAAACGATGAATTAAATATTTTTTTACTAATTACACTGGTCAACATAAAACTTGTAACTGAAAAGGAAGTAGATGTTCTATATTGTATTTTATATGCAGAATCTGAATATGTATTCCGAAACAACCCATCAAGAAAAGTTCTTAACTTATGACCTCTTAAATTTATCTGTTCTTCTTAAATTCGTGGAACAAATAAGTTAGTATGTCTGGTTAATTTACATCTGATTTATATTGTAAGGCATGCTACAGACCTTAATTTGATACATAACAGTAAAATGATGCCATTTCATGTCAAGCCAGAGATGTCAGTGAGTCAAGTAATGAGTAATTCAGCAATGAAATTTTCTTCAGTATGAGTCCAGCCCTTGATATTGGCTTGCCTTGTTCCTTAGTTGTGGTAGTGGTTTTATAATACACATATCATAAAGATTGCTTCATAAGTGATGTCATAAATTTAGTAAAAGACTTTTATGACAGAACAACTTTTGATATTATTTTACTGAACATCAAGATTTGTTAAGTTGTATGTTTCGTGCTGTGTTTTATTGCACTCCACGGTGAAACAATTTTATGAAGTATTTTAAGTATTTATAAATTAAAACCTAATTGTTTTATATAATTAAGTATTTCTATAATATTTCAGTTTACTTTCATACATTAAAACATTTTGAATATTACAATGAATAAAAATTGGGCTTGTAAAAATTCTCCAAATATTTTTTTTTTTTACATTTATGCAGAGTTCACCTCAAAAAGTCAACAAAAACCAGCATTGAATGTGCTGAAAATTGCTTACAAGTATTATTTTGACTGTCCCTTGGGAAACAAAGATAAAGCCTGGGCTTCACACGTAGCATGTTCAAGTGGTACGTTAAACTAACCCAGTGCTTAAAAGGAAAAAAAGAGGATTTGGCTTTTGGTGTACCTATGATTTGGTGACAGCATACTAACCATTATGATGACTGTTATTTTTGACAAACAAATGTTACTGGTTTCAATTCAAACAATAAAAGCGGTATTGCATACCCGCATGTTTCAGCTATGAGACCAACAAACACTTCATGGTATTGATTTACTGATGTTGGAACTTCTTGGAAAGAAATTTCTGATTCCCCAGAAGTCTCAATCAATGAATCCTCAACTTCAGTTAATTACATTCCAGAAGAATCAAATACTGAACCTCACCTCAACACAGAAGCAGAACTGAATTTGTCAAAACAACATGCAGAACTACTACGTTCACATTTTAAAGAATGAAATATATTATATAAGGATAAATTTCAGTAAGTAGAAATCAAAATGAAAATTTACTGAAATACTTTACAGGAGACTGTGTAATTTGTTCCTGCCATGGTGGTAGGGGGGCTATTGTCTGATCTGGATGTTGAATATCTTATTCATGATTGGTGTTTATTTACAGGCTCATCAAAAAGAAGCTTAAAGGCAGTGTTGTTGCATATCTCAAATAACTTTTCTTCTATTCCAGTAGCATATGCTATAGCAATGAAAGAAACATATGAAAGTATGTCAAAAATGTTAAAAGCATTAAACATCTGCCAGTGTTTAAGTATGATAAACACTAGCAAATCATCACCAACCTGAAAGCAATAGAGCTTCTTCTCGATCTCCAGATTGTCTTTACAAAATACATGTGTTTCTTGTATTTTTGGGATAGTCGGGCTGCAGATAAACATTATGAAGTTAAAAACTGGCCAAAAAGAAATTAGTTTCCCCAGTAAAGGAAAATGTTGTCGATATTCCCATTGTAGCAGATCGTATTATTTTATTACCTCTACACATAAAACTACACCTGATGAGCAATTTTGTAAAAGCATTGGATAAAGATGGAGATGGCTTTAAATATTTAGCTGAGATTTTTTCACAATTAAGTGAAGCAAAATTAAAAGATGTAATATTCATCAGGTCACAAATAAGAAAATTAATTCATGAAAATATATTTAACAGCAAATTGAATCCTAAAGAACCAGCAGCATGGAAGTCATTCAAAGATGTCGTTACTGGTTTTCTTGGAAACAGAAAAGCTTATAAATGAACTCTTAGTGAACTAAAAAACTTAAGTCTGCAGAATCTCAATGAAAATTCATTTTTTATGTTCTCATTTGGATTTTTTCCCCTTTAAATTCGGGTGACATCAGCGATGAACAAGAAGAAAGGTTCCACCAAGATATATTGCAGATGGAACATTATCAAGGCAGATGGGATGAATGTATGATGAGTGTTACTGCTAAATGATAAAAAGAGAAAAATTTCAGTGAACAAAAAAGAAAAATAATAAATTAAGATAATGTAAATGTCTGCAAAATAAATATAGGAATTTTAATTGTAATTATTTTTTTTTTATTCTATTAAAGAATTCTCCCAATATTTTAAAGGGTCATAATTAAAAATCTGAGGGTGATGAAGAAAAACTGATTTCATTTTAAGATTCGATGAAAAAAAAAAAATACTTTCTAATTCACATACTACTACCTCGGTTCCAAATTATTATTTTTTTTGTTGACTTGTGTTACTAGTTTACAAACATTAATAAATGTGAACTGTTGACCATTTACATTTCCTTGCAGTAAATACTACAACTATGTCTTATGTACCTACACCAATGACTATTAAATACATCAAAGTAAATGTATCATTAATTAAATAATTGACATTACCACTTATTTAATATATTCTTAAAATTAATAACAATGATGTGTAAAAATAAAACAATACATTATGTTCATAAAACAATACATATTAAATAAACAATTGCAGTTATGTTAACGTAAAAAAAATAAATATTGTTACTGTAAAATTCAGGTTGAAATCAGTATCTAAATAATAAAATTGAATTGAAAAAACTATTAAAACCAAACAAGAAATGTAATAAGTATTGCAAATTATCCTTTTACCAATAATTTGGTGTCACCACCTTCCATGGATGCATCAATAGTGAATTAAAATTTTCTAAAAAAAGTTTTTCTCAGTCCATTGACAGAGTGGCCACAAACTCCCATTCCGTACAAAGAAATAAACACGAGTTATTTTCCATTAGTTTATTCTATATTTTTTATACATACAACTTACTTTAGATTACATCTTTATGTTCTACTTCATTGTTCACACTCAATTTAATCAGTCGCAAAGTGCATTTAGACATTCTTTTACATGTGGTGTATCAAAGTTGTAAAAGTAGTTCCCATATGTAACTATCTAAGGTATCCTACTAGTTACCTAAGGAAGATTAAATTATTAATTTCATTTATTATTAAACAAGCATTATTTACATTTATTATTAGTTTCTGTCATTTCTCCATCTCCCTGCCTCCTAGGCTAGTAAGAGATAAAAATTTTCATCAGTGTCCAATATAAAAGTTATTGGTTGAGCCAAACTGCAACCAAATCATCCCATCCAATCAGATTTCCAGCCAAAACAGGTTTTTGGTTGGAAATATGATTGGTTATATACCCACAGATGATTATATCCTTCCAAAAGTTTTCAATGTTAAAATTGCATTTTTTTTCTAGAGTTGTTCATGAAACATGAAGAATCTCAAAAAACCTGGCATGGAAATATTGACCAAATTAGCATACTCCCTTATGTATTATATTATACAGATTGTTCTGGGACATATTTGCCAAACTTCAGGAACTCATTCAGAACACCAAAATGAGCAAAAAAGTTCATATCGATATAAGTCCTATTTTGCTTAATTTACCTTTTGTATGCCATTTTGTGATTTTCAACAAAAAAATTATTTTTCAGGAACGGGTAAACCTACTTTAGTTAAATTTGGCAGATCTAAAACTAGTGTCTTGTTTTAAAAAAATAAAAAATCTTGAAAATATCACCTTCAAAAATTTCAAAATGGGCCCATCTATACCTCATTTGTTAAAATCTGTTGACAAACAATTGAGTTATTGCAGACAATTAACCCAGCCGTACACTTGCGCATCGTAATGCAAGCTAATAATCTTTTGCCTGTTTTTATTTCCTCCACTAAATGTAATAAAAATTATTAATAAATAATAATAGTAAATTAATAAAATTATCACCTTGCATTATGGTAAAAATGTTATACAAGTGTACTGCCGGGTTAATTGTCTGCAATAACTCAATTATTTGTCAATGGAGTTTTACAAATAAGATGTCATTTTGTTCAAAATAAAATGTTTAATAAATTTTGTAAAAGTAAAGATTTGATGATCAAACAAATAATTACAAAGATAATGAAAATTAAAAAATGAAGATGACCACCATTTTGAAATTTTTGAAAGTGATGTTTTCAAAATTTTTTGAAAAAATGAACCTAACCTTAGATTTGTCAAATTTAGTTAAAGTAGGTTTAGTCGTTCATGATAAATAATTCTTTTGTTGAAAACCACAAAATAGCGTCCAGAAGAAAAACAAAGCAAAGTAGAATTTATGTTGATATGAACTTTTTTGCTCATTTTAGTGTCCTGAATGAAGTTCAGCGAATACATCCTGGAACACTATGTACAGCTATATAGTGTCTGTGTAGCTGGGAAAATATACATTAGAATTTCATAACATTAACATACATTAAACATACAAAACTTGTAATATTTTCACAAAAGAAGATAAATGTAATGCTTTCAAAATTACAAACAGAAAATTTTTTGAAAAAATGAACCTAACCTTAGATTTGTCAAATTTAGTTAAAGTAGGTTTAGTCGTTCGTGATAAATAATTCTTTTGTTGAAAACCACAAAATAGCGTCCAGAAGAAAAACAAAGCAAAGTAGAATTTATGTTGATATGAACTTTTTTGCTCATTTTGGTGTCCTGAATGAAGTTCAGCGAATACATCCTGGAACACTATGTACAGCTATATAGTGTCTGTGTAGCTGGGAAAATATACATTAGAATTTCATAACATTAACATACATTAAACATACAAAACTTGTAATATTTTCACAAAAGAAGATAAATGTAATGCTTTCAAAATTACAAACAGGGTACATGAGATCATACAGCAAAGCAGAAATATATAAATTAAACTGCAGTGATTGTACTAAATATGAAACGAATTTGACATATATTCTACTCAGAATAACAAAAAATTTGTATAGGAACTACAAACAACATAATCAAATTTATTATATTGTGAACATTTTAACGCAAAATTAACAAAAACTGCGTATTAAACTAATACAACATAGATTGAATGCATTATTCAGTTATTTAAGTTGTTTCCTAATACTTTTAAGATGGGCTGGCAATTCCTGCCAGAGGAAGGAATTGACAATTAACTCTGCAAGGCCATTGAAAGAAGGTGTTTCATTAATTTTAAAGAATGATCTTTAACAATTTTTACTTCTCATTTCATTATAAAATTAAAAATCTTCTTGGTGAGCTTTAGAATAAACCTGAATTATCTCCATACTCATAAATTATTTTGCACTTAAATATGTACTTAAATATTTATCTATTAAACCTTTGAAATGGTTATTATGTTCAGTAAAGATTTTATTAATTTATTAGTAAATTTTTTCAATCACTATTATTTAATATATAGTTCAAATTTATAGCAAGCTCAATGGTAAATATACCAATTTACATAGTAAGTACGTTTTGAATCCAATTGATTCATTAAATGATCTTCTCACATTAACTTGTATGTTTTTTTTACGCTTGTTCAAATTCTACTATTTGATTTTAATTATTTTATTTTGTTACGAAACTTCCTCTTGCAGGTCTGTTTAAATTTTTTTTTTTAAATAATTCATATGGAACAATCTTAAAATAAAAAAAAGTTACTTTCCCTCAACTCATTAGTAATTGTTTATAATAGCATAATGATGGCAATCAGATATAATTCTGAAATTTCAAGAAAATTGGAGAGCATATTCAAGGCAGTCGCATATCAAAGAACAAGATGGGTGTTTCACAAGAAAAACTACATTGCCACCATTACCTCTATAGATGAAAGAAACATGCAACTAGGTTCAAAATAATCTTCTGGAAGCATAATTTCATTAAATTTTCCATGTATCAATAAATATTTTTAAATTTTAGAAAAAAAACACTTAAAGGTTTACATTAAATTGAAGCCACTAGATTAGATGTGAAGAATTTTGCACTTATGAAAAATCCTAAAATAAAAATTAAAATCTTAAAAATAAAAAGATTTCAAATCCACATAAATTAGATGAAAGGGCGAGAAGTTACCACTCTGCTACAAAGAGTATCTATCTCCATGACAATTATAGATTCTTTTTATGTATATATATATATATATATATCTTAATGAAATATGGGGAAACCTCTAAATAACTTTCCTTCTGTTAAACAAAGAAAGATAGAATTTTATAAATGCTTGATGTGAGTGTTATTTTCTAACACTGTAGTGTAAAAGTAGTTTTGAGAATGGAGGTACTACATTCTCAAACGTACAAAACGTGTAAACTACAAATGTTGGAAGGGCAGAAAATAACTCTCAAATCAATTATGATAATCCTAGCGGAAATCAAATATTGTGAAAAATTTGTAAATGGTACTACCAAAAATATGATTTAGTTTTGGCATGAAACCACTTAACTCTCAAGCCGCTCAAGTCAAAAAAAAAAGAGTAGGGTTACGACATTTTAAAGAGTATTGCAAAATAAAAATGTTGACATAAATTGGTGGCAATTTAATATTTTTCAAAGGTAGATTCTAAAGTGATCTAAAAAATGTATTTTTTAGTATTAGATCATTTCTTGAGATGTTCTGTAGAGAGACAGTCTCTTTACTTCATTAACAGTATGTATACAAGTGTATATATATATATATAGTAAAAAAAAAATGATTTTATAAATTTATCCTTTGATTCACATCCTTTCATTCAAGAAATAAATAAAGTTACCAAACATTCCATCATTGAAATTAATATAAAGTATGAAAAAAATTCAACATTAAATTATATTTTTATCATCTTGAATTTTATTAATTAATGATGTTAACATTTTTCTGATTTTTTGTTCCCATATTTTTTTAAAAGTTCCCCATCAATTATAATTAGACCACAGTTAGGTCCTGCACGCTTAACTCTTGAAAGTAAATCTGCCAAATCTTTAATTCCTTGATATTGTTCTATTAAAAATTCTCCACATAAAAAATCATTCAAATGATGATCATTATTTTCTGCTGCTAATGTTGCTATATCTTCTATACTCTGAAAAATAAAATGTTCATAAATTAGGCAACCTCTCCTTAGATAATGTCACACCTGATGGAAATCTGGATGCAGACTACCAAAATTAAGATGAAATTAAATCCAATATTATTTTGTTCCTTATACATTTTATTTATGAACATCATTACTACAAGAGAAAGATTGGTTATGGTAGAGTTTTATATGCATCACAATGGTAAGGGTTACAAAAAAATAAACATAGTACTTCTACTAATTAGTCATTGAATTACACTACAGAAGAGTTAGTAGTGCTGTGTGAATTTATATTGTAAACTCTCTTACAAACAAGTAATGCATTATTTGGATTACTTGGGTATATGGATAAACAGTTTTTCATGTAGGTATTATACAAATCACAAATTCTGGGAATTGAACTGAATATTTGTCTTTATTTACATACAACCAGCCAGAGTTGCATATTTTTTATTGGCTTCACTGGGAAAGTTACACAATTCTGGCTACTTCAACCTCAACAGACTACTATTTATGGTGAAAATTAAGTAAAACATTAGGCATTCCATTTATAAAGTTTCATCAGAGTCAATTCTCAATGTACTGACTTACTTGTAAATATGTAGTGTAAACAGTAATTTTCAGAACTTTGAAGTCTGACTTCTTGAACTACCAAAATATCACTCAATAATAAGTTAACAGTTTTTTTAAGAATTATATAACCTAACATTTTTTATTGCATTTACCTAATGTCAATCTAATTTGCAGTGGAAATGGCTTTTCTTCAAATTTTCCCCTAGAACTGTTTACAATGTATTATTGTGATTATTTTCAGTATAAATCTGATATCAAAATTATAGTTAAAATTATTATTATTATTAATAATTGAATTTTTAAAAAATAACATTACAATCAATCCTTTAAAGAAGTCAAGATCATGCAATAGTAATCATTTATTATTGGTTATTTATGTTAACGTTAAGGCATACCTCTTTAATATTTACCCAAGTAATTTTTATGTTTATAATTTTAAGTGGTCAGTATTTGGTCTTTTTTTTATGCGAGTTGAATATCAAGTTTGTTACCAATGTTTATATGCTTTATAATTTTGTACAGTAAATAACAAGTATACACCCCTTAACTTACATCACATAAAATAAGATTAAAGAAAATATTACAAAAAATGTAAAACATCAATGAATATAATATAGCTATCAGAATAATAAACAAAGTAAATCATTACACACGGAACACAATCACCAAATAAAAACCCAGTGTTCCTTTTTTTTCTGTTTAGCCTCCAGAACCATAAAGTATTACTTCAGAGGATGATATATATGAATGTAAATGAAATGTAGTCTTGTACAGTCTTAGGTCGACCATTCCTGAAATGTTTGGTTAATTCAAATCCAACCATCAAAGAACACCATGATTCAAATCCATATAAAAGTAACTGCTTAGTAAAGGCAGACTTAAACCTTAGATCTCTCAACTTTGAAATCAGCTGATTTGCGATGACAACTTCACCACTAGATCAACCTTTTTTTCTTTTTCCTGTTTAGCCTCCGGTAACTACCGTTTAGATAATACTTCAGAGGATGATATGTATGAGTGTAAATGAAGTGTAGTCTTGTACATTCTCAGTTCGACCAATCCTAAGATGTGTGGTTAATTGAAACCCAACCACCAAAGAACACCGGTATCCATGATCTAGCATTCAAATCCATGTAAAAATAACTGGCTTTACTAGGACTTGAACGCTGGAACTCTCGGCTTCCAAATCAGCTGATTTGGGAAGATGCGTTCACCACTAGACCAACCCGGTGGGTTACCACTAGATCAACCTGGAATTTAAAAACCTAACTGTTCTACAACACATTGTTTTAGAATGTAGTTTTAAATAAAGATCATGTTTTAAATAAATAACTTAAAAGCTCTGTACAATAACATAGAATCAATATTTGCTAACCATCTCATAGACACCCACCAACATTAATACTAGTACAAGAATCTGAGAAGAAGGTAGGAAAAGATCAATTATTTCTTCAGAAAAACTGATAACACTTAGAAACTGTTAAAACTTAAATTATTGATCTTATTGAAATTAAATGATACAACAATTGTAATAAACATATTATGAAAGTTTATCTAATGGAATAAAATGATATGCAACAAAGCTGCTTCTTTTGCACTATGATTAGCTTGAATTAATATGCATATTAGAATTAATATGCAATAATAATCCATAAGGAACCCTAAGCCTGTTTTTTATTTTTAAATTGTTTTAAGGAAAAATAATTTGTTGTAGCATGAGCTGATCAGTTCAAAATTGTTCATAGTAATGTCACTTTCATGTAAAATAAAAATACACTGATTTTTAAGGGATTATGTGTAAAATCCTCACTGCTACAAAATAATTCTTTGGAGGTTTGTTTCATTTTCTAGTTCGTTTGTTGGTATATCATCTGAATTTCATTTCTCTGACCTTTTAACCTTCTTCTCATGTCATGTATTGTGGGTTTTTGGCTTAATTTCAATTTTATTAGGGTCCAGCTTTATTTCTTTATCAGAAGTTTTCAACTTGCAACAGATATTTTTAATTAGTATAAATCACTTTACTGTGTGTGCATTGCTTTTCTGTAAACTAACTTTAAAGCTTTACTGTATGTTGGAACACAGCAGCTATTGTATTAATGAACTGTGCTTAACTTTTTAAAATAAAATTTGTTGTCTATTGTTTTGCACTTTTATTTAATTAATTTATTGTTATTAGCAGATTTATTTGTTCTATGTAAAGCTTTCAATTAATGTTGCATTGTGTCGTTCACTTCTGCACGTTTGATATGATATTTAATGTTAGAAATTGATGTATAGCACAATAAAAATTATAAATATGATTGACTCTTTTGTTAAGTGTTATACTGTATTTTATTTATAATACTGTGGTGTATCTATTACTAGCATAAATTTATGCAAACAAGTTAACTTTACAATACAAGTGCATACATTTACATTGTATAGCATCAGTGTCAAGATATGATTTCAATGAGATAATAATGAATTCAAGTGTAGTATTTATAAGAGTAATATTCTCTTGAATTTCAGAAAGTTTTATTTGCAGTCCCATCTCCAGCTGATTTTTGTCTGTGATACCACTATAATAATATATACTTAATGATAGCATTAAGTCAACAAATTAACATACTCTTGTAACTTGTTTTTCGAGCTCTATACTTTCTGCTATTGCACATGCTGCACTCCATTCAGCTTCTGGTGGAGGTTCCAAATGATAAAATCTAATTCTTCCACCTCTTTTTCTTTGAAATGTCATAAAACTTTTAGCATGGACTAATTCTTCAGCAGCTGCTTCTTTAAAAAATTGAACAAAACCAGGTAACCCCATATCATCTCGATTAAAATAATATTCCTAAAAAAAAATCATATAAAAATGAATGTAGAGTAAATAATATAATTTTTTTATTTGCTATTTTTTTAAAAAATAAACTGAATTGATCAAAGTTAAAAAACTGTTCTTCAAAAAATATTTAAACAAATTTTCTTAAAACAGCAGTGAAATGGTTAAAATATTCATGTTCCTGTTTTATGCAGACTATTTTATTAAGGCTTAGTTTTTTATTCATTTTGAGAATTATTAATCCATCATCAAAGAGTACAAAGAACTAGCTTGAATATTGTTGGCATTGAAAAGAACTGTTAGTAAGTTGAATCTTTGTGGTCCTCAAAAGGACAGCCAGGGTCCTCAGCAGTTCCAATATTCATGAATAAATAATTTTTTTATTCTTATAAGTACTTAATAATACATTATAAATCTATTCTGTACGTGTAAAAAAAGGATCTGCCATAGCATTTGCCTGGATGCATTACTGAGAAAACCTAAATCAGATCAATACAATTTCATCTTAACATCAGTATTAATACATTTGATCAAGATAAGAACTGTTCAATCTGAGTATTCCTAGAGTTGATAACAATAATGGTTGGGGCTATCTCCCTAGATAGACCCAACCATTCTTAAAAAAATCAAAAGTCAAATTCCCCAAGCTTCTTAAAAAATCATTTATTCTGGTTTGCCAGTCAATGGTTGGAATGGAAACCTTGAATGGAGTGGTTATTTTCAACCTTTATGTTGCTGTAAAATCTGTTTAACTTACTGTTTATTGTTTAAGGTTGCCAGAATAGTGAACCTGATCAAATTTGGTGAAACCAAATAAAGAGATATTCTGGTTTTGATTATCATCAGCAGTTTCACACCTGCTGGTAGCAGAATAAAATAATCTTTCACAGCCATAATAATAGTGTTAAATAAAAAATTACTGAAATCATCTTAACAATCTTGAAGATTTAAATTTGATTGGGCTTAACTGCTGCACTTTATTTTGATTAAAAAATATTATTTAGCAAAAGGCACTTGAAAGAGGCTTGTTTTTTTTTAATTCACAGGGTATATTGTACAACAGGAAGTCAGAAAAATAACTGCAGTACTTTTTTAACAATCTATGTTTACAGAAATACTTTCACATTTTGAAATTATAACTAGATATACCATTTTTCAATATAGCCACCTTTAGATTGATATGGTTATCTTGGTTTAAAATGGTACAATTAAAACTGTTTGTAGAAACTGAAAACTTAAAGGTACAGCAACTTCCACCCTTCTCACTTTATATCATCATTTGATTGGACTTGCTATATATTGTCTTAAGAATTTATTTCTTCTTTAAACAAAAGATAAGTGAGAGGGTTGCACTTAAATGTTTTCTTATGTGCTTTTTTCTCTGTGTCCTAGAGACCTATCCGCTGCATACTTTCGGGTCTCCTAAATGGTCGCGAAAAATGTTTCAGATTGTTTTTCAGTGTCCTTCTAAGTTTCTCTGTATGTCTTCTTAACACTCCAAATATTCACTTTCACCTGAACCAGATTAGGATGGTTAAGAGGAAATCCTCAAAACCTTTTTCAAGATTTTATGACAGAAACTCTGTCAAATGTAGTAATGTTGGCACATTGTAGGAGTTATAGAGCACGTGCTTCTTTATGGATGTGTGTAAAACTGTCCAGTAATTCTGATTTAGAAAATTGAATTTCACTTTATATCTACACTTTAAATGCAATAATTACCACTCAAATTTTCTTCTACTGGCAGGACAAAATCTTCAGAGCAGAAAAGACATCCTACTCCTTTTTTTCAGATGTTTCTTTTAGTGTTCAGTGGAATAAAAAGAAAATTCTTAGTACGTCCAATTAAGTCATGATATTCATGGTGAATATCATTGTTTATACTGCAGTTTCTGAAGATATCCTAATAGCTTTTTCAAATACTTACAGATGTCAAGGGAAAACTTCAAAATATATTTTACTATAAAAAATGAAAAGTAAAATGATGAAATGGGTACAAATTGGAGGAGACCAGTCAGACCAGAAGAATGACTAGTTGCAAATTAAGATATATCTACTATTTGTAACTCGCAATTGAACTAAAACATAATTGAAGATGCTCTCCTGTATAAGAGAGTTGCTCAGCATTGGCGCTCTACTTCTTACCATCCTGTGTAGCCAACACAGGTCGTAAGAACCAGTTAATACACCAGTTTAAAAAATTTTCTGAACGCTCAGCCACTGGTCTATATGATCGTATTCTTACTCAGCTTTCCAAGATTCACAAAATCACTACTTCACTTCCTACACATTCACCATATTGGCTGTAAACAGTTTCATTTTTATAATGTATTCATACGCTACTAATATATAGATAAATAGAATAATTTTTTTTTATGAAATTACAGGCTCAACCGCTATGGTCATTAGCCCAAATAGAAATTTGTAGCGTATGAAAAATGCCATGCCTAACTGTTATTCAAACCCAGGCCCACCAGAAGAAAGGCCAAGACACTACCACTCCTCCATGGAGATTGGCAAATAGAATAATTGGCATTGTTGATACTTAACTTAGACCTCCTACAGATTTAGTGATTAATTAACTATTCATTTTCTGTTGTGGATATTTCAACAAGTAGAATAATTGGCACTGTTGAATTATCCAAAACAGAAAATGAATAGTTAATTAATCGCTATATCTGTGGGAGGTCTAAGTTAAGTATCATCTAACAACCAACTCCTTACACCTAAGTATTTCAGCAGGAACTGATGAAATGTTTATTTTCTTACTTCTAGTATTTTGGTTTAGAGTGATTTTCTTTCAGATATTTAAAATACATTTATTACTTTAAATTGTTTCCAGAGGTTGGACAACTATTTCTATTGATATAGATAGAGAGTTGATCATTCACTGCCGCTTCCCACTCCTTTGATAATATTTTATTCTATTTTTGAATAGGTTAACCCACAAATGTGGTAATGTTGGCACATTCTAGGAGTTGTAGAGCACCCACTTCTTTATTGAGGGACCGGTAGGGTGCATGTAAAACTGTCCAGTATTCTATTAAATAGCCAAAGGGTTGGGAGAGTCACACAAAAAGCCAAACTAGTATATGAGTTGCCTATATAAGGTTCTGCTACCTATTTAAAATATAGTCATTCCAAATAAAAATTTTTAAATCCCTAATAGATTACATTGAATGGCTGCTAAAAATGCATTTGGGACTAGTAGGTTGTTATGTACTAGCTAAATACATTGTATTTTCGTGCATTTTACAAATATAAACTTCTATTTTCTTTATCATTTCTAAAATAATTTATTCTATTTACATTTGCTTAATTTTTATGTAATTAATATATATTGCTTAAACTGGAGTATTAGGTGTCTCAAATTAAATAAATATGAACATAGTTTCTCAGGTTTATTTACTTTCAACATAAGCAGAACTTTATGTATAAATACAATACCTTACTGTATTCTGGTTGAAATTTACAACCCTACTGAATACTATAATTACTAATATTCATATTAATGTAAATTACATATTTATATTCTAAATTTGTTACATTTCTTCAAGCTAGATAAACGAACCATTTTTTATATTACTAACTAATTCAGTATTGTCACTGCCAGTTTCATTTGAACTAATCAAATGATTTCACTATATATTATTAACCATTGCAATGTATTGAGAAATTTTAGCACATTTTATATGTACTGTGGCATGGCTCATTTTCTATATCTTAAAAGTTATCGATAGGGTCAGTTTTTCTCTGTTACACAGCTGATCTTATCCATCTGTTTATGGCAGCCAAAAAATAATTTACATTTTCACATTCGTGCGTTTGATATAAAAATCTTCCTTCCCACCAGCATTAATGATAATGAACTTTTTTTTATTCAATTCTGGGTAATAAGTAATAATTAATAAATAAAATATATTTATTTGATGACTTTTGTTGTCATCCTGAGGCAACAACCTTTTGTGGGAATGAAATGTGTATTTCATCATTCTGTAAAATAGGCCTACCATTATATCTACATCTTTTTATATTTTGCAAATAATGTAAGAGTTGCTCTCAATTTTCTTCCAGCTAGAAACTGTTTCAAAGTTTCTCAATTTAAAACCAAAATTTTTTTATATAACTCTTATACTTTTCTCATACTTTTAAATCTGATTTTTTACACGACTGCCCAAAAAGGAGTGTAATGTATTTAGGATGTATGCATGTACAAGGGTGGTTTTAAAAGTTCGCGGCCTAAGAAAGAAAACACAAAATTTCTTATCAAATTTGTTTTTTATTTTTAAACATAGTCACCTTTTAAAGTAATACACTTGTCCATTGCTTTTCCAACTTATGTATCCTTCAGTAAAATATGATTTCTCAAGCTCTGGAAAACAGGTTTCTGTTTCAGCTATGACTTCGTCATTCAAGGCAAATCTTCACCGACTAAGCAATTTCTTCAAATTTGGGAACAGGAAGTAATCACTCAAAGCTAAATCTGATGAATATAGTGTATATGGAAACAATTCAAAGCGGAGTTCATGAATTTTAGCAGCAATAACAGAAGATGTGTGGAGGTGCATTGTCATGGGTATAAAAGCACTTTTTCTTGCCCAAATGTAGACGTTTAGTGTTAGTATTAATGTGATTCCTCTATCTGAACTTGAAATATAAATTTTTATATAAAAATAACAAAATGGCATAGGGGAAAACAAAGGAAAAATGGAAATTTTTCATCATTTTTTGTTTACTTTTACAAGTAGAATCCGAAAAGTATAGCTAACCCACCATTTTAGAAATACTCTAAAATGTTTAAATAAATTTAAAAAATTGTACTGTATGTAAAATTGTCACCTGCACACTTATTATCCTATATTAGTAACTATCTTATATAAAAGAGCAAATTTTTTTTGGGAATCGTGTTTTTTAATTTTTAGTTCCTGTTTCCTTTTCATTTAAAGAGGATTTAAGAGAAGGCTGTAGAAAATTATGTTTCATTTACATTATAAAATTCCCAAATTAGTTATTGCAGAGCAATGGTCAAAGTTTATAGCAAGTTTTTTTTATATTTCTGGCATTTTTTTAGTGTAAGAGATGACAATTTTGATTCGGTTTGACCTACCGCACTTGAATTTGTACTCTTAATCTAAACTGAAGTACACTTTCAATATAATTTATCTTCGTTGTTTTTTATAGAATTTTCTTTATTATTATACCATCAGACACTTTATTTATAAATTTTTCTTTTTTTAAAAAACATGGTGATGTATTATTTGTCCATCACCAACAGCCATCATGAGTAATGTCTGGTGTACATGGAAACAGCAGTATGTTTACTTTTGGCAGCAGCCAAATCTTGTACAACAAATTTTGTCTTTAATGTAATATTTATTTTAATTCAATTCTATTATAAAGCTCAATTTATTAGCTCTAATCAAAATGAGCAGGATCTACTATTGTTAAAATAAATAACTTTTTTATTTCTATTTCTTTCTTCTAAAAGGTTGCAGGTTTGCATGGCGATCAGATTTTGCATTTTTCATACTCTAAAAATTAATTTATTACAGAAAAAACAAGTAAGGTAACTGTAATTGAGCACAAGACTATAGTTACAAGAGGGAAAATATTTTCATTTTTTTCCATAAATCATATGCATTTCTGTAAATTCAAAGGGATATATTTCATAGATTTGGAAAATTTGGCATTATTTACGGGAAAATAAGTCTATCCTAGATTAAAACAGATTGTGCTAAAATAAAAAAAAAATAAAAAAACAATAATACTAATTAATATACTTACTAGTGATGTATACCAATATGCTGCGTACAACTCCATGTTAATTTGTTTATTAATAGCCTCATCAACAGACGGATGATAATTATGGCGTACGATACTTTTATACCCTTTTTTTATACTGGTAGGTTTTAAATTTTTATTAGAATTATTTGGAGGGTTTTCATTTTGATAATTGGAATCTCTTTTTGATAGAGGTGGTGTGTTACTTTTAAAGAAATATCTTCCATTATATTTAAATACTGAATTATTAAAATTTATATTACCTTTATAAGTATATCCTTCAATAAAATTATTTATCATTAATTTATAGATCAAAGTTTTCTGCCTTAATAGATTTAACATTATATATTAAAATAAATAAAAATGCAGTTAATATTGATAATAATATAACCAAATACAATTTTTTAAAAACAAATCTATCATTTAAAATTTAAATGTGTAATTCCATTAGAACATTTAATTACAAAATGTAATTTTATAGGTTAAAAATTCCATTCTTCATAAATAAATAAACAGATTAGCTAAATTCTGTTATTGTATTTAGAAAATAGATTTTTTGTTTTATTTCTTATTCTTATGAATTTAAATACATCTGCATTACAAAACAAATTTTTGTTAATAATTTAGATTATAATTAAAATTTTATATGAATAATATTGAAATTTACTACATAAATTAATTCTGTAATTTATTCTATATTATATGTAAATTTTACTTACATTTAATTCTTAAAAGCATTATAGTAAATAAAATAAACTAGATCCAAATGAAGTTTTTTCTTTGTAAATTTTTACCTTTCCTTTTTCTACAGTAAAATTTAAATAAAAAGCTGTAACTTTAAAGATGTTGAAACATTTCTGAATTTCATTAATTTTTATGATATAGATAAAAAGGATTCCATAACAATAAGCTGTCATAGGTTGAATATGTTTTGTTTTGGATCATTATGCACAATAATTTATACATGTTATTAAACAAAATATACAACATGTTGTATATATTAAACATGTATAATTTAACAAAATATTATGCCTTTTCTTTATTTTTATTCAAGTTATGATTAAACATAAAGGTCTCTACCATCATTTAAACCTACCTCTACATCATTTAAAGTAAGAAAAATTCTTTTAGCTTTTCCCATTTCAATTTCTACATTTAACTTTAAATGTACCACCATTGGTTATTGCTTCAGAGGATGAGATGAATGATTTGTAGTGTGTGTAAAAATGCCATGCCTGACTGGGATTCAAACCTGGGACCTCCGGATGAAAGGCAGAAACATACCACTTGCACCACAGGGACCGGCTCCCATTTCAATTTCTACATTTAACTTTTTCTTTTTTTCCTGTTTACCTTCTGGTAATTACCTTTCAGATAATACTTCAGAGGATGAATGAGGGTAGTATGTATGAGTGTGAAATGTAGTCTTGTACAGTCTCAGTTCGACCATTCCTGAGATGTGTGGTTAATTGAAACCCAACCACCACGGAACACCGGTATCCACGATCTAGTATTCAAATTCGTGTAAAAATAACTGACTTTATTAGGACTTGAACGCTGGAACTCTCGACTTCCAAATCAGCTGATTTGGGAAGATACATTTACCACTAGACCAACCCGGTGGGTTTTTTCTACATTTAATTGGTAAGAGTTATCTTTATATATAGAGCCCCCTTCAGAAACAAAATCAGCTTATCAAAGATGTGATTCTTTGATAAGAATCAATGTGGCCAGACCTCACTCAGCAATCGGGATAAACAAGATGAAATGCTTTGGAAAACCTTAGAACAACCCCCTTGTACAGTCTAGATTAATCCCCCTGCGTCCTTTTGTCTAGGTCATTGAAGGAGGTAGTGGAAGGATATTGATTCTAGAGCGACAATGAAGTAGAGAAGTTCGTTCACAATTAGCTCGAAACATGTCTTCAAACTTCTTATAAAGGATCCACAAGCTCCCCAAACTGGGAAAAATTTGTTGAACTTCAGGACCCATAGAAAAACAATAAATATGTTTTGTATTTTATTCTTTACTAATAAATGTTATACAAAAGTCCATTTTTAATTTGACTAGACTGTTATATATGAAACGTTGCTTTCTGAAGGCTAATTTAGTTGACTTACAGTATACAGAAAATCATTTATTTTTTAATAACCTCTTATTTAAGCTTTAACAATTAGATAATAGAATTTTATTGGAAAAAGAAACATGAATGACGATATTCCTTTTAATGGAAACTTAAGATGAAGTACTAAATAGCAGAAACTAACTGACTGGAGAAATAGGTAATTTGAAAATAAATAAGTACAAAACAGGGTAAGATAATGGTTGTTTTATATTTATTTTAATTTATTAATTGGCTCCTGCATCTTTTTTATCATGGAAAATGAAATCTTGGAGAAAAGTGGCTGTCAATTTTAACCCTTAACCAATTGATCAGGTAGACAGCATGGTAAACACTACATCATAAGACTATTTAAAGAATTAATTCCATATTATGGTAAACAGGTATTATGTAACAGAAGTTGAATGATTTTGTACTTAGATAGTAAACTTACAAAGAATAAGTGATGTTAATTAGATATTAAAAAAAGTTTAAGAAAAATGAGGGCCTTATAGAAAAATGAAATTTACTATCATACATTGTTATAGGAATTATAAAGATATTTAAACATTTTTTCAAAGTATCAAGCACTGCGTAGCAGCTTAACATAGATAACATGAATGCTAGAAATGCAACAGCATTGCTTTTCAACAAAGTGTTTTGGAATATTGCTGAAAATCAGCAGGATTGATAAATTAAAAATGAACAACTAATGCAAATAATTTAGTTAGGAGATTAGTAAAGAAAATAAAAACTGTATGCACAGGCTAAAATTATAATATATGAAGCAAATAATTAAAGATGTTGTTTATAATTGCTGCCTCAGCTCTTACTTTGATGAAATTTGGAAATACCTTATTTAGGATCCTTATCTTATTTAAGTTAATAGATTTACTAGATTTGCCTATGGCAAATCTTAATTTATTCTTAACCTATATTATTGTTATAAAAATGACAATAATAGTTTGTTAGAATAATATTGGGTGGCCCAAAATAAACCGAACCGGACATGGGAGAGGAGAAACCGAAAAGCGTTAGTATAATCAATATAGCAACAAGCACCTGAGGGGGGCACGATTTGTAGCTGTCAAGTAAATGTAGTTGAGATAAAGCAAATACCTTTACACACATATGAATACGCCGCTGTCGAATGATGCCAGAATTTTCATCGTCAATGAATATTGCGCACAGGGCAGATCGATCAAAAGAGTGCAAGAAAAATTCCTCAGCTCAACAGTAATCCACCCGATAAGCCATCCATATACAAACTCAAAAAGAAGTTTGAACGAACAGGATCTGTGCTTGATAAGAAGCATCAATACTCACCTGTGTGAGTATTGATGCAGAAGTTAGATAGTCGGCAGCTCGAGATGTTGTACAGCTCTACTAAGTCCCAGAGGCGTCTGTCATAACAGACGGGAACGTTGAGAACAACACTGCAGTGCATCCTAAAGGATCTGAACCTGAAGCCAAAAATTATGATGGTATGCCAGAGTTAGTGCCTGTAGAGCAATAAACGTGTACAGTACTGCATGTGGCTATTGCAGGAAATCGAAGGTGGTTTACTCGATCCAAACCTCTACTTCATGACAGACGAGGGATGGTTTCACCAGAGTTGCTACGTTAATTCGCGATATTAGCCTGTCAAAAACCCATGAAAAATATTCTAGCTACCGCTGCATGATGTAGAGATTGGAGTGTGGTGCGTTGTGTCGGAGATGAGAATCATTGGACCCATTTTTTTTACAGAAACAGTGAACAGAGCGCGTTCGTTACATTACCGATATCTTCTAACCCTTCGTAGAGCATCTGACGCCAGAGTAACGACGTTTCGCGTATTACCAGCAGGACGCTTCCTTGCTCACAGGAAACTTTCAGCTCACGTATTGTAGCTCCGAAAAAAATTATCAGCAACTTAATTTTTAATATAATAAAGAAACACAAAATTGATATGGTACATATCAAGAAATACAAAATTGGTAGACATGTCAGCCATAAAAGGATTCGAAAGGGTGCGAAAACGATTGAAAAGTTGGGCGATCTTAGTAAAACCGCTATCAGCGTAAAAGTTAATTCGTTTTATTTCAATAACGAGTTTTCTAACTTGAACAAAATGTTAAATGCCGTGAATACCGATTCTAAATTGCCGAATATTTCTGGAAGTATCGTGTTTGAAAAGAATTGAATTTTCGTTTCATGTCTAAAAAAAATTCTTTATTGATTGAATGCGAAGATATTATTTCATGGCGTAGGGAATATTTAAGAGAAATTAAGCGATTTCATGAAGAGAGTAAGACAAATTACTATCTAGATGAAACTTGGGTTAATGCGGGACATGTGCGGGAAAAGGTATGAGTGGAAAAAGAAATGTTGAGTGCAAAAGACACTTCTATGAAAGGTAAAACCTTTTACTGGGGTAAAACCTTGGCTGGGGAAAGGTAAACGACTAATAGTAACGCAGTAGGAAGCAAAAATTTTATGCAGTGGTTTAAAAATTTTGAAATTGTTGCTGAAGGTTTCATCATAATAATGGATAATGCGCCGTATGATTGACTGAAAAATTCCTAAACGCTTTGACCCAAAATCAGATTGTCGATTTGTTAAAATTGAAAAAAATCGCCTACACCGAAGACATGTTAAAAGTAAAATTTAAAAAAAATAATAAAATAGTTAAACAAAAATATACTCATAAAACAGATGAAACAGCAAAATCAAAAAATTGTGTCCAAGTTGCATCTTTCTCTATACCATTCCACTTTTAACCCGATAGAATTGTTATGGGTAAAAGTCACAGCCGATATTGGGAGTAATAACACCAAATTTAGGTTAAATGATGTAAAAATTTTATTGTCAGGTGTTATGCTTCGAAAAATTTATTCAATATGTAATTAAAGAAGGGAAAAACATAGGAAGCATACAGTTTGTGTGGAAAATATTGTGATAAATTTGGGAAACAATGACAATAGCTCAAGAGACAGCAGCTTATTGGATGTTGAAGAAATACGAGTAACATTGAGATAACAAATATTTTTCTGTTTTACTTGACGAAATTTAATATAACAGTAACAAACTTTATTAAAATTGTTTTAAGGTATTTTTTTTTTGTCTTCAGTCATTTGACTGGTTTGATGCAGCTGTCCAAGATTACTATCTCATGCTAGTCGTTTCATTTCGGTATACCCCCTACATCCTACATCCCTAACAATTTGCTTTACATATTCCAAACGTGGCCTGCCTACACAATTTTTTCCTTCTACCTGACCTTCCAGTATTAAAGCAACTATTCGAGGATGCCTTAATGTGTGGCCTATAAGTCTGTCTCTTCTTTTAACTATATTTTTCCAAATGACTCTTTCTTCATCTATTTGCCGCAATACCTCTTCATTTGTCACTTTATCCACCCATCTGATTTTTAACATTCTCCTATAGCATCGCACTTCAAAAGCTTCTAATCTTTTCTTCTCAGAGACTCCAATTGTCCACGTTTCACTTCCATATAAAGCGACGCTCCAAACATATACTTTAAAAAATCTTTTCCTGACGTTTAAATTAATTTTTGATGTAAACAAATTATATTTCTGACTTAAGGCTCATTTCGCCTGTGCTATTCAGCATTTTATATCGCTCCTGCTTTGTCCATCTTTAGTAATTCTACTTCCCAAATAACAAAATTCTTCTACCTCCATAATCTTTTTTCCTCCTATTTTCACATTCAGTGGTCCATCTTTGTTATTTCTACTACATTTCATTACTTTCGTTTTGTTCTTGTTTATTTTCATGCGATAGTCTTGCGTAGAACTTCATCCATGCCGTTCATTGTTTCTTCTAAATCCTCTTTACTCTCGGCTAGAATTACAATATCATCAGCAAATCGTAGCATCTTTATCTTTTCACCTTGTACTGTTACTCCAAATCTAAATTGTTCTTTAACATCATTAACTGCTGGTTCCATGTAAAGATTAAAACGGGGATAGGGAACATCCTTGTCGGACTCCCTTTCTTATTACAGCTTCTTTCTTATGTTCTTCAATTATTACTGTTGCTGTTTGGTTCCTGTAAATGTAAGCAATTGTTTTTCTATCTCTGTATTTGAACCCTAATTTTTTTTAAATGGTGAACATTTTATTCCAGTCTACATTATCGAAATCCTTTTCTAGGTCTATAAATGCCAAGTATGTTGGTTTGTTTTTCTTTAATCTTCCTTCTACTATTAATCTGAGGCCTAAAATTGCTTCCCTTGTCCCTATACTTTTCCTGAAATCAAATTGGTCTTCTCCTAACACTTCTTCCGCTCTCCTCTCAATTCTTCTGTATAGAATTCTAGTTAAGATTTTTGATGCATGACTAGTTAAACTAATTGTTCTGTATTCTTCACATTTATCTGCCCCTGCTTTCTTTGGTGTCATGACTATAACACTTTTTTTGAAGTCTGACGAATTAAGGTAATTATAAAATTTTATCATAGCTTTTGTACTACAAATTATTTTTACTTCATTTTTAAGTTACTAGTGTCTTTTCTTGAATGGATTACACTAAATAAATTCATTGCATCGTTTTGGTTTACTGCATGGTTTAAAACTAGGTTACACTAGAATGTGTATTACATGTACAGTCTAAAAAAAAATTGCTAAGTTTAATCAGTTGATAATGCGATGGTCTAACATTGCTAGAATAGTTATTAGTAGAAAATCATGAAAGTGGAGACCTCTTCAGATTTATGAATAATTAAAAGAAGGAATATTCATTGGACTTCAAATTAGAAAGTTTTACATATCATTAAGATTGATTAAACTTGCCATTTTTTTTTTCTGAAAAACAATACAGTGGTTTTTATCAATATTATCACATTCAAAGCTATTTAGCGATAATAATATTAAAATATATTAATGTTTTTGAATTTGAGTATATTTATCTTGAAAATAAAATAAAATTATTATTTACAATTTTTATTGAAGCTATTCTAATGAAATTTAAAAAAAAGAAACATTTTTGAAAAACATTATTTATTTACATATTAATTTAAGTAAACTTATTGTACATTAAGAAAATTATTGATAGTTAGCTATAAATAACACAAATTGTCTACAGGAATCAAAACTTGTTACTTATGATTCTTTATACTGCATGAGCTTATCTAAGTAAGAAAGACCTTATGAATTTGTTTCTTACAATATTATTAAAAAAAAAAACTTCTTTATATAAAAATCTGTGTACTTATATATCATGAATTTTTGTGAAGTTTGATTAACTTCTCTCTTTTTATCAGTCACAGTATGATTTTTTTTTTTATGAATATTATCTAATAATAAATATAATTTAACTGTAGTATGACATGTACTTTTAACTTAAAAAAGTAATAAGAGTTGAAAAAAGATGGAACAAGAGGGATTGTATGTATCAGCAATTAGTTCATGCACAAGTAACTTTGAAAGAAATTTCTTGTTTAATTTTTTTTTGCTTTGTTCTATTTTCACTGATAAATGAGAAAGTTTATAAATTCACAAGGCCAGGATAAGCAAAGCCATACACAAAGATTGTTGAAATGGGTCGAAATTTGTTAAATGTAGTGGAAGCTATGAAGCATATGTTGAAAAAGTGGGTACTTGGGAACAAAGGATGATCTAGTATATCAATTGACATCCGTAGTTTGGATTTGGAAAATGAGTCATTAAATGAGGTGCAACATCTGAGGGAGGAAAATATAAAAATAATGAGTAGATTGAGGATGGTTCTAGGCATAACAACATGATTTTTGAGGGATTAAAATAAAAAAGTGACTGTACTGAAGTAGTAAATAATTTCTGTTGTGGTGCATTGGAGTGTAGCAGGCAGACTGTTGTAAACTCAACACATCTGGGTAAAAATACGGACAATGTGCCAAATACTGCGCATTTTCCTGTAAACAGTGATATCAGAAATTGTTTCTTTATTATGCACTAATAGATTGCATACTGTAAAATGCTCATAAGTTGAAAAGTACAATCTTCACTGTTCATTGAGATTTTCGTGCTGAAACCAGAGTAAAGAGAGGAAAGTTGCGTGTACTCCAAAGACAAATAAAAACTGACTGTGAGAGATGGAAAGATGACGCTTATTTTGATCAGCTTCTGGTCGAAGGGTAGAGGTTCTTGTGGTGGGTAAATATTAAATTTTGATGAAAATTAATTAAATTGAACAATATGTATAATTATGACTGGAGAAATTGTAGCAGAGAAAAATAAAAGAGTTAGATAATGTAAGGTTGTCTGCCAGGAGTGATAAGAGAATGTTTTAATATATAATGGAGTGGATCTCAATGGCAGTGGTAAGTTTTTATATGAATTAGACATTAGCTGAGAGTGGGATTGTGACTGATGCAAGAGATATTCTCTGAGCACAAAATTGTTTCTACACTGCAACTAAAGACTTGGTTTTCAGAAGAGTAAATCTGTAAATGTTGGGGAATACTGGTTTTATTTGAATTAGGAAGAAAGTTAATTTGTCAATAAAATAATTTGTGGTGCCAGTCTAGCTTTATGTAGTGAGATGTGAGATTTTTTGTAGCTTTGGAATTAAGTGGTTAAAGGGGTAATTTTATTTTAATAGAGGATTTCTATGGCAGAACACCAGACAGTAAAATATTTCCCGAAGAAATAGTTGAGAAAATGAACATGATTCAGTGTTCTAAAGAAACAATAGTAACAAGAAATTATAAAGTTTAGGAAATGTGATGCGTGTAGAATGATCGAACAAAGAGTAACCTCTGTGTTACGCTTTGTTCAAGATTACTTTTTTTGGGTTATAGGAAATCCTTAATTATGTTGTGCATCATCCAGTTTAGGAATAATTGATTATTTTAAGTCCTTTGAATTGATTTTTTTTTGGATCATTTGCCAATGAAGGGTTGAGAAATTATCAGTGTTCTACTACAAAAACCAGTTTCTTTAAGCATCAAGGTGCAATGTAAATGGCTCCATTATGTCCTTAAAGAAATTTACAGTTATCTAGCAAGAATTATTTACAGAATTAAATATAAAACTTCTTCAATTATATCTGTAAGTAATCCATAAAACATTTTTATTATTTAAATTATGCGCTTCTCATTAACTTTCATTGATAAATAAACTATTCTCTTCTGTAAACTTCATCTAAAAAATAAAAATATAATTAATGTATAAAATTATATGTAAAAAAACAGTAATTATGTACATAAAAGTTATTTTGACAATTTTATTTTTTTAAATCTATATATCTCATAATTCATGTAAATGAATATAAAAAATTCTATTTATTTCCTTTTCTCCTAGTTTAAAAAAAAATTGTTGTGGCAAACACATTTAATTAATTATTTTATAAATGTAGTAAAAGAAATTTATGATTTTATTGATTAAATAAATAAGCCAAGATTATCAATCAAATTAAGAAATAAACTATTATAAATTTATATATTTAATAAATGTTAGAATTTAGCATTAAATGAATTAAAAAAATATTAGTTACATTGTTCTGAGGGCGTTGAATGAATTACTTTTAATTACTCAAAGTTTAGTAAAAATTCCACCAATAAAATAATTAATGAAATAAATCAAAATGTACAATTTGTGATTTCTTGTTCAGCTAAATTAGCATTACTTGCAAATTCAGTTTTTTAAGAGTAAATAATATATAGGAGCCAGGAAAATTAAAATTTCTTATGTGTATGGGTTTATAAGATGGGTTGAAACAGAATCATAGCGTTGGATGTGCTTTTGTTGTAAATGATAGAACTTATGTGTTTGGTCTACCTGGTACTGTAAGTGTCTACAGTGCTGAACTGTATACCATCAATAAGGCTTTTAATATCATTCATCCAAAATACAATCTCATCTTTATTTGTAGCAATTCATTTAGTGAACTTTGAGCTTTAGAAAATTGTATTCTAGACATCCTATCATAACCAAAATTCATAATGCAATTAATTGCATTATGAATGCAATCAATGTGTTGTAAACTGTTATTGTGTGGTTTGTTTGTTAATTTTATTTTATGTTATTTAGCTTACATATCTTTATATTTGGTGTATGTATTAAAAATTATTTGTATATTGTAAAATCATTGCTTTCACGTGTTAATAATAAATAAACATTTGTTGTGCGCCCAAAAAAAAAATGATAATGAAGAAAACTGTTTTATTTTCAGAACACTTATCATTTTTAATAAATGCCAGATGGAAAAAAAAACAATTTTCAAGGCTTTTTGGCATGTTTAATGAAATCTGATATGACATTCTTATTGGCTGCAGACATCTAAATAATAGTCAATTAATTCTTGCTCCATACATTGAAGCATATAAATTTAACAGCATCCATAATATTTGGTTTCAAGTATTAAACAACATCTATGCAACACTAAACACTATATGATGGAAGCAAAATTACAAGTTTGAAAGTGTAAGGTCAGGTACTAATTATCTCCCTGTCCAGTGCTGTAAAATTACATATTCAAAATTTGAAGCACTACATACAATTTTAACATATCTACTTAGCTAGATGTTGTAGTAGTTCCAAAAAAGAAAAATTGGCTTATTGGTCTATCTTGTGAAAGGGCTTGCCACATAATCACTTTGGGGCTGCCATATTTGTGTTCAATAGTCTGTTCTCTGATACAGTGTTGATTGCCATAACATGAACATATCACTAAACATTATTTTATTTAAAAATTGTTTGTCCTGACTACATCAAGAGTACGAGGGTTATTTTTTTTAAGGTCCGATGGATCACAAAATTAAAACCAATGTGAAAATAAAAAATTTTTTATTTGTAACAGGTTCTTACACAGTTACGCTATTTCTATACATAGTCGCTACTCTGATTTAGACATTTGTCGTAGTGCGGTACCAACTTTCCAATACCCTTGTCATAGAATGGAGCCGCCTGTGTTTTCAGCCATGTTTCTACGCTGGTCTGCAGCTCAATGTCTGTGCCAAAATGTTGTCCTCCTAGCCAGCATTTCATGTGAGCAAAGAGGTGAAAATTGGATGGAGGATGGGGCCAAGTCCGGGCTGTATGGTGGGTGATCAAACACTTCCCGACGAAAACGCTGCAGGAGCTTCTTTGTTACAGCTGCAGTGTGCGGCCGAGCATTGTCATGGAGAAAGATAACGCCTGATGACAACATTCCTTTCCGCTTATTCTGAATTGTCCTTCGTAGAGGTTGAAGAGTCACACAGTATGAGGCTGCAGTGATGGTCATGCCACGTTCCATGAATTCCACCAAGCGAACTCCATTCCTATCCCAGAACACAGTAGCCATACACTTTCTGTTGGAGAAGGTTCGCTTGAACTTCTTTGGTTTACTGGGAGAATGAGAATACATCCCCTGTTTGGATTGTTATTTTGTTTCTTCAGTTTTGAAATGGACCCATGTCGAGTCCCCTGTGACAATTTTGTTCAAAAAATCTTCTCCTTCATTGTGGTAGCGCTGGAGAAATGTTAGGGAGGCGTCCATTCTCATTGTTTTGTGGTGATCGAACAGCATCTTGGGAACCCGTCTCCCACACAGTTTGCGGTACTGAAGTCCCTCATTCACAATGGTGTAGAGAACTGACCTTGAAATTTCAGGAAATGAATCGCTCAATACAGAAATTGTGAACCGAAGATTTTCTCGAATTGCCTCATCCACTTGCTCAACGAGATCATCGGTTGACACTCGCTTCCTTCCCTGACCGCCTGCATCATGAACATCTGTACGTCCTGCTTTACAGTTCCTGCACCATTGTCGCATCGTTGAAGTTTCACCATATACATTACTTATTCGTCTATGAATTTCAGCTGCATTACACCCCTCAGCCTGAAGAAATTGAATTACCGCACGCACTTCACACTTGGCGGGAGATGCTATTGTTGTAGACATGTTTACATGCTAGCTGCGTGTTCAGAACTAAACAAAGTGATGTGGCGTGATTGAAGGCCATACTAGAGACGCTACGCAACTCATATGCGCAAAAGTTCATCCGATTTTTGGGCGGGTTTTTATTTCGCTCCGATTGGACTTTGAAAAAAAAATAACACTCGTATTTACTTACTGTTATCACCTGGGCAGGATGCATGTCATAACTGAAGTTTTTAACAAGTAAAATAATGTGTTTTAAAGAATTTGTTATTAGTAATTTTTTACGATCCAGCTCCTTCATCTACCTTCAACTAATTCTATCAATAATAACAGAATGTTCTGTCTGTTACAACATTTTGCATCTAACTGGGTATCCCAGCAGTAAATAATAGTTTCAAGCAGTTCTTCATTAAAAAATTATAATATTCATATCTAACAATACTCATATATTCAAATTTACCAATTCAAAGAATTCACTAAAACTTCTGAATGGTTTACATCTCGACTAACAGCAATATTTGTGAAAACAGTATATTTGAGAACAGTTGAAAAAATGATTAATGGCTTCAAATACTTACATATTTCTTAAACATACTTTCTGCTGATATATCTTAATTATAAAAAAAGTTTTTAACCACCTTATCAGCAAAATAGGTGTATTTTCCCAAGATCTTTTGGTTTTTTCAAACCATCATCAGTAGATTAAAAATATTATATGTCAAGAATTAAAATGGGAATACAGTCATGACTGTTTGATTATTAACAGTATAATAATAGTATATTAAGAATAGAATATCAAGAGTATGCTGTTGACATTGAAACAGTTATGACTGTATTCTCACTTTAATTTTTGGCTTAAAAAAACTTTAACCATATGTAAACCCATATGTTTCACACAATTGACAATGAATTTCAGCAGGATTATGTTCTCTTGCTTTTAGAAATCTAATCCCTGATTGAACTTCACAATGACAGGATTTGTTATTACTGCACTCATTTTAACACTGTCTTGCAAAGGGGAAACAACAATAAACTGACGGCAATGTGATGGTAACAAGCCCAACAGACCTCTTAAAGCTAATGTGCACGCACGAACCAATCAGTGTTACCAATCGCTATTTATAATTTATTGGCCCTTTCTTTTGAACCATATATATATATATATATATATACAGAATGTATCACAAAATTCTCCCAGGACTTTCATAACGTACTCCACTGGTAAAAATAATGTAAAAAGTTCATAAACAAGTATCCTAAAATTCTTTGTTTGCAAGTTATAGAAAGTGAAAAATTTTCATGAATGAAGTAAAAAATCGCCCGAGGTGAAATGAGGTTGTACTGAAATTTTTAGATCTTAATTAAGACGCAGAATTACTAATTTCTTGTGGTTCTTGACCTGAAAAACCCGATAAAATAAGTCCAAAATCGCATCTGCAGTAGCTTTGAGAAATCTGGGGTGAAAACCAAATAAATTGGCATAAAAAAAACCCCGTTTTTTTTTTTTTGTGTTTGACGTATAATAATTTTGTTAAATGGGGGTAATAACCACATAAGATATTTGAATAAAACTTGTAGAGAATCTAATTCTGAACAAAATGGCGTAAGATAAGTTGAATTAAACAAAGAGAAGTTAGAAAAATTCAAATTTGAAACAGTACATTACTACATCTGTAAGAAATGGTATCAATGATCCATATCTAATATTAATTGAATGAAAGTGGTTCAGAAAGTTCGCAGCCTGACAGAGATATCACTAGTAGGTTCAAATGGCGATTTGTAGTTAATGTAATATTCGTTATATGGTATACTAAACAGTCTCCAACAGGTCTTCTCAGTTATTTAATTGTTGTGGTTAAGAGGTAGTAGATGAGTGTTGTTTTGTCCAAAATGTATAAAATCAAAATTCGAGCAGTAATAAAATATTTTGTTGTGAAAGGTTTAAATTCAACACATATAAAAAAGGAGTTAGATTCAATATTAAATGAATCTTCACCATCGTTTTCAATGGCAAAAAAGTGGGCAGCTGAATTCAAATGCGGTCGAATCTCCATGTTTGATGATGAGCATTCAGGTTGCTCTGCAACCACCACGACCGATAAAAATATTACAAAAATCGACAATGCAGTATTAAAAAGATTGACGATTTAAGATACGTGAGCTTGGAAAAATATCAATAGCCTCACTCACATCTTACATGAGCATTTGGGTATGAGAAAGCTTAACAGCCACATTTGCTAACGGTTGACCAGAAATGCACTTGAATGAACACATCACAAAATTCAACTGAATTTTTGCAACGCTTCATTACTGCTGATGAAACGTGGATTCATTATTACGGTCCTGAGATGAGGCAACAGTCCAAACATTGGGTCAAAACCAGTGGAACTACTCCAAAGAAGGCAAAAAATGTTCGATCAGTGGGAAAAGTCATGGCTACTATTTTCTGGGATGTTTGTCATGTGGTGCTCATAGATTATCTGGAAAAACAATCAATGGAGAATATTACGCAGCATTGTTGAAGCAATTAAAGGTCACTAAGACCAAACGTCCACATTTGGGCAAGGAAAAAGTCTTTTTTACCATGACAATGCACTGCACACAAGTTCTGTTGCTGCTAAATTCACAAACTGTGCTTTGAATTGCTTCCACATACACCATATTTAGTTCCAAGTGATTATTTCCTGTTCCTGAATTTGAAGAAATGGCTAGGTGGATGAAGATTTGCCTCAAATGACAAAGTCATGGCTGAGACAGATGCCTATTTTATAGAGCTTGAGATGAAATCGTATTTTACTGAAGCAATAAATAAGTTAGAAAAGCGATAGGCTAAGTATATACTTTAAAAGGTGATTATGTTGAAAAATAAATAAAAAATTGGTAAGAAATTTTGTTTTCTTTCTTAGGCTGCAAACTTTTCAAACTGTCCTCAAATAGAGGTAAAGAGTTGCAACTCTTATAAGAGGTGAAAACTTTTCCACCCATTTTCATAACATTAGTATAAAGGTGAGTGATTTTATTTTTAATTAGAAATTCTTATGAAGTGCTTTAAGCACATCTTCAAAAAGCAGTTCTCCATACTTCCATCTTTTCATGTTACTGTTGTTGACTAAATCTTTTATATCTTCTCCCTATTTAAACTTCAACAATTTCTTTCACAAAATTAGTTAAAAACAAATTAACCCTGTTACATTAATATAATTCATTCAACGCAATGAAACTGAAGAAGACTTCATTAGTTGATTGGTAATTTATTACTTCCTATTTTGCTTTAAATTAATTTTTTACATTTAAAAACTATATAATACATGAATTTTTATACGTAATTATTTGAATAAAAAATTTTATTAAATAAAAAAATACATGTGTTGTACATATTAATAAATCAAAACTAAAACAAATTTTTCAAAAATTAAAAAGTGATTTGCTAACCAACACAATCTTATGTAATAATTATAAGAGAAGTTTCTTTAGTTAGTCAAAATACATGGACAGTAATTAATTATTGTTACAATACCTAAGCAATAAGAGCCAATGTATTGTGCAATGAATCATCATAAAACTGCCATTGAACGCCTGGTTTCTGAAATTTTTACGTTAGCAAAACTAACTGTCAGTTTTTTATCTTAACAGAATCATATCTGTAGCTCAGTTATGTAGGCAATATATAGAAAACTAACTGGAGATATTGTTCAGAAAGTGTGGTATTCAAAAGGCATCATTTACCTGAACTTTTTTACTGACCAATCAGCAGTTTATCGCTATTAAAGAGAACTACCAATGCTCCAGATAAAGAATGTCAAAATTCAGTTTCATTCCTTCCAACTCATTTTTCATCCTCGTACTGCTTTTTTAATGATTGCAATTCACTACTAATTAAAATAACATGTTCTGTTTTGTCTATTGTTCAGAACTTATTTAAGTCCATCCAATCATTATTTGGATTTCTAAAAGACACCACTACAATGGGAATAAGTATATTGCAATATAAGGGAATTACAGAGAAAAGTATTAGATATTCCTTGTCAAAGTTTTAGAAAATTTAAAGACAGAGACGTCTAGTAGATCCATCTGGAGTACTGAAATAGCATTAAGATTGCTAATAGTACAGTGTAGGGGCTGGTATACTGCAATAGAACATCATATGTGCATAAAGCCAATTCAGCAGTTCATGCTTTCTAAACAAACACATATGTAGCACATGTATTTTATAGAAATAAATTTACTATGTTTAATACATTAAACATACATTAAACTGTGATTTTAATTTAGAATCACACCACCAGAATGGTCTGCAATGGATAAACCATTAAAAAATACAAATCATCTAAAATATATTTTCACTGGTCTGTTTGGAAAGAGTATATAGCAAAATAAATAATGTTTGTAAGCGTTGCTTCTAACGAAACAACAAAAAAATCATCCTTTTTTAAACAAAGGTAATAAAATACATAAAATGCATTGTTTCTTTAGAAGATATTGCATTTTCAGATGGGTTAATTAATTTAAAGGTTTAAATTAACTATCACCTCCAGGCTTTTTTCTTATTGGAAGGACACATTTATCAAGTATCAAGAACAAGTCAAATTTGCTTACTCCGCAAAATATAGTTCAATACATAACTATATTCTGAGTAATAAAAGAAAGCAAATTTGAAGCAGCAAAGATGCATTAAACGTCAGCATTATTCTGAAAATTTTAAATTGAAATTTTATTATTTCAAAAATTTAAATAAAATATCAAAATTGTAAACACATGTAATATTTCAGTATTCCTTATTGAAACATTTCATGATACACACTGTAAGTAGTAAAAGTCATATGTAGACTCATGGGTCGAGTGTAGCGAATGAATTTATTTTCTTAAGTAACAAAAACAATGTACAATAAAAATTAAAATAACAGAAGCTGTTCAAACAAAAGTAGAAATTTAAAAAAAAAAACAAAATATCATTATAGTTAAAAATGATTTTTACAGAACAGTAGTATGTTGATGATGCATGAAGGACCCTCAAGGTGTGAGGGGCAAGAGCTTGAGGGTCAGGGGGGTATGCATGGAGGCATACTCGGACCCTGACTAGGAGTAGTGACAGAAAGGGTAGCTCTCCTGGGGAGAGGTATCACAGCATCCAGAAGCGGAGGTTATATTGTTTCAATGAACCAGGAGGGACCAATTCTGTCTTGCATAATAATTAAGAAGGTGTTTGTTTAAATAATACGAAAATTCATATACATTTGAAACAATGTTTCACAAACTATTTCCGTGAAAGTGGTGAACTAAACTGTATCCACAATCAAAAATTATTATTACAAATACTGCACGAGGGTAACTATTTTTTTAACGCCTTTTGTTGCTGAAATAATCATCAAAATAACCTGAAATTTGAGAGGGTAAAGACAAAAGTGTATTTTTAAAAATGTGTAAGCAACATATTTTATAACAACGTTTTGTCAAAAGTTTTTTAGAGCTCAGAAAATCTTTACAAAAAGAACTAGAATCCAGTTTTAACAAAAAACCACCTTTCTCATTATTAGTTACTAAGTTTTGACAACTCAAACTCTTTCCTTATTATCTAAGAATGGTTAGACCATTTTTATGAATTACTTGTATCGCACATCAAACTTATAATCTTTTTTTGATGTGATTAATATGAAATCAAAAACAGAACTTTGTTATTTAAGATTTTTCTGCGAATTTTGTTTATTCCAAATGGTCTATTCTTCAGGTGTCAAAACGTTTAATGATATACAAAACATCTCAAATGAACTCACACCTCAAATGAAGGATCTTTACAGTTTTCATCATCTAATTTACTCCTTTAAATAAATAAACTATTGTTTTTAGCATTCTTAATACTGCTTCACCATAGCTTTAGGATTTTCTAAAGTATTATACAGCAAATTGACTTATTCATCTTTACTTACCTTATTTTTCATTCAAAATATGAAATATTCTCAGTGAACAGGTTTAAATAAATACAAAGACAACTCTGTTTCACTCCTCTTTTTTGGTTTGTTTTATTAACATGAAAAGAGTTTAGTAATACTAGTAACAATTTACTGCACAAAAGATGGATAGTTTGGATTTACAAAATTTACAAATAATAATATACGGTTACAATTAATAACATATGTTTAACTGATTTTCCACAAATGTAACAAGCTTTCACTGTATAAACGAAGGATGCAGCTAACTTCAGATACTTTTTTTATTCTGTTTAGCCTCCGGGAATCACCGTCAGGTATTACTTCAGAGGATGAATGAGGATGATATGTATGATCACAAGTGAAGTGTTGTCTTGTACAGTCTCAGGTCAACCATTTCTGAAATGTGTGGTTTTGAAACCCAACCATCAAAGAGCACTGGTATCCACGATCTAGTATTAACATCCACATATAAGTAACTACCTTTACTAGGATTTGAACATTGGAACTCAACTGTGAAATCGGCTGATTTGCGAAGATGTGCTCACCACTAGGACCAACCGGTGGGTTTAACTTCAGATACTTTCTTTCTTTTTCTTTTTCCTGTTTAGCCTCCGGTAACTACCATTTAGATAATTCTTCAGAGGATGAATGAGGATGATATGTATGAGTGTAGATGAAGTGTACATTCTCAGTTCGACCATTCCTGAGATGTGTGGTTAATTGAAACCCAACCACCAAAGAACACCGGTGTCCACAATCTAGTATTCAAATCCATGTAAAAATAACTGGCTTTACTAGCACATGAACGCTGTAACTCTTGAGTTCCAAATCAGCTGATTTGGGAAGACGTGTCAACCACTAGACCAACCCGGTGGTTTAACTTCAGATATTAATTTAACCAAACTGCACAAATCATGACTTCTAGAAAGTTAAAATTAAACAATTGAAAATTGAACTATTTAATCAATTGATAATGTCAATGAAGAATGAATATTTAAAATAAGCCAAGAAAACTTTAAAACTATTAATAAGTTCATCAGGAATATCTGGATAGAGGTTTAAGGAAGTAAATTCAATAAATTCAAAATAAGTTAATTTAACAGTAAATTAATTATTTAATATAAAATATTAAGTACAAAATTATAACCAAAAATTATTTTTTATAAATAAAAATTATCTTTTATCATTAAATTATTATATATTAAAATAAAATTAAATATTATAATCATATACGACAACAGTAAAAATACATTTTTATGAGAATGATAGGGGCTATAAGAAATTTTGTGTACAAATGATGAAAAACAAATTAATGATGTAGTTTCTGAAAAAAAAGATCTAATTACCGATCAGGAATTACTACAACACCATATATAAGCATTCTGAAACATTCTTATCCATGGTGAAGTTGTAATACTCGTTCGCCATTCAGGTGGTATATATGGCCATTGCCATAACTTAGTACAACGTTCTGGATGTGGCATCAGAGCTAAATGTCTACCATCTAATGAACATACACCAGCTAGACCATCTAAATATAAAAATAATAAATAAAATAAATAAAAACTAAATAAGTTTAAAAAGTGAAAATTAAAAATCGATTTTGACACATGTCATAAAAATATCAAAATTTGGTATCTCTAGAAGAAGGCAGTTTGTGGTAAGATTGTAATAAAAAAATCTGTTATAATTATCTATTATAATATGTTTTTGGTATTGGTTATTTATTCTTATGTAGTGGAAAAAAGATCCATGAAAATAAAAAAAATAAAAATTTTTTTAATTCAAAAAATTAAGACTTAAACTTACACCGAATCAATTATATTGTCTTTAAAGTATTTTTTCTGCACTACTTTTGTGACTCTATGGGTCACTTGCACTACTATTATTCCTAGAAAGACATAAAACATTTGTCTAAAAAATATGCAGTAAATAAAAAGATTTTTTTTCAATTGTTGAGGAGAGAGAATTTTATAGCGATTTTTAAATAAAATGGTAAGATAAGCATGGACCATGTACTGAGCTTAATGTAAAGTGGGGTTATGTTTGCAAAATTTTGAGAAAACTGACCCCAAAACTTTACCAACAAACTGTTCCATTCACACAAGTCTCTGTAAAAATTTTCTCAAAATCAGTTTATACAGGCAAGTTATTAAGCTTCAAATATGACATGCCAACACACGTATATACATACATATATGTGTGTATGAACATTACCCTCCCCTCCCACCTTCTTTATGTTTTGGGGTCCCTAGATCACGAAATGTCAAGAAATGCAAAATACCCATACACCATTTTTTGATTGATTACAATCATAATTTCCTTCTTGTAGCATCTAGTGTTATGATGTAGAAAGTAAAAACATAGTGCATATTGTTGATTGAAATGAAATTTTTTATTACAGTTGTCACAATCATGAATACAGTGCTATGATATATTTATTTATAGTGGTCACCATGAAAGATGGCACTTGTATTTAAACTATTGTATCTCAGTTAAAAAAAATCAGATAATAAAAATGAAGGTATTGTTGGAAACTGCAATTATTTTTGCGCTAACTGAATTGGCCAACTTGAGTTAGTCATTTATTTGAAAATTAAGGGCATGAAAAGTGGAATACTCACGAATTTTTGCACTTTTTTTTTGAGAATGTACACTTTGAATTACTATAAAAACAAAACCAATCAAAATAAAAATTTTCTACTTTTGGAGGTAGACTAAACGATTGTTTTTCAATAATTATCATTAAGATTTAGCCCAAAACTACTATTATTTAAGCGTACAGAGCATTTTTTACGAGACAACCTTACCTTTAGTTTCAATGAATATTTTAAAGATAAAAATACACCGTTGTAATCCTTGAAACAATTAGAATAAGATAACTGTATTTTGAAAATAAAGTATTTAATATTAAGCTTTTAACTGAGGTGGAAAGGTATGAAATGGTTATTCAAAAAGTACAGTCGCAACTAAGACTGTACTTTTGTCTTCTAAAAATGTCTCAAGTTTCAAGCTTTTAAGACATTTAATTTCTAAAGTTTCTTTCTTCCTGTCTTTTTGATGTTCTAAAAAAAAAGTGCAAAAAATCGTGAGTTTTATGCTTTTGCTGCCCCTAATTTTCAAATGAATGACAGTAACTAACATTGACTGAATCCATTTGGAGAAAAAGTAATTACAGTTTCCAATGATACCTTAATTTTTATTGTGAAATTTTTTTTAATTGAGATGGAATAGTTTAAACACAAGCGCCATCATTCACAGCGTTCATTATAAGAATATTGATCAGAGAACTATCCAATCTGCTTCTGTTGCAGGTACTTCCACACTGTAGTACCATGTGTAATATGATTTTATATAGTGTTCAAATGAGCTAAATAATTATAAACATATATACATTTATTTTTTTTTAGAAAAATTGTGCTTATAAAGCACATAAAGAGAATTACATTATAAACTGCAATACTATTTTCATGCTACATAACTAAGTGAAAGAATTTGTCAATTATATAAAACTTCCTCTCCGTTATCCAGTTTCCTAGGTCAAGCTATAGGTCACAGATTACTAACTTATTTTATCCATCCACCACTGCTGCTTCCATACTCTTTCCAAAACTACATCCCTACCTTTAATATCCTACTTAACTTTACATATAATCCCTTCTTTAGTCTTCTTGTTCTTCTCCAGTTTACCTTACAATTACTTCTGAATATCGTTCTTTTATTCCTTTTTCTCTTAAAATGCCTAATCAACTAAGTCTTGATTTTCTTAATCTATCCAACACACTTTCTGAATTTTATGAGATCTTCTACACTTCTCACATGATCTTATGTATCATGCTTCACACTTCTAAGTCATTTAATTTCTATAACTCAGTTTTCATTCTTCCTGTCTTTTTGTAACTCAAACCTCTGCACAGTACGTCAGATATAACATGAAATATATCTATGTAAGATTTCTTTTGTACTTCCTTACTCCATTATTAGTCCTCTTACAAATTCATAAAAATCTCTTGATTACATACTCTTATTTTTATCTATCCCTTAATTTTTCTAGCTTTTTCTGGTTAAAAACTTAAACATTTTATACATTTTCTACTTTCTATTGTTTTTAGTTAGCTTTCCTGTTTGATCTATTTCTTTTCTTCTGGTTACCAACAATATGCTGTACTTTTCTTTATTTACTTTTGTACCCCCACGCTGTAATTCTTTCATCCTAAATATCAAATGCTCTTTTTTTTCCTTAAGGCAATATAACCAGCAAAATAAGCATATTTTCCTTCCCTCCACTTCTTTACAAATGTCACCTATCATTAACATAAATAAAAGTGATAATGATATACCCTATCTTGTTATAAAAAGAGAGGGTAATAACATCAAACCATATAAAATTCCACATTTCTTTAATTTAACTCTAATGATTTTAGTACATTGCCCTCGCCATTCTTACTACATCCTTTTCTATAATTACTGTTTCTTTTCATATTAATTTTCTTAGGTGTTATTGTACTTCTACATATTCAGAAAGACCATAAACAAATTTCTTGCTACCGCCTTTTCAACGACCTGTAAAGGTCAATTTGGAGTATCTTTTCAAAAATTTTACTATTTTTTTCCCTGTAATTGTTAAGATAATTATTATTATATTTTCTGCTAAGAAGACTATGATTTCTACGTTGATTACAGTTTAATCATAAGAGTACAATAAGTTCTGACAATAGAGTTATTCTGAAATGTATCAACATATAATAAAAGAAAGAAGCTAAGAAAGGTAAACAGTACTCAACATAGAATTTTGATGCTTCTAAATCATTAACACACTTTTGGTGCTTCTGAAATAAGTGATATAACTCTTTAATATTTACAATTTCCTTTATCAATGTTTTAAAAAACAATAACATAACACTTTCACCAATTATCTGGGACAAATTTTTCTACCTTCCAATCTTTAATATAAAACTAGCTATTTATGTACATAAACTAGCTACATAACTATTTATGTACAAAACTAATAAACAATCATGGTAAACAAATAAAATAAAAAATTAAGACACAGTAAAAGTGGATTAAAAAATAAATATGATAATCTGAAAATTATCCAAAAAGTCAATGTAAAAATATATAAATATATTTTTTTTATGTGTATATTTAAAAACCACTTACCTTGACTTCCATTTGGATTCATAGGATAATCAACAGTTGGGTTACCAAAATCATCAGTATATTTTAATGGCAAACAATTATTACTGCATAAATAATCATATACTTTATCATCTTTAAATGTAAATCGCCCTAGGAAAAAAAATAAAAGATATAACACAATATAAATACATCGAGGAAAGCTCAATAATAAGCTAGGATTTTATACAGGTTTCCTTCATACTTCCTCAATATAATTAACGTAAAATTTTCACAGACTAAATGATTACATTCTCTGCAAAATTAAAAACAATGTCAAAAAATAAATAATAATTTATTTTTCTTAAAAATTGTTATAATTATTAAACGAAGTTCAAATTTAAACCTTAATTTGAATTTAGTACCAAATTTCAGAAACAAAAGCCAAAGTTGATGTGATGGGCCGAAATAAGCACTAATCTATTCTAGACATTCAACATGCAGCTGTTACAAGCTAGTTGTTTATGAGTATGAGTGAAAAAAAGAAGTACATCCAAGCATGGAATAGTATATTAATATAAAATTTCTTACAAATAAAAACGTAAAACCATCAGAAATTTGTTTAGAAAGGAAGAGTTGACAAACATAAGCAACTATAAGTGGAATAAATTTTTTTTTAAAGATATTCTACAACATATAGATAATGAACTGTATTCTAGCTATCCAAAACCATTGACATCAAAAGAAATGGTTGAGAGGATTAACACACTTAGTCAAAATTATCATTGAATTGGTGTGAAATATTGTTTCTACACTGGACAGCTGTATCAATAATCAATTTAATTACTGGAAAGTTTGCACACACTGGATTCGACGAATGCTAATAGCAACACAAGTAGAGACTGTGAGCACAATATGAAGAAAAGGATGATGAAATTTTCAGTTACTGAAGAAACTTGAGTACACTCCCAGAAATCAATAGTGACATCCTTCATCATCTCCGAAACAAAAAGAGGCAAAAATCACATTTTCAGCAGGAAAAATTATGGCTTCATACTTTGAGAAATGCAACGTGTTCTACAAATTGATTTCCCAACAGAGCAGTGCGCTATAAACCTTAAATATTCAAATTTTTGAAAGGTCCAGTAAAAATAGCCTTCCAGAACAAGTGGAAGAACATCAAAATTCCATTTATTTTTTAAAGGAGAGTGTGTGTCCTCATGTCATTTGGCAATATGATAGCTACATACTGTGGATTAAAGTGGACAATTCTGTAACATCCTTCTCTATAGACCAGACTTGTTGCACAAAACATTTTTCAATGTATTTGAAACTGTTATAATATGAATTAGCCGAGCCTGAAAATTCTGTTTGTTTATATTTGCAGTTTCATAAAATTGTTTAAATGAATGAATATCAAGTGTGCCATGATCAGATAAGTTTGTTGAAAATTATTAATAGATAAAAGTGATATCAATTCTGTTTTATGTAGAATGGAATGTATTTTTTGTTTAATAGTTTATACTGTTGTAATGCCTGGCAAGATGAATGTAAACTAACAACTTGCTGAAAATCATTAACTGGTCACTAATCAGGATACATGCGTGTGAGTGGAATGGTGCGTATCAAATTATGAGTACGAAAACATTATTTTATATTATTCATGGGCCATATGGTTAGAGTATTGTTTTTTCTGAGACACTTAGAGTATGGACTTGGATTGTGTCAGTTTATCAGTACAAATTCTACACTTTCAGGATGGCATATGGTTTGTTTTATTTTATATTTTTCTTTTTTGATTCATTATTTTATTTAAACTATTTATCTTTTATTACATTAATTATAATATATATATATATAAATAAATACTCATAAGTTCAAGGAGAAATTTGAAAAGGAAGCAGAGTACAAATAATTGGTAGAATTATGTAGAAAAGTATATGATAAAGCAGATAAAAATTCAGGCAATACATGGTCGTTTTTGAAAAGCATTTAAAAAGGTACAAGGTTTCAATTTAAAAGAGGCCCCATCACTCAACAGTTTATACTAAATGTACATTTTTTAAAAACGCATATGTTGGAGCGATATGGATAAAATAATGTGGAAGATGTTGGTTACGACTGCAGCTGGAATGGGAAGGAATGTTTATTACCTGCACATTTTGAGTATTGCCAATCGTGTCAAGCATTGGCTTTTGAACAAGGTTGCGTTATTGTTTGTTAAAAGATGGTTACTATTGAAGAATGTGTATTTGTGATGGAAACTTATTTAGAGATAAAATTTCATGTTGTTGGTTGATGACAGTTCAAGGTGAAATTTGAAAAGGAAGCACCAATGAAAAGTTTTAGTCAGAAGTTAGTTAAATTTTTTGAAACAGATTCGATGTTACACCAGAAATGTGCCTGACATAGATCAGTTTTAATGACACATGTTATTCATATCAAATGCAGATTTCCATAAGCTAACTAATGGTGATTATTGTAAAAGTGTTCACCACCGTCAACGGTTCAAGAACTTCATTACTGACATTTTAGATCAATTGTTTTTCATAGATGAAGTGTGGTTTTACCTCGAAGGGTATGTTAATAGTCTAGTCAGAAGTACTGGACTTTGAAATTCAAACCTGGAACCTCCGGATGAAAGGCTGAGACGCTACCACTCGCACCATAGAACTACTGGACCTGAGGTACTGAAAGCCCACACATTTTCTTTGAATCTCACTTACACCCACAAGAAATAGGCGTATGGTGTGGGGTTTCAAAGGAATGAATAATAGGACCCTTGTTTTTTTTTTTTAAAAATGTGGATGCTGCCATCTACCAAGAAATTATCCAACAATTCATAGCCATATTGGCAGGAAGATGAATGTGACTGCTGGTTGCACCAGGACAGCACCATTTCCCATACAGCTAGCATTGCTATAGAGACGCTACAAGATTTTTTCAAGTGGAAGAATCATTTCTAAAGGATTGTGGCCACCGAGATCCCCTGATTTGTTTAGTCCAGACTTCTTTCTGTGGAGTTACTTAAAAGAACTATTGCTTATAGGAGCAATCTACACCCCCTGCAGTAATTGAAGACAAATATTACCCATGCCATCCAGGAAATAGACAGGGTACATCTAAGAGGAGTAACCAGGAACATGGTCAAATACATTGACTAGTGCACAGAAGCGGATGGACATCATTTTCAACACCTTTTGTAAATTATATAAGCGATTGCCAATAAATTATTATTTACAGACTAAACTAAGTGATGGGGCCTCTTTCAAGTTGAACACATCTTAGAATAATCAATGTATGAAATAAGTGATTGCATTGGTAATTTTCTTTTCAACTTATTCAACTGAATTTAATAAATTAACCAAACAGCACTTTTCTCAAGTAATTTTTTTAAAATCTCCAGGATTATCTTCTGGGAATTCTTTTGGTAGGTTAATATGCTTATAACTTTCTCATTGGTTTAACCATTTCTTTGATATAGATGTTAACCTTTTGACTGTAAAAATGCCATATCTAATGCTGTTTAATTTTTACTGCTTAATAAACTCATACTATCACTTAAGATAGATATTTTTAACCACTTAAGAATTTAATTTCTTACTGCACAACTGAATCTACTGCATGAAGTTAAAACAGAGCTAATAAATATACAACACCCCAAAAATTAGTATTTTAAACCGGTTGGAATTTTTACGTTCCAAGTATTTTTAGCGCATACTTGGAACACGTAAAATATAAAATTTTTTGTCCATAACCAAACGTGCAAGCAATTTCCATTTTAAGTGCGAGTTTAGCATGTCTATTTTAAACTACGTTTTTAGGCGACAATGTATCTAAAACAATGCATTCCAAATCCGTGAGTAAGTATATGGCATTCCAAGAACACATTCTAATTATTTTATAAGTGACCAGCTAGTCATTGTGCATCTCAAGCTCAAATTTGCAAATATAAAAGTATAAATTATAGTACGACCCTGCTATAATGCAGCCATCCAGAGTCAACTGTAATACCCTCATTATTTTGAAGATAAATTTATAAGCTAGAAAAAAAAAAAGCCAATTGAGTTAATATTATAAATACAATTAAAATATTACCAAATGTTACAATTAAAAATGAGAATATTATTGGACAAAAAAATATAGCAAAATAAAAATACAGTACTGAATATACATTGTACAGTAATTAATTTTTATAGCTGGATTTCATTTTCATATAGGTTTTTTTTAATCGGTAAACTACGATGATCGTACAGTCTTTTAAGCACTTTCCGTTATAGCCTAGTTGAAAATACAGTACTACATCTGACTGTACTTAAATGATATGAATTGAAAGTACTGTAAAGTAATACACAGTACTACTTTATCCAGAAAGCTTTCTATATTAACACATAAGATATCTGATGATAAGGGAAGAGATTAAATTAACATAAATTCTGATACTTCTATTTTGTTTTGCTGTTTATATGGTACATCATTTGAATATTTTCTCAGGTAGAAGAATGAAATAAAATTTAGCCAGTCTAAAGGCATCAAAACACTGTAATGCTGTTTTAAACATAAGCATCTAATTTTGTACTAAATTTTCTTAAATGGCAACCATTTTGGTAAAGAAAATTAACATTAACATTACTCTCAATAAAAGCATCACTAAAATTATTCCAGTGAAACAACAAAAATAATCATCTTTATAAAAGACTAATACAATATTGACTTTTCAATTAATTTTTTTTTAATTAAAAATTTCTAAAATTAAAAGGAAAATAATAAAGGATACCTTCTCCATGTGCAATCCAGACACCTAATATACTGTTTGACATATCTTTTAACATTATAGAAGGTGATGGATCAATTCGTACCGTGCTAAATCTACATTCAAATCTTTCAGATGTATTTTTATCAAGAATAATATCTGGTATTGGTACTGAATCTTCATTTAATAAAACATCTGCAAAAGATAAAGAATAACAAGAATAATTAATGATGAACGAATAAAACTTATTAAAAATTGTAAATCTAAATATAGTTTAACCTGTTCCAATATTAAACTAAATAAGACCATCTAGTCAGATCCTGGTTGAAAATAATAAATTTGAAGCAAATATTTTTTAACTCTTTAATATTAAAAATCGATTTAAAAGACTTGTTTTTATTTAAATTAAAATTAATCCATCATAATTTAATGACTAAAAGTTTTCCTTCAGTAGTTCCTTTCAAGGGTTCTTGGGCACTAAAAATGCTTTTCTAAAACCTATAGTGATATTTATAGTTCTGTTGATAAAGGTGAATCAAGAGCAGCTTTATTTATCGATTTCATTAAAGACTTTGCTGTTATGAATCATAAGAAGCTTGTCAGCACATTATTTGATCAAATATAAGATTGTTTTGCTTTGTATTTATTTTATAGTACTTTAATGGTAGACTTACACAAGGAACAAGTGATCCTCTTATTGTCAAATGTGGTATGCCTCATACTGCTATTATATTCATAATATATATAAATAATCTATGTAATGCTTGTTTAGGAAGATGATTATAGCATATGCTACTTACATTACTTGTTTATCATACTCAAAATGATTCTATTGTCATGAAATTTAATATCAGGATTTGAGAAACTCCTTTGGTGGTTTACAAACAGGTTTTTAATTCTTAGTCTTCATTCTAAATAAACATTTTTCAAACTACAAAAATCCCTAATTTTAATGATGTACTTTACAGTGCTTTTTCTTGAGCTAGGAACAGTAACAGATATTCCTATATGCATATAAATTAAGTTTCTTTCATAAAATATCTATGTTTAGTTTAATATCTTTCCTTTATTTAATTAGAAAAACTTGGTTAGAGGACATCTTGAGAACCTTGTATTTGGCATTTGCTGAATCTCACTTAGCTTATGAATGTTTATTGATGAAGACTTGTTCTTCCATGGTTAAATCTTTGTTAACCTCACAGAAGCATACTATTAAAAAATAATATTATTTCAATATCTTACATCATCTTTCCTTTTGTTATAGCGGTTAGTTTATTCCCAATATACTTATCTTTATAAAGTTCTAGTTTTTTATGAACAAAGCAATAATAACAAATTTTACCTTCCTGATGGTAAATACAGAGTGGCACAAGGAAACAGGAAATTTTGAAGTAACTCACAAAACTAAAAAAAATAAATTAATAAGTTTATCGTTGAAAACAAGTAAATTACATGCCATTAAATATCCCAACACAAAAAATTTCAATTTCTAAAAACAATGACCATAAGATGATGCCCATTCGAATGTATACATTACTTGAAGTAAATGCTGATATTTTGCACAGAACTTTGAAACACTTCCATGGGAATTCATGGGACCACATAGTTTCATGATTTCAGTTCCTGTACAACTTGAATTTTGTAAGGGTGAAACTTCAAATTACTTTGAGCATTCGGTAGATGGCTGTTCGGTTTAGGTTCAACAGTGCTGTGTGTTTCCTTGCCGATCGTCATGAGCTCCTTCTAATTGAGGCCTGAATTGCTTCAATGTTTTCTGGGGTTTATTGAGTTTGTTGATCTTCTGGTGGTTTCTTTTTTAGAGCTGAACTTGTCTCCTTGAAATTCTCAACCCGTATTTGATGGTGTGCCAAGATGGAACACGACCATGGACCATGATGTCCTAAATTGTAAAGACGTCCGAGTTCCTGTTGAGCAGCAGTCACACTGTCACTATTCTTGTAAAATGCCTTCACAGCAAATGCATGCTGCATACCGACCCTCTGGTCCATCACTAAATGGCAGCTAGTTGTGCACAGAAGGATGTTACTCCCACTTTTCTACCAGTTCCTCAGGGCTACCACTACTACTTTCAAAATTTCTCGTTTCCCTGTGCCACCTGTATAATCAGATTGCTATTACATTTAATAAAGTAATTTTATAAAAATTCTACACATTTCAAGAACCACATCTTTTCAATAGATTGCCAAATAAAACAAATTAATAATAGTAATAAATTCGAATGGGAAGTATATTGATCTTGGCTGTTCCAAGTCAAGGAGGTGAAACTGTTGTTATTTTGGATTTCAATATGATAAACAAAATATCCAACTACAAGCTTATCAAAAAGGCATATATTTTTAATTTAATGAGTAATTTTTATGCTGAGATTATTTTTCTTTAGCTTCTTTGGTATGACTCTTTTTAATGATTGTAAACCCATATCTGATACTTTTGCAGTTGTCTAATTTTTTTATCTTTCTTATATAATTTTTATTGCCTAATTTTTTTCTTTCTTATATAATTTTTAATTCCTGTACTGTTTTTGTAAATTTTATTCTTTTCATTTCTGTTTAAGTTAATATTATTGTTTTTAAATTATTTTGTAGTTTAAAAATTTATGTAATTTTTAAAAAATTGAGATATATTTATTTCTTTGTATAAATTTGTATTTTATAGTGATAATAAAAATAAATTACTATTTATATATATATATATATATATATATATATATATATTATTTTATCCAACAGGAAAGCACAGTAATATAATAGCAAATGTAAAAAATTAAAACTGAAATTACAACTTTTTTTCTAACTAATCTAATATTTATGAGTTTTTGTGGCATAAAAACTTCTCACAACAGTCCAACAATTTGTTCTTTAGTGAATAACTTTGAACTGTTTGATCATACAGAACTGATACGAGACCTCAAATTCAATGATCAACCCAAAGTAGTATAAAAAAATATAATAAAAATATAAATAGTATAAAAAAAAGTAAGCCAATTGGCATGCTCAACTGCACCTCTTGGACCATACACCGATAAATTTATAAGATCTGTAATGCAACTCTTACCAAATGCATTTGGTTCAAAAACGTAATCCTGATTATGCTGCATTGGATTTAGCTTTTGCTTATGCTGGTTGCGTTGCGTTTTCAATGAATTGGAGGATAAACAATTTTTGACAGAATTTCAAGATGATTGATGAAATGCATTTTTATTTAGGTTGATTTTTCAGTAAACTAAACAAGATTTTGGGAAGCACAAAATGTATAACAATTTCATGGAAGAAGAATGGAAATTCATACTAGGATGTGACAAATACACTAATAAATAGAACCAATATTTCCCAATTACCTTAGAGAAATACATTAATATTAATAAAAAATAGCCTTCTGCACATATATAAATACTCAAAAATGTACTATACGTTATGAACAGACAAAAATTAAATTGTCAGTAACAAATTACAGGACAACACAGTGAAAAACATGTCAATCTCCATGGTGAAGCTGAAGCTTTTCTGCTTTTTATCCAGAAAGTTCTGGATTTTAATCCTAGTCACACTTGATATTTTTCATATGCTTACAAAATCAATCTATCATTATAAAAAAAAAAAAATAAGATGACTGATATTGGGCATAAGCCATTCTTACTGAATTTTTCTCTTTTTTAAAAGTTAACTTGTGCTAATCTCTATTCTGCTCCAAATTTTTCTTCCACTACAGTCTTTTCACTAACACTTCAATCTTCCACAACACATTCTTTCATTACCAAATTTGCCAAACCTGCGGTTTGGCCAATTAATAAGTTTACCAGCCTAGTTCCTGTGTTTATAAGATTCTGGCACAAATTTATTTTTTCAACCATTCATCCTGGAACTTCTTGATTTTGAGTTTAAAACCCACTGAATTCTTAACTATTTGTAATTAAGAGAGGATGAATAAATACATAAATAATAATCAAAAGCTTCAATGTCACTGAAAAAAACAGCCAGAATGATTGACAGTAGTATATTAAAAAATAATAAAATATATCCTTTGTTTAATATAAACATGTATAATAAATATTATTTTAAAAAAGTATACCTTGTGTTCCAATCCAACCAAGCAGTGCCATTAATTGACAACCATTACATACACCAAGACTAAATGTATCTGATCTTGCTGCAAAATTACTGAATTGCTGACGAATAGAATTATTGAGTAATAAACTTGCTGCCCAACCTTTGGCTGATCCAAGTACATCTAAAGAATAAAATAAATTATTAATAAATACACAAGTACATAATAAATTATTATTTCATATCATTATTATTTATTAGTGAGTTTACAGATATCATTAACCCTTTTAGTGCCAACATCTGATCAAATGGATGTCTGTAAATTATGTGAAAATTGCCAGCATCCGTTTGAACAGATATTTCAAAAATGCTCTTTTAAATTAAAAATACAAACTGTTTGGATTTTTTTTACAACTTTAAAAAAAATATTCTTTGTAAAAGATAAATTTAATTTCAAAAGCATATATACACAGTTTAGTTAAATAAAGGAATTAAATCATACACTGGCCGACTTGTTGTGTTCGCAGCTCCATAAATGTCTTGGTCTTGCTTGTTTGTTTACAGTCATGCTGTCAATTGTGTTCTGTTTATTTTAACTGTGCATTTTTTTTTATTAAACTAAGCAACTATTAGTTCTTTTAATTTCAACATTTATATGTTCATGTTTTTGTATTATAATAAGTAGGCAATTTAGATCATATTTTACCACAACCATTGATCACTTCAGACCGTTAATTGACTGTTTTGTTTAGCATTTATATTTTTTTTTAAATCTACTTATAATACATATCAAACTGAAAAGTTGTGTATATGTAAAAAACATATTTTTCTTTCTAGTGTAATAGTAGATATTGTGTAAATACTTTTTTCTACCACTCTGAAGTGGCTAAAAATGGAAAAAACCTAATTTTTCCGTAAATAGAATATTTTTCATCTTTTATAAATTTTTCTTTGAAAATAGTTGCATGTCCAACAAAATATGTGCATTCTTTGGTCTATTCTGAATAAATTAATATAAATTTTAAAGCCATACCTTAAAATTCAATTAACAAATGATTGATAAAGATGATAAGATAAACTGCCACTCCTGGCAATTTTCACAAGGTAATCATAAAAAAGGTTGGCACTAAAAGAGTTAAATAAGGTGTATTAAATACAATATTACTAATATTTTTGTATTTCTTGTAACACGTTTTAATAAACTACTTATTAAGATAAAATCAATCAGCTAGTTTGTACAATTCTTTTAGAAAGATTGCCTTTTAAACATATTAATAGATGAAGATAATTTGTACACAATAATCCACTAATGAGTGAAAAAAAAATTATGATTTTTTTTGTATATGACAAGTGTGAGTATGCTTGTGGATATAATTTTTCTCTTTTCTTTTATTCCTTTATATGATTCTTACTTTTTATTTTTGTCAAGCACAACCAATCCTGAATGCTTGCCCACACCCTTTTGGGTTACTACAGATGCAACTTTCTTTCTGATGGTATGATTGAATTGGGCTTGTTTATGAATGAGTTTGAATTACATGGAATTTACATTTTAACATGCAATTATTTTTGTCTTGTATTACACTATTATAAGATGTAATATTTATGGTTTTTTTTAGTTTAATTTGTTTATTATCACTGTATCAGACTCACGGGCAAGAAAATATAATTTTTTTTTCTTCTGTAAGTAAATTTAACTTAATTTAAAATGACTATATAAAATTAATTTACATAACATTATATAAAATAAATGAAATTTATATTGCAATTATTAATTATTGTAAAAAAAATAAAATAATAAATAAATAAGAAGTATTTAATTAAATAATATTATAACTAATATATGTAAACATACCAGCATAACTGAAACCACCAGGAAAAATAATGCCTCTGAACTGGTCAATAGTTATTTTATTATCTAATAAATCTTGCATTACAATATCCCATACTTCAAAACCAGCAATATGGAGTGATGCAGCCATTTCACGATCACCATTTATACCTTCTTCTCTGATAACAGCTACACGTGGCGCTGAAAAAAGTTAAATGTAAGATTGAGAAAAAATATACTCCCTATTATCCAAGATAACATTCCGGGCATGATCCATAGATTATACATAAAATCTGTAAATATTTATGCAGCTTAAACTATATAAAAGGTAAAAAAACTGAGGTTTAAATATTAGGAAACAAAATATTAAAAGAAAACATTAATAAAACTGTATTTACACAAGCTTGTTTGAAAACTGATGTTTGATAAGTAAGGAATGTTATGTAAAAATATGTTTGTGATTATTAATGAAATGCTTTCGTTTCTCTGTATTACATTCTTTTTCTTTAATAGGTCAATGAAATGTACAAAACATTTGACAATGAACAAAACATAACTGCAACACTATTTAAAATAAACGTTAACTTGTTTACATTTAATAAACTGCCTTTCTAGGTTTCCAAAGAATTTTGATTTGTTCAAAACAACTGTGCAACACATTGAGTAACCTAGATCCTCTTCATTCATACTTGCATATTTTATAGTTTCACCCTTTATTTTTTTTTAGAAAAACTGATTTTCACTGAACCACCATGTTGATCATGTAGCTATGGATATCCTTTTCATTGATTTGGTCAATTTTTACAATTCTATCTGCTATTTGCATCAAACAAGCTGAAATAACCTTACATAATTGTAAATCATTTTTCTAGTAATATAGAGAAAAACTGTTTCCCTGAATATAAAGTATAATAGGTTAAACAATTTTACTCATACTTTCAGTGTTACAAACTGTAATGAGAATAATACACTCTTAAAAACATTTTTCAGATGTTTCTTTCCTCTATATGTTACTTCAGAAAATTTGGGTAGTTTACAATCATAATTTATAATTATAAATGATTTACTAAACTCATGCTATAATAATAAACTATTCATTAAAAACACCTACTTTATAATATGATTATTTTTACATATCTCCTGTGTTCAGTAATAATGCAAAATACTTTTTGTTTTGTGCCTTGTTTCAAAATGACAGAAGAATCTTATACTAGGCTATTTTTTAAGTTAAGATCCAATTGGCTGTACCAATGTAAATTTTGTGTGGCTATTGAAACAAGCATGTGCCTTGGCTCCCAGTATGCCTTGCACAAATGCAAACGTTATTTGCGGTTGTGGCATTACTGTAAACAGTTTATATTGTGAAGTTGAAACGTTTCAAATAATTCTAATGCAACTTGCAAAATACTGTCTAGATTCAATTTTTGACCGCAAGGAACATATATAACTGATATTCATTGCCAGATATGTGAGGTTTATGGGCCTGTTTTTTCCCCAGACTGCTTTCTGAAGAACATTAAAAAAGAATGGCTAGTGCTTTAACATTTTTACCCAATACAGTGAGGAAGAAGATAAACTTTTGAACCACATTGTCACAGGGGATGAAACATGGATTTCTCACATCCTTCTAGCATCAAAATGGCAATCAATGGAATGGCAACACACAACATCTCCAGTCAAAGTAAAAGCTAAACAGATGATGTCAGCATACAAGATTATGGCAAATTTGTTTTGGGATAGACATGGTCTCCTATTAGTTGATTTTATGGCCAAAGGGGCCACAATAAACTAATAATAATAAAAAATAAATAATAAATAAACATTTTTTAACATTACCTAATGATAATAGTTTAGAAGATATAGTTGGTGTGGGTGGTTCATCAGGATTAAACGATAGTTTATATTTAGGAGCAGTTCTATTTTCTAAAGATCTGTATTCACTATTAGCACAATCAATATTTGACTGTAGTTGTTCTAAATGATAGCTTGTATCTTCCCAAATTTTCATTAATGTAAGAACATCGCTGTCTAGTAAAATTGAACCATTAGCTGTAACAGAAATCTAAAAAAGAAAAAAGGTATATAAAAAAATAATCAACAAACAAAAATAGTTTCAATAAAAAATATTACATTAGATTAACCCTTTGATCAGTGAGTTTTAAGATGGTTACATATATCTACTGTAGTGAACAAAAAAATAATTGCAAAAACTATGTATTTCAAATATATATCTTAAAATTTTAATTTATCAAATTGAAAACACTCCAACAAAAAAAATCATGATCTATTTTTCAAACAAATTTATCATTACAGCTAGTGGAATTAGTGTTGCATATCTTCAATATCATCAATAATTTTATCACTAAAACATGCAAATCTGCAGTATTAATATAATCATGGTCTGCTTCATCAAAATCAGATTGTTTTTAACATATTTACCTATTTCATTATCATAAAAATTCCTAAATCAAATTATAAAAAAAAAGAGGAAACTAAACTACATAGACAAGAGGAACCAAGTACTACATAGACATTAACACAACAGATACTGGCCAATAGTGGTAGCTAATATGCAACAGTCTACTCTACTTCATATTGCTATTTATTTTTAACAGCTTTTATTTTACTTTATGAATAAAAAACCAGAAAGATTATTACTGCTATTACAACAGCAAATCTCATACTGTAAAACAATTATTCAATTTTGAAACATAGCTGAATAAACAATAGTCATACAAAACAAATCTTGGAAGTAAAAATAACTCAAGTGGCAAAATAAAGGAGTAGAAATAAAGTGCTTACAAACTGAAAAATGAGTGAAACAAAAAAATGGTTGTAAAAATTCATCAGAGAAAAATAAATAATTTATGTTTATAAAATGCAACTAATACAAATCTAAAATGATTCAACCAAAAATTGAAAGCGACAAATGTATTAAGATAAAAGTCTGGCTTTTAGAATTTGAAAATTTTGGCCATATCACCACTTAAAATAGAATAAATTTTGTGAACTACTTTGAATTTTTTATTCAATACTGTGTATCTAGAAGATGATTCTCAACCATTTTAGCTCCACGACCAACAAGAAGTAAAAAAAAGAAATACAATTAATATTTTGTGATCGCCAACTGTAACTCAATGAAACCTAGTTAAAACTATTTAGCTAAATTGATAACGATGGGTATGAACAGACATGAATGAAGTGTATAAACATATGTAATTTACAGGTTCCAACTTGATGTGTACATACTCCTTGTAATTGGTCTGCATGCATAATATCCCCTGTGAGAGCATCTTGTTCGATCACACATAAAATACGTTTGAACACTTTATATTCTGAGCAGTATAAAAAGGCATAAGTGATTGCAGAACGTCAGTTTAGTTTTGAATGCGAAGCATGCATCTAGTATCTTTATTTAAGTTTTTAAAAGATAATTTCATTGAAAATAATAACTGAGCTTTCGGTTTTTTAGTGTGCGGTCAACGATGTAACTGTGTTTTTTTTTTTTCAATTAGATTCTCATGCAAAATGGATAAAGCTGTAAAAAAAGAAGTGAGCCATCTATGTCCAGTGAATCAATTGGTAAAAAGACAAAATTGTACACTGACAATAATTTAAATTATGGTTTTACCTCATTGGATAAGCCACAATTTACTGTTTGCTTTCAAGTCCTTTCCAATGAAAGCATGAAGCCATCAAAATTAATTTGAAACTTTTAAACTAAACATCCCGACCATAATGCGTGGACAAGGGCTAATTGTCCAAACCCCGTACAATTGTAGAAAATCTCAAACTGCTTGCTGCAACTGATATGGTCAGTGTTTTAATAAGTGTGGAAGCAAAAAACATTGAAAAAAATTCCGCTTTAACAACACAGTATCAAGCCAATTCAATGACACAGCTGCCAATGTTCAGCAAGTGCAGCAAACATTTCTCAGTTCTTTTGTTTTGTAAGACATGAATGAGATAGGGACAGATCAACTAAAGAAAATATGTTGTTTTGTAAATCAATACCTGATCATGCAACAAGACAATGTATTTTTTATGTTTTTTATGAAACTACTAAAAACGAAAAACATGGGTTGGACAAAATGTACTGCAGCATGTAGTGATGGTGCAAAGATGATAACAGGAAAGAACAGTGGATTTCTGAAAAAATTAAGACTGTCTTATATCTAGGGCAGAAAATGGATGTATTGCTTCCTTCATAAACATGCTCTTGCCAGAAAAATATACGAGAAAATCTTGAACAAATTCTTTGTAAAGTTGTAAAAATGGTTAATTTTAATAAAAGTTGACCTTTACAGAATAGACAGTTAGCTAAAATAAATTATGTAATGAAATGAGTGGAAAGCAAAAAATCTCTACTTTTCCATACAGAAGTATGTAATTTCTTTTCTTTTCATCGCAGGAGAAAGTGTCAACCCAGTTATTGGAATTGCAAGATGCTATTAATAATATATTTCCAGAATAATGAATATATGTTGCTGTTGGCTTATTTAGCTGATGTATTGTCACATTTAAACAATTTGAATGTGAATTTACAAAAATGTGATAAAACCATTTCATTAATGACAGACAAAGTTCATTCTTTCATTAAGAAGCTTGATATCTGTATTATTCGCCTTCAAACAAAGATTATGATATGTTTGCATTCACTTCTGATTATATTGAGAAAAATCTGGATGAAGGTGACACTATTATTCACTACAGTTTGGACAGCTTGAAGTGCATTTACGTGAGCTAAAAATTCAGTCGGCGGAGTATTTCCCAGTAGATAAAAATGATTTCTTGAAGAGATGGGTACTGCATTTAGTGAAAACATTGTTGCAGCTACTAAGTTACCAGTTGAGATTCACAACCAGCTCATTAAAATGTATGCCGATAAAACATTACAACTACAATTCACAACTGAAGATTTAGATACGTTTTGGCTTGCTTGTTGAAGTGAAAATGGAAATTTATTTAGTAACAAGCATTGAAAATATTAATTCCTTCTCCATGTCTTACCTTTTCGAAAAGGATTTTTCTGTTGTGGTTGCACTAAAAGCTAAATTTAGGAATCGTCTTTTATCACTTGAAAACAATTTGCTTTTGTGTTTCTAACACAGATCCACGTATGAAGAAACTTTTAAATGAAAAACAAATGCAACAATCTCATTAATTTATTTTCTTTATATATTTACTGACAAATGTACATAAAATGTTTGTAATAAATGATTTTTTTCTCATAAAATGATTGGCAGTTACCCATAAACATCACTAAGAACATGAGGTATTACAAAGTATATATATATAAAAGGAGTACATGAGGTATCAAGTTTTAGTAAATTCTGTAAAAAGTATATATTTGTTTTTTAAATATTCTACCACTAAATTGATATGGTTAATCCATAAGTCCCGATGAACAGATTCAGATAAATTTGGTTATTGTTCATTGAAATATTGTTAGTAGGTGGGCAATAAAGTCTTGTGTTCTGTGTATCAGAAGCTGGTAAAGCGAATATTGAAGATGAAGGCTCAGAAAGAGCAACCAGTTTCCATGACTTATAAACACCAAAAGGAGGTAGATGAATTGATTCAAGCTGGGTTGAACATAAATTCTGTATGACACATATGATTTAAAACACCTAAGGAGATGTATGTTGTGTATGACAATCCACAAAGCCAACAATTTTGATTGAATAAGTTTGACTTCACTACTTTTTTTATTTATTTTGTCAAAATCTATCACATTTAACTTAAATGAAGAAACATAATTGACACTCATTCTTATTAATAGACAAAAAAATTATATAAACATAAATTTAACAAATAAATAAAATAAAAACATAGGGTGCTATGTATGATCAGGGTAGTATACTACTACCTTGTGCATGACTGTTTGTTATACTAACTTCTAATATAAGTTAAATTTGTAAAGGGATAAAATTAAAATTGATGAAGGAATCAACCAAAGGAATAGAATGTAGTATATACAATGAAATTAAAAACTTAATTTTGCTAGAAAGTAACAATAAAATGTAGTGGATTTTAGAGTATTATTTAGATCATGTTCTCTTAAATTATATATTTCTTAAACTCAAACAAAACAGATTATTTTCAGTACAATATACTAGTGATGATCTGAAGATGTTGGTAACCATAAAAAAAATTATAAAAACTTACCTTAGAATTAATACCGATTCCCCGAGAATTACCAATTGGATAACATGGAACATTATTATCAGTAAATTGTGATAATACATAACTTAAATCACTCGGATTAATTTCAAGTACAAGTCTTAATTCTTCTGAGAATAGAAAATTAAAAGGTGAAATGTTTTGTTCTTCCAATTTAAGTTCAGTTACTGATGAAAGATCAATCGATAAACCAGACATTCCACCAAAAGCCATCTCTAACAAACACGTAATTAAACCACCGTCACTCACATCATGACCAGAAATAACTTTTCTTTCTGTAAATAAATGAAAATAATAACATAAAGCATATTATTGTTACCAAAACTTCAGTTGTTACATTTTTTACATGTTTTAAATATTTTTATTTTACAAAAAAAAATAAAATGTTTTTTAGAACTACAATATCAAAGATAATAATCTACAGTATTTCTTGATTAAAATATTATTAATTTTATAAAATATAAATAACTTTTTATAAATTATAAAACTTTTATAAGTTAATATATTTTTTTTTTTAAATTACACATCAAACTCAAAACATAAAATTGTAAACATAATATAAAAATATGTAGTCAAAAACAAAATATTCCATGTGGCCAACCACACATACAGTACTGTACTGTGTATATGAGTACAGAACTACATGTTTGGCTAGCCACATGAATATTTTATTTTTGACTACATATTTTTATATTATGTTGACAATTTTATATTTTGAGTTTGATGTGTAATATTTAAAAAAAAATATTTTATTAACTGACAATCAGGGAAACCCTCGAAAGCACTATTAAATAAATAAAAAAAATAATAAGCACGAGGTGAGAGGTATTATTGAATTCTTGGTGGAAAATTGTGTTATACTTTTGTCTTGGATATAAATAAATATTCTTTTATAAATTTTATACAAAATTTAAAAAAAAAAAGAAGAAATGGGAACACTGAAATCAATCTATTTATTAGCATAAACTTTAACATAAAAAAAAACCAACCACGATACAACTGATTTTCAGAAGCAAATCAAAATTTACATAAGATATGTAAAATGTATCTCTATCTTGAAGTTTTATCCAAAAATTAAAAAAATTACTGAAATTTTGGAACAATTTTTTTTTTTTTAATAAAAATTATATACTTGTCATTTATCTTATAATGTAAAAATTTTTCCTAGACATTTTTTGAAATTTTTTTATAAAAATGTATGGGAAAGGTTTCATTGAATCATTTTATGCAACTAAAATAGAGTTTTGATAAATATAAATATTTCAATTTACTTATTACAGAACCATCTGTGAAACACATTTCATAATTCAAAAACGTTTTTATCAACAGTTCTTAAGACATGCATGGAGAAATTAAAAATAGATTTATAGCTTTAACTGATAATTTCTATTTTTTGATATTTGTAACTTGGACTTTTTGAAGTTGTTGATAAATTAAAAAGAAAAATGATTAACCTTTAATTTGATGCAATATAAAAATGTAAAGAATAGAAAATGTTTTTATTTTAGTTTTATTTACCTATAAAACATGTGTAACTCATAAAAAGAACACTTATGAAAAAAGTAATTCAGAAGGAACAAAGCATATATTCAAAAGAGACTTGATTCAAATAAAAAAAAACTAAAAGAAAGGAGTGCAGGGAAGTGACATATCATCACAGTATGAGCTAAGGTTATATGGAGTATGGGAATATTTATAATTTATAAAATATGTGCATCCATAAAAAATATAAAGTGAAGGGTACCTCCACTAATACTGATACTTAATTCTAGGTTTAAACCATTGTTTCAATTTATTAATAGTTAAGAGCAAAGAAAAGAATACTATCCTATATTTAATAACCTTAGATTAGAAAGTTTGAGGCATTATTTACCATCTGCATTGAGTAAATGCCTAATATTGTTAGATTTTTAATTAAAAGTCTAATACCATGTTAAGTAGTATTATAAATTGTTTATTATGATTACAGACTGTTTATTACCAAAAAATAAGACTGTTTAAAACCTACAAAAATAATTGATAAATGTTCTTTCTTTTATTTAATGAGATGTGCAGGCATCGACTGCTATGATCATTTAGCCTGAATGGAAATTTGTAGCATTTGAAAAATTCCACACTTGACCAGGATTCAAACCCAGAACCTGAAAAGTGAAGATGCTACCACTCGCGCCACGCAGGCCGGCATAAATGTTCTTATAAATGTTACTGTTTTAATACAAATATTCAATATTGTTATTTTGTATAATTTAAGTGTACTTCTCTATTTCATTCTGATACACAGATAAACAAAACATTCTGTTCTAGAATGGGGCCAATCATAATTGGAGACAAATGACTGTAGAAAAATTATTATTTATTCAATGATAATGAAACTAACACTACTTTTCAATAAAATCTCTGGCTATATTTAGTATTTAGGTACTTATCCCATCTTACTGGAGCTTTCTTATTCCAGTAGTAAAGAACTATTCACCCTGGTGTTTGAGCGATTGTACTGCATTCTTGACTTGCTCATTGTTATTGAACTCTGTATCACATAAAAATTCTTTGAAAGGACCAAACAAAAAAATTTGATTGTGCATGATTGGGACTGCAAAATGAATGTGAAAACATCTCCTAACCCAATTTTTGAATAGCTTCCCATCTTTTTTGAGCAGTATAGAAGCAGATAATCATTCAAAAGAATTATGCCTTTTGAGAAAGAGAACCAGGACATTTCCTTATTGCCAATTTCATTTTACTTTCTACATGTCACAATAATACTTGCTGTTGATCATATATTGATCTCTTCTAAATAATCGCAATAAACTGAGCCTTTATAATCCCAAGACAATGTTAGCATCGCTTTAGCGGCTGATGTATAGGTTTTGAACTTTTTTGTTGTGGATTCCACTCGGCTCAGATGTTTCCATTCCATAATTTGACCTTTGGATTCCGGCTCAAAATGATGAATCCAACTAAAAAAGTAGTACCTTCTGCTACAAACTGTTCTTTAAGTTCCTTACAAATATGAATTTGAGTCTCTTGTGATTTTGAGGTGACTATTTTGAAACTCACTTTGAACAGGTTTTGTGGTAATTCAGCTTATCATGGATAATGGAATGGAAATAAGATCATTAATGTGATTTTTCAAAAACTTTCACTGATCTTCAGCTATGATGAAAATTGGTGACACTTGTTCTCACTGATTTTAACTGTTAGATCTACTAATAAAAATTTGCACAGGTAATACACTTTTAACCATAATTTTATCATCCACAAATGAATTTCAGCAAGTTTTACACCTTCAGTAAATAAAAATCTTATCACAGCATGCTGTTCTTCCACGGTATATGGTACAAGATAAGCCAACATTTTGAAATGAACAGTAGAGGTTTCAATAATTTAAATTCTTTTTGAATAGCTAATATTTTTTGTCAGGTATGTCAAACATGAACATCAGAGAGTCTCAGTTTATTCTATTAAATAGTTTTTCCACTGTTGCCATTTGTCTTTTTAATTACTAAATGATCCTCGTATATAAAACTTTCATTCAAAAGAGGTGCAATTCCTCTTTGTTTTTTTAAATTACTTTTAACATTTAGGGAATTTTAATGTAGATTTTCCAACTAATTTTCTTGATATTTACATAATTCTTTATTGTTGGAATTTATAAATTTAATGGAAAAACCAAGCCTGTAATAATTTTAAGTAGAAATTATAAATTCCTAAAAAAAATATTAATACTTAACTTTTACTTAGTATTATACTCATATAAACACACTGAGTACATAGAGGGATACAACCTGATCATATTGAAAATGACTTTTCCCTCGAATAAAATAAGTGACAATAAAAACATTGCTTATCTTACAACCACTTTTACAATGACTTTGAAAACATTAACTTTACTCCCAAAATGTGAACATACTTCACATGCTCTTACTAATTTGCTATTGTTTGAGCAAATTTCAAAAAAATATTCATGATGTCACTGTTTTCATCATGATAAAACCAAGAACAAATAAGGATGTATAAATATTTTTAAATAAATAATCAAAATAAATAACCTACCTGCTAACAATTTTTGTACAACATTAAAAGCTTTTGAAAAAGTTTCAGGATCATCAAGATCTGGTGACGTATCACCAATTTGTGAATAACTTTGTAATAATGCAGAACCACCGATACGTGATTTACCATTCGACAAATCAATCAATAATATTATACCTTCGATACCAACTGCAGGACATTTAAGATCTGGTGTAACAGTAAGCGTTATATCTGGACATGGTGCATATGTGGATATTACAAGTGTACCTAAAAGAAATAAAACAAAATATTAATAAATATGGTACCAAATAAATTTACAGTTTTCTCTAGTGAAATATGGACTAAAAAATCTCTTATATAACAAAACAATAATTATTTTAATGCAGGTAAGATAAAAGCATTGAGTTACTATAACAATGGGTACATAGTAACCATTTACGAGTACAGCCAAGCAGTTACAGCAAGGTGCTTATGGAGGAAAGTAGATGTATGGCTGTGGGAGGTACGCAGCAAATGTGAAGAACTTATTCGTAACAGGAATCAGTATTCTAACCTATGCAAAAATTTTCTATTACCCATCTTTTTCCATCTGAACCCTAATTGTCTAATAAACTCCCGCAAAGCCCATTTCTCACCCTTAAAGTCTATTTTGTTCTATATTGCTGTTAATACACTTTTAATGGTACATCATTAACCTTGCGAAACATGAAATTCATTTGTCAAATTTATCAATTTCGGTTTATTTCACAAACGTTTTTTGTTTGGGCAGAAAATCTATTACCTGATGCATTAATTTACTTTTCTCAATTATTCATTAACACTGCGGCAAGAAACTCCTGTTGTTTCAGCAAACCTTTCCTGAACTTTTGTTATTAACTATCGGGACCTTCTGCAGCTTCTCTTTTCATAAAAGAATAGACATTGAAAATGACTTCACGGATCTGACTGTAAAACATTATGACCACCATTTTTTCTTTTGAAATCTTCTTAACTACAAATGTAAAACTGCTAATGATAAAAATACTGAAACAGGTCCAGTATAATACAATATGCATAATTTAAAACAATACATAAAAACAAAAATAATAAAAATTATTCCTATCATAACATAAAAATGAATGTGTAAAACTTATTCTCTTAATAATTTTTACATAAATGCACACGATAATTTAACAATAACAACTGTGCTTAGTGTTTTCTATACTACACAGAATACATTTCTTTATTTTTATAGTTGAATTAAAATGTTTGTTTTTGTCGGTGAAGTAATGAGTAAATAGATGACTCAATACACAATCAGTTTTAAGAAACCAACAATTTATTGGAAGCAAGCAAGACCAAGCCCAATGATTAATATTTTAAAATTATTACGAATGTTCATAGGCAGTGAGATAGCCACGAATTTGTATACAAAAACATTAAAAGCATGCAAATTGATGCTTATAAAAAAAAATTGATGTAAGCAACAAAAGAATTTGTACATTTTCAATAACCGACCAATGAATAAATTTTTTAAAAAGTTTTATAGTACGGTTTAAAAAAATTACACAAACAAAAAGATTTTTTTAATGTGGCACTGCAGGTTATGCATATACAATCATTGTATTGTTACTAATGTTTTTAACTCACATTTACACTGAATTGAACTCAACAAAGTCAGACTACAAACTGAGCAATCTGTGGCCCCCACTTCGATAAATGGTTTTGGCCTGTTAGTCTAAGTAGAGGGGAAATCACCTTGCTAGAACGGCTCTGCTATACATAGTGAATCTAACTGGCCGCAACATCTCAACAGATCTCTTTATTAATCCTAAAAACCTACACTTCAGTTAATTAATGTTGAGAGGACAATGAAAGAAGACTATCAAAGTAAAATTGCTAGTAATATATGTTAAATCACACCAATGTTCTGAAACATGATAGTTTCAAAAAAGAAATCATGAAGGCAATTATTCTCACACTACAGATCGCAGTTTTCCCTACTGAATTCATAGTCATTCACTGGACAAATGTTAAATTCAATGTAAAAAAAGAAGTTTAAATCATATTCCTGTTATCATTTTATCACAGAAAAAAAAAAATATAGCCCTATAATTTTTTTTTAACGTGACTGCATACTTTTTCATGGCGTAATGGTTACTGCTAAAGTTGAAAATTCTGTTCAACCCAATTATAAAAAATTGTTTGTTCACACTAAGTTGACGATGGACTTCAATAAACAAAAAAATTTTTTTGTTTAAATCACATTTTGTTAAAAACTACATTAAAGTCACACTTTTTCAATTCCTTACCACCTCAGTCTTATATGAATAAAAATCTAGGGTCAATATTTTTTCTAACCTAAAATGCGATTGGAAAAATCCAAAGAAAGCCAAATGACTGAACCTGGGTGTATTGGATTCTGCAAGAATAAAGCTCTGACTCTTTGATAATTTTTGATGCCCAGATATTTTTTATTGAGCCTGTATGTTCTTATTAAAGACTGAACCAGAGCCTAACAATTTTTAACTCACACTTTTAGAGCACAAGCAAATGGGGGCTGGATTCAGGATGGTAAAGTTGAAAGTAGTAAAATTCTTATCAAGCGAGTTCATATTGATAACTGCATTTACAAAATTCTTTTATAAGAAATACACAGTACAATCCTAACCAATATTTCATTGTAACCAAATTGCCATCGACTGAAGAATACAAAATCATACCAGTCCTATTAATTCAAGCTACAGCCTTGTGCAATTAACAATTAAAATCATCTGTCTGATATGACAACCTGCAAAAAAACTGTATTAAAGATTCCACTTATTAAAAAAAGAAATAAAACTCTACCATACCAGGTGCTTTAACTGAATCATTTCCAACTCTTGCAGCCATACTTAAGGAATCTTTTCCACCATCAATAGCAATACCAAGCTTCTTCATTACTGAACACAATGCATCGCATGCTTCATAAAGCAATGCACCCTCACCAGGTAACTTAGCAGCCCACATCCAATTACCACTACATTTAACATCCTATAAAAAAAAAGATAATTAGAAATTTTTCTTTAATATTCGTCTTGAAATAAATAATTTATTTCAATATTTTGATAATAAATTAAAATCCAAAAAGAATACTTTTTCATCTCCAGCTTGGAAAAAAGGATGACATTTGTAATTTAGTAAGTCTTAACATGTGAAGTTTTGGTATCATACAGTTCTATGATAAACCACTGTCTTTCTCCAAAAATTTAAAATAACTCACTTCGTTAACAGTAATTGCAATAATTATCTGTCTTTCCCAATTACAATTAACCATCTTTTATGAAGCAATACAATCTTTTTGATGGTAAAAAATGAAATTTATAGCATGTGAAAAAAATTTTAATATATCAAACCCAGAACCCTATAGATGGAAAGGAGGGGGTAAGAGAGAGAGAGAGAGAGAGAGAGAGAGAGAGAGAGAGACCACCTCTTAGCTGTAGAGGATGGACTGAGTTTCATTAAAATCAACAAAGAAATTTGCAAAGTTTTTGGATGAAATGTTATGTGGAAAAGTAAAGTTGAAAACACTGATTTTTGCTTTAAGAAGAAAAACGTTCACACGAAAAACATAACAGTCACCCATCATTTTTTTTTAATATTACTATACCATTCATTTATGCACTTTAGTACTTTTAAAATATAATAATTACCTTAAGAGTAGAAACTTTAGCAAATACTAAATTAGTTAATGATTCAGCGACAGTCATTCGAGCTCCTGCAGCAGAATTAACCAATCCTTTAATTGGCTGTTCACCAATTCCACTTGCTATGCCAACCTAAAAGAAAATATATTTAATTATGTAATACAAAATTGTAACTTACTAGAGTTAAAAAAGGGAAAATCTTATAGTAATTCTTGTGAACCATTCTAAATAATAAACAGAAAAATTTTAAATTGGCTACAATATGTTATAGCATATTGTAGCTATAACATGCCAAAAGGTGAAAGTTATAAAAAATATAACTAATCTGAGCTAACCTTAAACTGTATAACAAGTTACATAATATTTAAGATACACCTTCAATATGTCGCAGAGAAGGCCTGTAGTGCCTTCTTTGGTATTCAATGTGTAGTCAATCCTGATTGGGGTCTTAACTTTAAGACCATGAGTATCCTGTACATGGGCATCTGCAAAGCAATTATGCTATATGCAGCGCCAGTCTGGGTGGATAGGCTAAATTCAAAAGCTATTGGCATATATTGTTTAGGGCTCAACGCCTAATATTGTTAACGGTAGCAAGGAGGCTACCGCACGATTTCACAGGAGGTGATCTTGGCGATTGCAGAAGTGAAATCAATAGATTTGCTTGCATCAGAGAGACAATAGCATTTTGTTGCCAAGAAGTTAGGCGAGTAAACTTCTGAAAATTTGGGAAATTGAAAAACATGGCAATGCTTTGTGGCAGGCTAGATGGGATGAGGCAGAGGATGGATGTTATAACGTTATAGATGTTATGGTCTCTTTCCAGATGTTAGTTTGCAGGGCATCTCTTGGGTAAATCTGAACAAGTACGTGATGCAATATCTTTCTGGGCATGGCATTTTAGGGACAGGCTGCAGGGGTTCAGCCTGGAGGACCCAGAAATGTATCCGCAATGCAGACAGTTGAATGACATTCATAAGTTTTGTATGAATGCTCCAAGTAAGAGTTGAAGTGCACGGAGACTATTTGTCGGCTCAATATTATCAGGTCAACATTAGATCTCTGTGTTAATTGGCAAAACCAGACTAAATGGATCATAGTGGAGAACTTCATAAATTACTTGGCAAAAGAAAGGATAACTGAGGGAGTCTAGGATGCCGCTTGGGCTTTCCCGCTTTCTGTTTCTGTGTTACATTTTTGTTGTTGTTTTGTATTCATGTGTGTGTGTGCGCTTGTGTATATGTGTGTGTGTGTGTGCATACGCGTATATCTGTTCTGTGTGTTTTTTATATTTATTGTTATTTTTGTTTTCTTTATTATTGCATGTTGAACTCAACTCTTTACCTTTCAGGTAAGTAGTGGATTTCATTCCTTATTTTTGTTTTTCAGTCTTGTTTGAGACTTTCTTCAGATGTTTTTTTTTCTTTTCTTGAGAGTTCTTAATGATAGTAGTACACCAATGTGAATGCCACATGTGAGATTCCCATAGGTGGCATCCTGACTGAGGCAAGAACAAGGCTGAGAGATACCTTTTGCCAAGGTTTTGAAGATGACCTCTGGTAAAGTCCATAAGGGCTAGGTTCAGAGGGGTTGGTGAGGTGATTGAATAGCTAGACTAATGCTGCTGAAGAACTGCGGATAAGGCAAATTCATTTGACCAATAGCTGTGTAGTGTGAAGCGTTCTCTTTCGATTATTGTCAGTCCAGTTTCTGTAGACATAAAACGGTAATGTTTTATTAGAACAAAAAACTGTCATGAAATCTCATATGAAACTTTGAAAAACTGCTACTGAAAATTATCTTTTATTAAAAAAAGTATATGGCAATGAACGTTTATCACATACACAGGTTTTTGAGTGGTATAAGCATTTCCAAGAAGGCTGAGAAGATGCTGAAGATGATGTTAGCCTGGGTCGCCCTTCATCAAAAACGGATAAAAATATTGAAAAAATTGGTAATCTGATCCGATCTGACCTATCTATCGGTTAAAAAATGAGAAAATAAGAAAAAACAACCCAAATTGTGGAAGAACAAGTCATGGGTTCTTTTTCAGAACAATACACTGGGGATCACACTACACTGTCTGTCAAGACGTTTCTAGCCAATTATAACATCCCAGTGTTACACCATCCACCTTATTTGCCTTACCTGCCACTTTCATCTGTTACTCAAGGTCAAATCTGCATTAAAAGGAACAAGATTTCAGACTGTTGAAGCTGTGAAAGAATAAGTGAAAGAGCTCACAAAAGAAGACTTCCAGTATTGTTTCAAACAACGGAAAATACACATGGAGCATTGTAGGGATAGAGGAGAGTGTATATTGAAGGGGATGGTAACTAAATATGTATAAATTTAAAATAAAATATTTTACACCATTAATCTCGTTATTTAATAGCCACACCTCATATGTAAGAGGTATACAAGGAAGTCATGTAGTGTCCACATCAGTTTTTTATTTATTTTAAAATAAAATTTATCACTAAACAATCAATCAGTTTGTTCCAGTATTCAATTCATTTTTATTTCTACAGAAAGAAAATTTCTCAGCACATCTTAACATCTTTATCTTTATTCCTCCCAAAGATTGCTACTTCCTTCTAGAATAAAATATATCTTTGTCTCACCTCTTTCTATTGAAAGTTTTCCTTTCTTTTTCTTCTATTCTTATCACAGCTACCAAATCTTTTAATAATTATAAAAAACTTTATATTTCAATCTGATTGTTTTTTTGTAAAATTTGAAATGTTTATTATTGAATATTTTTGTTACAAATTATAGACAATTTATTATACAAGATGTATCCACAAAGTATTATTTTATTTTACACATAACTTTCAACAGAATAATTTTATTTTTACATGGAACATAACTTAAAACTACGTTAAAAATTTCCACCATTATTAAGGCTCTTTTCAAATGTTGTAATCAGTTTTTACATTCATTCCTCATAAAATGGCACTGCTAATGAAGATAAGCACTGCTGGTTATGTTCGTCGTCACACCGCTGACCAACAAGAGATCACTTAAGATGTAGAAACAAGTGGTAGCACTTGACCCCAGTTAGGATTATAAGGCAGGCACTTCAACTGCTCCTAGCTAAATTATTCAATAAGACTTAGTTTAATCACTTGGTTTTGTGAACCGCCGTCAATGTTTCTGACACCCAACGAAAGCAGAGTTTGTGACAGCCTAGGATTTTTTACAATTTCATACAGAATGTTTGTGAAATTTTAGGAAACTCAATACACAATGAAGAAATAATAAACTGTTGATTTTTTGTTTTTTCATACACTCACACAACCAAATTGTTAATTACAAAAAGACACCCACTCTTCTACTCATGTACATTATTGCATCCCTCATCGATTGCCAGAATCACTTTCTAACTATTCCATCATTCATACCTTTTTCACATAAACTATAAGATAGTTTGACATTTCTTGCATTTAAAAACTGGATAAATTTTATAATCGTTAAGATTCTCTATTGACTTCATTTTAAAGAATGTTTAACCGACTGTAAACAAACTTCACTGTACTTGCAAAAGACAACAATGAGAGAATTTGGAGCATATAATCAGCGCTGGAGCAGTAGTAAAAGGAAATTGGTCTTACTTTCACATCGTACAATTGTAAACATTATGAAAGATATGTATAAAATCGTTACAAAAAATTACAATTGGATTAGGACAGAAAACCAGGGAATAGACCAAAAGAAACATACCAGAAACAATAGATAAATATAAAAAAAAAAAAAAAAAAAAATAGAAGACGATGAGTACTTACAGTGTTAAACATTGATAAAGCTGTAACTGCAACATCACTAAGAGGTGTGTGTAATGGTCCGACACACTGTTGTTGGGCAATAAGTCCAGTAACACAACGATCAACTTTATTTGTAAGGAAACGTTTACTGCAAACTGAAGGCAATCTTAAAACTCGATCCAATGCTGCTTCAACAGCGACATTATTTGGTAATGTAACTGGTTTTAAAACTATAGGTTTATAGTCAAAATTAAAAACCTGTAAAAATATATAAATAATGAAATCACTATAAATTATATTTGTATAAATGAATGTTTTTTCCCAAACAGTAAGAAGGATGAGAAGTATTTCCCAACAAGTGACTACAGTATCAAGTTAATCAAGAGTTTTTGATAGTTCATAGTTCCTAGTATGATTGTCAGACAAAAAATTACTATGCATTTTTAAATATATGATTATAAAACAATATATACTTTTAGATAATATACTTTTCTGAAAAACAATATAATCTTCAAAACAAGATGTTTCAAAAATAACTTCATTATTTCATGTAAGTTTCTCTCCAGAAGCATTTACCATTTTGGGAATCACATAATAGTCTGAATGGGCTATGTATGGTGAGTAGGGGAGATGTGGAAGAAGTTTGTAACAATTGGAATAATTTTGTTTTCACTATTAAAAAAGTGAGCCGATATATTGTCTTTATGAAAATAAACTTCTTTTTCATTAAATGTGGTAATTTTTTCTTTATTTAAAAGATCCCGCAAAGATGTACAATAATTCCGAGTTATTGTTTTACCCTTCTCCAGAAAGCCAATAAAAGGTTTGATATGAGCATTCCAAAAAACAGTGGCCTTTACTTTCCTGCTGAAGGGATGGCTTTATCTTCTTTCAAGCAAGTTCACTGAATATGATTCACTATTTTGTATTTTTATTGTTTCTTGGTTTGGGATAGGTAATGATGTATCTGAGTTTCATATACCTGTTACAAAACAAAGCAAAAAACCCTCTCAATTATATTGAAATAGCTCCAAACTTAGAAATGTTTACTCATTTACACTTTTTAATAAATTGTGAGCAATTGCAGCACCCTCTTGTGAACAATTTTTGTATATTTAAATATGTAAAACGTTGTTTCTTAGTTGTTTCTTTGAAATGCCTACTGATTTATCTCATGCACTTTCACAATTTCATCACCATATCACGGACTTTTTCAATATTCTCTGTAGTCATAACCTCAATAGATCATCTGAACATTCATCATTTGTGCTAGCTTATATGTTTACTTTGAAAATAATAAATCTTTTTTTTAATCAATGGAGGTGAGTCACCGTAATATTTATAGGGCTTGGATTTAGTTCTGTGCAAGTTTGCTTTTCAAAAAGGAATTTTTGGTCACCACACAAAATTCTTTTATTCATTTTTCACAAATCAGAATTATGAATGTAAAAGGGTGAAATCCGGTGTATGCTTTAAGCAGAGATGCGGCAATCTAAGAATGACCTTAACAATGTACTATGAGCACTATCTCAACCTTCCACAGATTTATCAAGCATGTTTTGAATTAATTTGCATTAATTTCTATTAATAAGTAGGAATATTTAATCACATTAAATTGGTAAAATAATTATTGAATATCATTCTAAAAAATACCAACATTCATAATGCAATATCCATTATCAAAATAAAACATTTTTGGCCCAATGTAATCTGAGAAAGAAATCATTCATGTGTCATTTATATAGTTCTCCCACGAAGTTTAGATATAAGGCACTGTTTAACCTTAGTATTGTGGGTTGTACATAGTATTTTATATACTCTTATGAAATTTTTTCTCTTTATATTATTCAGAATGGCAAAATTCACTATAAGTTAGTTTTCACTAACAGACATTGCCAACAAACATTAATAATTTAATATTACATAAAATTTTGGCATACTTCTTATGATGTAGTGATGTAAAATAAATTTTCTCAATATTAGGCTTTATTTCAAGAAATGGTAGAGATTTTTAACAGAAAGCTTGGTTGTAAAGCACTATAAATCAAAGCCATTCTCAAGAAATGATATGACATTAGTAAATGGATAACATTCATTTATATTCAAAGAATAAACAGCTGAAAAATTCTTTAAAGAGAACAGTTTGATACTGTTTATTGTATATTATAACTATATTTTTATAACTTAACAAATGAAAAATAAGTATTTATGTATTTAGCATCAATCCCAATTTATTCTGGAGTTCCTCATTTGGTAACTATAATCATGTCTGGAATTGTGACCATTAATAATTATCAAGATTTTACAAACATTAATCTGCATATAACAATTAAAAAATTCTGATCAAGTTACAAAGTATCAGCTTAAAATTCTGATCTCTATAAATTACAAACTTAACTCTCCACTAGTAGAAAGATAAATTATGAAACTTACCTTCTGTGGCATTTTTCCCAATATTAGATCAAGGTCCAAATGAAATGGATAAATAATGTTTTCATTGTTATAACTATCATCAATGAATTTTTTACTATTTGCCTTTTTATCTTCACAAAGAATCATCTGAAATTAAAATGAAATAAAAAAAAAAATGATTTGAATTATAAAATATTATAATGATAATAATGCAAAGTAATTAAATCCTTTACTAAAAATCTTATTGTATGCAAAATTAAAAGCTGCATAAATTTTACTTTAATTAATAAATACCAGGGGCAGCTGAAATTTAATGCATACTGGAACGTAACAGGAGAACAAAATATCACATAAAGCGACAGGTGCTGCCATCTTGTAGTTTCATTCCTCTACTAATAACATTCCAAAACTCAATGACCCATCCTCTACCATATTTTGTGAGTCGCCATTGTTATGGAATCAAATACACTTGCTATGTCAATGCATCTAAAATGACATGCAGTGATTGATTTTTTTAACAGCAAAAAATGTGAATGCTAATGATGTGTTTTAAGAGCTATTTTTGATGATGAAACTTTAGCGAAGTACTGTGATTAAGTGGAAAACAAAAATCTTGTATATCAGAAGCCAATAAAGTGAAAACAGAGAATGAACCTCACAGTGGGCAACCAATTTCTGTGACTGACGAGAGGCATCACAGATGAATTAATTCAAAATGACCATTGTATCACACAGTGCATCACCAATCAGATGGGCACAATGAAAGATTAAGCAGGACATATTACTGAACAATTGGGCTACCATAAAATCTATTCGCGTGGGTGGTCTTGTGAAATTGAAATCTGATCCTATTCTACACTCTCCACACTCACCAGAATTGGTGCCTTACGATTTTGTGTAGCTGCAAATGATGACTACATGAAAAAATAAATATAAGTTTTTGTACTAAATAAAATATACTTTTATGCCACATCTGTTTCAATTGACCATCTCATTTTATTCATGAGTTAGGAGCGACTATACATTACATTTCAGCCACCTCTTGTAATAAATTATGTGTAATACACTAAACTCATCTTCTAACCTGGTAGTTTCCCACACTCTCCAAAATGAATTATAGATTTAATATATCCAATCCACGAGTTGTTTTATTTACAAAAAAAATGGATTTTGTTTTCAATTTATTTTATTTTATTTCTGATTAATGAATATTTCAAATGAAAAAATTATCAGACTAACACACCGATTGCCAAACTGCAGATGGGTTTGTGACTGGCTATAAAGTACTTTAACTTAAAACAAACATTTTTTAAATGTCAAAACTCAAAAATTACAAACAGGCTTTAAAAAAGAAACATACGAGGGATGCTCAATAATAAACGAGACAAACTGATGTAAAGAAAAAACTGTTTATTCAATGACAAAGAAACTTATAATACTTTTCAACATAATCTCCAGCAACATTTAGACACTTGTCCCACCGCTCTCAGTTTTCTGATTCCTGCAACATAGAAGTTTTTACCTTGCTGTTTGAACTATTCATGTACCACTCTTTTGATTGCTTTGTTGTCGTCAAACTTCTTACCACATAAAAAGTCTTTGAGCAGGCCGGACAAATGAAAATCAGATGGGGCAAGGTCTGAGCTGTAAGGAGGATGTGGCAACCCAACCCAACCCAACTTCTCGAACATTTCTCCTGTTCTCCAAGCGATATGGAGGCATATGTTATCATGCAAGACAAATCACATCTTTTGAGAGAGTGCCTTGACATTTTCAACTTATTGTGGACGTCATTTTTAGTTGGAGCATATTATAATATTACTGCTCACTGTTCACAGTATGTTGGTCCTTTTAAATAATCACTAAAAATTGGGCCTTGTGAGGCCCAGAAGATCGTCAACATCACTTTACCGGCGAACACATGTGTTTTGAATTGTTTTTGGATCTGGATGTATTCACTCAAGACTTTGTTGTTCGAATTCAGGCTCAAAATGGTTATCCATATTCTATCACAGGTTATTATATGATCTAGAAAGATTACTTTGTGCTTCAAACCATTCTTTGGGCTCAGAACAAATGCGAATTCGAGTGTCTTGAGTCAACTGTCTTGGAACCCATCTTGAACACGTTTTGCGATAATTTAGCACATCATGAATGATTATATGCTTTGTTTCAACACTAATATTACACAAACTAGCAATTTGGGAAATTCTGACTCGCCTATCTTAGCGAAAAAGATCATTTATGCGATTTTGCTGTGTGTAGTCAAAACTTACACTGGTCTTCCATAGCGATAAAGATCAGTCATACTTCTGCCCGAATTAAACTGTTCCACCCACTTATACATGTTACTACACTTTTCACCATTCTTGAGTAAATTTCCACCAGTTTCACACCTGATAGCAAAGATCTTATCACTAAACGTTGTTCTTATGATGTACACATTGCAAGCAGAGCTGACATTCTGAAATCAACAAAGGAAGTCATGTTTAGATTAATTATGATCGAGCAGCTATTAAACATGTTCCCAAGGTTGCCAACTTGACCCTCAAAAAGTTTCATTGTCATTGAATGATCTGGTTTTTCTCTACATCAATTTGTCTCGTTAATTATAGAACGTACCTTGTACCTGGTTGTGACTGAAACATTTTTTCAGTGTTGATAATTCTAGTCCAGCTGATAAAAATTCTGATCTACCAAATGGCATATAGCTTGTCTATGTATCAATTTTCCATCTCCCTTTAAAGCAAGGCCTACTTCTATCCTTCTACAATGTAGATTTATAAATAAATAATATTTACATCTAGAAAAAATTACTGCAACTATACATCAATTTAAATCAAACCGAGTTTCCTTTTTATTTTTCCAAATTAAATAATTTTTTATATGCGTTAATAGAATGAATAATAATTTATACACACCTTACCATTACCTGTAACTGTCCCAACAATGTCAACAGGACATCGTTCTCTGTGTGCTATTGTTTTTATTAAGTTATTGTCTTCCGGTCTAATTAACAAAGCATCGTTTTCCTGATATTCAGCACCCCATAATTCTAAGGTACTTATAGTCGGATCACCAAGTGTAAATGAATTTGTGAATACAACTGCACCGGCCGGTTCAACAAGTTCTTTTAATACATTACCTGAATACAAGATTAATTGAAATACAATAAGAATAAATTAACATAAAGTAAATACAATTTAAACAACTGAAGAGCGCATAGTTTATTTGTAGTAAATTATACATAAAATAAAAAAATTAGAATAGATTAATTAACAAAGTTTGTCTTCTCTATAAAGTATGCAAAATTTAACCTCAGATATCTGACAGACAGAAAATAATACTTTTATTACATTAATTACTATTGTATTATTTAATATTAATATTCTACATTATTTTATTACACTCTAGAGTATAACTAAAATTAAAATAAATTTTCTACATAAAAGAGTATTTTTCAATTTTAAGAAATGTTACTGTTTCTAAAGTGCTTTTTTATCAATTTTACAACACTCCAAATACTGTTTATTGGAGTAATAAACAACCAAGTTTACATGTTCAGTAATATTAAGAAAACATTTCTAAAATAAGATCAAATCTGTAAATTTATTCGTGTATAAAATCAATATTTGTACAAACTAAAAAAAAAGTGAATGTAGATTTTTTTTTAATATACATTACATAGAACAAAATATTTTATATGTATTTAACAACACAACAGAAATAGTGTAAAAAAAATTATAAATTTAAACTAGTTGATATAATTTATTAAACTAAATTTAATTTAAAAGTGTAAATAACTACTTTACATCCACTGATAAATAAGTTGAAATATTCAATGAAAAAACAGATACATCAAAATATGCCATAACATCAACTAAAGAAAAAGTGATACTTTTAATGAATCTTTCAGCAGTATCATGAATCCAGTGTCAGTAATATTCTGGCTATGAATGCCATTACTTTTTACATTAGAAATTTTACGCAATACAATATATTTATTTATAAAATTTATTATTTTTTTTTTAAACTTATTGCATTCATTTTCTCCATATTTAATACTTTTGCGCAGGTAAAGTAGATGCTTCATCAGAATGTTTTCTTATTAAATCTAATATAATAATTAGAGACCAATATAATTTAATTAGAGACCAAAGTCTCTAATATAATGTTGTTCTTTTTTTTTTTAATTAATAAAACAATCTGATGAAACCGAGATTATCTAAAAGTACCAAATGTGGAAGAAAACAAAACCAGTAAGAGAAAAAAATTAATTTCATGAATAATTAATTATATTCTATTGCTAAGATACTATTGCTGAACTATCATCTGTGCATTATTATACACAACAGATATTTCAGGATTGAAAATAATTAGTACAATAAAAGATTAGCAGTGAATGTATTACTTGGATTTGATGTAAGTCCTACACCATCACAAAATTATTACTAATTCCCAAAATACCCCTCCCTACACAAACCTAATAAATGCTGAATACAGTAACAAATTTGTTCTACTCTACCACAGAATAAAGATCAGTGTTTTCCTCAATCCTACTGTTTTTTTTTGTTATCTTTTTATTTATTTATTTTTTTAAGTATTTAACTTAAGGGGCTCAGTTTCCTGTCTCAAGATTGTACAAAAGGCCTTATTAGCAATGAGTGCCTTAGAAATAAAGCAAGGCCTACTTTTATCCTCTTAACAATGTAAATTTATAAATAAATAAGATCTACTTCTAAAAAAAAATTACAACTAAATTATCAATTTAAACAAAATCGAGTTTCTTTTTTATTTATACATACATAACTTGTATTTATACATCTTCTATTTTAGAGAAGCATGAAATGAGTCAAGTAGTAAGTTTGCATTTTTTAGATGAAGTTCCTGACCTTCTCTGGATTCCTTTTGCCTACTGTCAATGGAATTTAAATGGTAATGGTATCAGAGACAGATTAAATAATAGATAAATGCCAAGAACCCATATTTCAGAGGGAACTTGCTTCAATACAGGGAAAAATAAAAATTTTATTTTGCCTTTAATATAGAATATTATGTTATTTTTAAATAATATAAACAAATGGCATCATAATAATTGATAAATAAAATCTGATTTGAGCCACTGGGGAGAGCATGGCCTACCTTGGAGGTTAACAGTATATTTTTTAAAAATATATAAGTAATACCCTTAAACTTGTAAAAAATGCAAAAATAATAAAAATTTTTTTCCTTCAAAAAAAAAAAAACAAACAAATAAATATATGACAAGGGGGTCTTTTTTTTGATGCTGAAAAGGTAATTTCCCAATTACATCTTTAATTTTTGTTTGAAGTTGTCTGCAACTTATATAAATGGGACCCCAAATTTAAATTTTGTTTAGGCTCGGTAGAGCCTAAATCTTGTACAGGGTAGTACAATTATAATGTTTTTATAATGGTACTTCAGGCCACAGTTTACTACTGACATTTCCTAAATTCCCTACCTATTATTGGTATATTTTTCAGTTTATTTTTGTCATGACAAATTATGTTGATAAAGTTCCAGACAACTTAATTTCTAACAAGGTTTATATCTGATTTGTAATGAGTTTTAGTGTAAACCTTATGACCTTAGAACAAAATGACTATTCTTTTTGAAGTATAGACAGTTTTTAAGAAAGGGAAGGTTTCTCAAAATTTTACAATAATTCTATAATAATCTTACTTTTGTTACACATATTCAACAGCTGGTAGTATATATTACTGTGATTAATTTGTATCACTCATGTAAGATGAAACATTTACTAACAACCAATCTTCACTCACTTTTACTTCCAGTGTAAACCTTACAAACTGAGATACTTCAAATTGTCTTAGTACTGGTTTGAGAGATTAAATAAATATCATTTCCACTAACGACAACAATATTATTTGGTAAAAACATGGAATAATATATATATATATATATATATATATAAGCTTTACAATTATTTTAATAACAATACTTGATACAATATCATTAAACAAAATACAAACCATTTCCACCGGCTCCTTGATCATGTATGCTACAAATAGGATTACCAAATGGGCATTCCAGACAAGCCCTGATAAATCTATTTAACTTTTGTTCCATTTCAGGATCCCCTCTTTGTACAGCACCAAAATCTAATTCTGATTTATTGTCACCTTGAACCTAAAATAAAAAATACTTGTCATAATTATTAAATGTTTATTATATCTACATATATTCTGGTATAAGTAAAAAGACACTTGGAGCAACTTGAAAAAATAAAAATGATTTTTTAAGATACAAAAATAGGCTGTCAGATCCATTATCTGGCACCCATTAGTACAAACCATTAGACCTATAATTAGAAAATGAAATATGTTAACGTATCCTTCTGTTTATATTTATGAATGTGCAATCTTTGCTAAAATGAATGTCATTTATTCTTAAAAAATAAATATATCCACCTTTACGAAACCAAACAACAGAACTGTTTTCGTGTAATTCAGCAAAATATTTTGGCAAAACAGAAAGGAACTTATATTGCTTCTGTTGCCATTTTTTAAAAACTGCTGAACCATTTGAAAAATTTTAGCTCTAATTTATTTAAAATAGAATTAAAAGATATTCTTTTACGTAAACAATACTAGTCAATGAATTTTTAAATAATGCTACTGATTTATTTGCATTGTGTTCAATGTGTTTATAAATATGTGCTCAAAATAATTTTCATCAAAATTGTGGCTTCTGAATTGTGAATTATTTTGCAGTAATTTTTTTAAACTGACTATTTACCTTAACATTGTTTCATGTTTTGTATTTAAATTAATAAGGACTTTAATCTTATAATTTGTTTTGATATTTATAACATATATTGCACTGAAATGATTTATATAATGTATTATGTTCCACCAATCAGAATAAGAAAAATTTATTTTCAACTCAAACATATTATTTATTTATTTAAAAATCAACAATTCAACTAATAAAATTAAATAAAAAGAGGTAAATGATTGTTGTAATCAAAATTCAAGGTGAAACATTCATTAAATATTTTCAAAAGGTTAATATCAATTCCTACATTGCATTTAGATTATTAAACAAACATAATCACTATAACAGACACATTAAAATAAAAACAAAAGTAAAACATGAACAAAAAACTAACACTGATACAAATTTTTACAAGTAATTATCAAAACAAAATTGTTGTGAACAGTCCAAGTTGAAAGAAAAAGTTAGCTTTATAAATTCATGCAATTAGCATTAATAATGTGGGCATATTGTAATAATAGGGTAACTTTTTTCTTTGAATATGGATTGTCCACATCTAAACTGCATAAACGTTTGATTTTCAGTTTTTGAAACTAATTTAAAAAAGTTGACAACATAGTTGTAGGACTTTCCTATCACGTAGCTAAAGCTGTGTTCCAGGAAAGTCCTACTACTGTGGTCGTTTCTGATGCATTGCTTACACACATAACTTAATATAAAATACTTATTTTATTTAAATATATTTTTTTATTTATTTAATTCAATGACTCTAACTAAAGCTAATGGTCGGTACTAACTAAACTAATGTAATTGTATAACTTACATAGAAAAAATTTTGCTTGTACAGTCGGCAGACTGGTATAGCCATGAGGCTTAACACACCAGGTACCAGTCACACCAGTCAACCAGGCAAACGAGTTTGAGACCCGACCAGACTGAGTTACTTTTTTACACTTTCAATATTATTCATTTATTTAATTCTACTGCTCACCTGTGACATCACAACATAACAGACAACTACATTTTTTTGGGTAGGGGTGAGGATTTTGCAAAACCTTTTTTTTTGCAAATATTGCTATTTTTTAATAATTAAAAAATGTTCCTAATAAAAATATGATCTTAATTAGGCAGAATCTTGAGATAACTGAGGGTAACCTTGCTCTACAGCCTCACCTGCTTTACCCTGAAAATTTAACGTTAACAATATCCCATATGTAAAAGTAATTAGACAAAGTTTGGTCAAAATTGGTCCAGTAGTTCTGGTTATATAAGGTAACTTAGAGGCCAACACTAAACACACGTACATACAAACATTAACATCCAGAAAATTTCCATCCAGTTTTTTGATTTCATTAAGTGTCAAATCATCAAGATCCAGTGAAAATCGCACATACTCAAATTGGACTGATTACAATATTTTCCCTTCTAGAGCTACATCACTATCTAGACGGGAAAGTAAAAAGGAGGTTCTGCGTTTGACCTGCATGGAACATTTATTTTCATGTCAAGCCTCCAACTTCATCAATGAATAAATTTCAAAAAAATTTTTTTTGTAGAGAAAGTTCCTCTCACAGTCCTGTTGTAAATGTTTTCTAGATAACTTCAGTGAAATGTTTTAAATGAAAAATTAGATTTTTTACATAACCGATTTTAAGACATTTTCATACTTTTGTTTTCACTACATAGTACTGGATTTGTTACAGCATAACATATAGATAGCTGTCACCTTTCCTTATCTATATGAAGTTTCTCATCTTTGCATTTATTGTAAACAAATTCTTTCACGTGACAGTATTTTTTTAAAGAATACTTCATAGATTTAATAAAAATAATAAACAATATAAAATAAAATAAATCTTAAAAATGAAACCAATTTTGAAAATATCCTAAAAAAAACAGAAATTAAAATTTTCAATTTATTCTTTAGGAAAAAAAGTTTAGAAAGGTGTTGGTAGTTGTTTTTTAATTTGGCTCTGACTTTCATGATTGTTTAGCAATCAAAATGTACATTTATAAACTGATTTTTATTTTTTTAAGCAGTTACAGAGAGCATTTCTCATAATAGTTTTTAATAAAAATGAATCTTGCCAATAGATTAAATTAAATCATGTAAATTTAAAGATAAAATAAATTTTATTCATGAAAAGAAATCCAATTTAAAGTTGCAAGACAGATTTATAATAAGGTGGATTTAATTTAATTACTTCATGAAATGTAAAGCACACGGGGATTCCCATATTTCCAATTATCTGATAAAAGAAGATTAATTTGGAGTCAAATCTTGAATTTGCTATTTTTTATATGAAAAGAACTGTTAAAAATAATATAAGGTTACCTGAACAGAGCTAGCAGAACCTCCACCAACTCCAATTCTATAAACAGGACCACCAGCTTTGACAACTTTCATACCTATAAAGAAAAAAAAATTTCATACCATTAAAAATAATTTTTCAGAAGTTCTTGATAAACTGAACTGAAGAAAATTTAACTAATTACGACCAAACATAGAAAAGTTTGTTTACCCAGCAGACATCTTAGTCGCTAGTTTGTCTTACTGTGCAACCTCCAAATAGGAGACAAGGAATTTAGACAGTTCCACAAATGTACAGAGTCTCCACGAAAGAATGTTTGTTCTGCCAGTTACCAAGATGCTAGCATGGCACCGTAGATGGAACCTGGAACACCTGACCCAACTCCTGTGGAGCTGGGAACATGAGGGACTCCCTTTGATCAGGAAATTATTATTAAAATTTACGATATATGTGGTATCTATAAAATCATCTGTAACCAATGTTAACAAAAAAGAAAAACCTGATTTTCCATATATTATTCAAAGTGCAAATAAATACATTTTACATAATTTTTTTTAACATCTGAATTACAAATTACTTTGTAGTTATTATCATATTTAATGTTTTCATGCATTTACCAACGTTATTTCATTTGTATATATTTTAAATAATTAATATGGACTTTAAATCACATTACTTCTCATTTTATAATTAATTAATTGTGTATTTTGTGATGTTGCTGAACAAGGTTTTACCAAAGTTTTCCTTGATTCAATCCAATCAAACAAAATCTGGGCAATTTTTTTTTTAGTTTGTGTAGTAGAACACCCATTTTTGATTTATTTATAAAAAACAAATATAACACTTCAAAATCAGATCTAGTAAACATATGCCTGCATTTAAATAAGTTAAATACATTAACAAATGTAGTGTAACAATATTAAAAATAAATATACTATGATGCATATAGTTTTTAAATCTCTAAAAAAAAGATGGAATTTATTAGTCTAGTTCTACACATGAAAATAAAGAAAACATTCATATATAATCATGGGTTTGGAAGTACTTAGTTTTTAGTTGTAAAAAAAAAAAATGTTCCTCAGATTTCTCCTACAGGAGTAAAACAATGACATACTAAAATTCTTGGAATTTAAATTAAGAGGTGAATTTGATGGTTTCAAATGGACTTTGACTTAAAAAATAGAATAAACAGGTCCTACTAGTGTATCTCTAGTAAATGCTAAGAAAATTATTTTTTTTAATTTGATGTACAGTATCTTAAATAAGTTTCTACTAAACAACATTTGTAGAGAAAATTTATGTAAATATTGCTGACTGTATGTGAAAAAGAGTTTAAGAAATTTGACTTTTATTAAAATTAAAACAGACCAAAATGTAGCAGAAAAATTCTACATTTTAATTTTAAACTGAAACAAGAATCATTTCAACATTGAAAAATAGATAGAAATTAATTATTAAAAATAAAAATTAAACATGATAATTTAATAACATTATTTAAATTTCATTGTTGTATGTAAAAAATATTAAGAAATAAAAATTCATTATTTAGAAACAGTTTTGAAAAAATAAATAGAAATTCCTTTGTTTTGTAAGTTTGTAGTATTAACAATTATTACATTTGAATAGTGTGTATGTTCTCAAAACCGACTGAAGAAAATTAACAGTGCTTTAGTACTATCACTTACTAAAAATGCACTTTGTAAGTTTATTGTGAATAATTTGTAAAAAGAATCTCCAAAATCACTTACAAAAGATATAATTTTTTAAATAGATGGAATTAATAATCCGCAAAATAATCAGAGTTTCAAAAATCCATATGATACAGAGAAAGTAGTTTCCAACAGGTTTTATGTTAATTTTTGATGTGATATTACTACAAGCACATTTTATTTTTGAAGAATGCCTTATGGAGGTGTGTATATAAATTTCATAGAAAATTTTAAACTCTTTCAGAACATGTTCTATTACTGGCAAGACAAGAAATTATTATAGGACTCCTTTTTTTCAAGAGGTTAGGAGTTATCTAAATATAAGACTTGTTAAGAATTGACTTGAACAGGACGAACCAATTTATTGCTCACCTCAGTTATCTGATCTAACATCAAAATGTACTACTAATTGTGGAGTCATATGAAATCCATAAGTATATGTACAAAAAATAACTAGAAAAGAGAAATTAGTGAAAAGAATTTTCAAAGCACTTGAAATTAAACAAAACAATCCTGATACAATAAAAAAAGTCTTAAGCAATTTTAAATCAGGCAAAATATTTATAAACAATGAAGGAGTACATTTTGAACAATTATTATAATTAGTAAGTTTATAATATGTTTTTAATTATTAATTTTTAATAATTTTTTTTTTTTTAAATATGTTCTAATACTGAAATGAATTAATTGCTTGATGATACCGCCACATAAGCTTGAAGCTTGAACATGGGATATGGACTTTTATAAGTCAAATTTCTTAAACTCTTTAAAGCAATTTCTTACTCTCTTTAATGAGAAGGGTATATCCTCTCTTCAACATAACAGAGTAAGCTGTAATAAAATTATACAAATATATAATAAAGCCATTATTTATTTAAATAAAAATTTAGTAACATAAAAGCAGCTATTTTTATTAAGTTTAAGTTTACTGCCAGGTTTTCTTGTAAAGAAAACCTTTATGCAGGTTTTCTTGTAAACGTTAATTCTAGTAAAGATAAAATAACAAATAAAAAAATTTATTTACCTCGATTTGGTTTTAATTTTTTTGTCATGTCAGCATCCATTACTCCAATACCACCACTAAACATAATAGGTTTAATCCATTCTCTACGTTCTCCATTAGAATCAATAATACCGAATGAACGAGTAAAACCAGAAATAACTGGTTCACCAAATTTATTACCATAATCAGAAGCACCATTACTAGCTTCAATTATTATATCTAATGGTGATGCAAAATTATTTGGATATTTAAATGCACTGTCTTCCCATGGTAAATTGTAATCTAAAAAAAATAAAATAAATAAAAATGTAGAATACAAAACATTAATTACTATTAAAATCCACAAAACACACACACACACACACACACACACACACACATGCAGGTATATGTGTGGTATAAAAACTGTATTATATAATATTAATCAATTGGCTGTTCATTTGGTATAGGTTGACATATCACGCCTAAATAAGCTGGTATATCAGGTTCAATTCAAGCAAGAGTCTGAAATTTTTGCATCTATCATTACTTTATCCAACTCATCTTCCTCACAAAAAAAAAAAAAATGCACATAGAAATATGTCCAAAAGTTATAAATAATAAAATAAATACAATATCACAAAATTACATCACAAGTAGATATGATATATCACACTAGTATGGACAAAACCGAGAACTAAATTATAAGTCTTCTAGGGATTTTTAAAACATAATTTTAGACATACAGTCATTAGTAACAGTACACAAACTACAAAGTAAAATGCATGCCACAACATTAATGTAAAGTAATATATATATATAGATAAAGACCTATGCTATATGGTTATTGAAATACATTTGAAAACCAGATAACAAACAAAAATTTGCTTTAAATCTACACCTAAATGGCCAATGATTTTTAAATAACCATCATCAGTAAACACCACAGAAAAAAAGAAAAAAATAGAAAAAAATAATAAAAAGTAATAAATTAACAAGTATACACAAAATTATCAAAATCTACTGTTATGAAATATTTAGTATACTAAATACTATTGTTAATTAAACAACAGTTTACATAATGCTTATTCTAAAAAAAATCCAGTCAAAAACTGTAAAAAATATTCTTTTTATTCATAAGTTCAGTTTTTTTGCCAATTAATATTCATTATTAATATTATTTCTTCATCTTTCAGTTATTTAAGCTATTTATTTACTTATTTTTTATATATACTTTACCTGCAGTCCCAACTAATCAGAACTGTTTAAATATCAAAATGGTCTTCTACGTTTAGATTTTAAATAAGATTTTTGCGAACAGAGTATGTTTTCTAATCTGCTAAAAATTCAGAATTATACAAATACACCATAATAAAAAAAATTACCAACCTGGTATAAATAAATTACCAACAGAATAACCAGCAGTACCAGCTATACAATGACCACCTCTACCTACAGCCTGTACATCCCTTATTCTACCACCGGTGCCTGTTGTAGCACCGCTAGAAAAAAAGTTAATAGCATTAATTGCAATATATAATAAACACTAACACTTTTTGAATAAAAAAATACTTGTACTATAATAATGAAATATTAATATTAAACAAATATTAAAAAAACTCTTTTCAGAATAAGCAAAGGCTGAACAACTTACGACACTTACTCTATTTATATTTTTTTTAAATTTACTTTTAAAAATCAGTATTAATAAAACAAATAAGATATATATAAACAGAATTACCTGAAAGGTGAAACTCCAGTAGGAAAGTTATGTGTTTCTGCTGTAAATATTAAATGAGATTCAACAGACTTTTCAATGAATTTGCTTGGTTCATGTACATATGTTGGTTGTAATTTACATACTGTATAGCCTTCTATAGCACTGAAAAAAATATAACCATATTACAAATAGTTAAAATCAAACCAATGTCTTTCAATTTCAAAAACAACTAAATTGATCTGTTCAAAAAAATATCTGATCATAATTTTTTCTCTAAAAGTATTTGAATTCAAGTAGTAAAATTTGTTGGTAAATAAGTGTTTTTTTTTTTTTTGTAATCTTATAAGGGGGAATCAGTTGTGTTTTTCAGTAGCTGGAGTGTGTTCCTGTAAAAGTGCTTGCTGAATTTTTATTTGTGCATAAAAAAATGCACTGAACAATGTTACTATATCAAGCACTGCTAAAAGCTATGTAATATTTAAAACAAAACAATTTTTTAGATTAAGCAAGCTTTTTAGTCGATTAAATTTATTCTTTGCCAACACATTTTATAGTTTTCAAATTTATTTATAACAAAGTTCAAATGATACTTGATTTTAAAAAATTATTTTTTACTTTAAACATTTAGGTAGTAGCAGCAAAACATAGGTTTGAGTGCTAGCACAAATAATAGATCAGAAACTAGAACCAAAATGTTTGAAGTGATTTTATGTTATTGACAAAAGAAACACAATCAACTATATCTAGTTTTAATAAACAATTTATATAGATTAAGAAGAGGATTGGTGAGAGAACTGGACCCTGAGGTAGACCAAATTCAGTTAAGTTTTTTGCTGGTTTCTGTTTAAGTAAGGATTTGGGATTCATTTATTAAATAATATTCAAAAGGTTTAAATGTTATATCATGAAAAACTATATTTTCCAACTTTGTTAGAAGTTAGTCCATTGGAAACAAAATTGTGGGAGTTACATAAATGAAATGGTAAACAGTTTTCTAAACGACTGAATTTCAATTAAGAATGACCAACATGTTAGTAGGTCAACAAGTGCACAAACAATGATCCTAACATTCTTAAGACATTCTTGATAACTAATGATGAATCTTGGGTACGACCCAGAAACCAAAGCTCAGTCATCACATGGAAGTGATTATCATCCCCAAGGCCAAAAAAAGATGATAAAAGTAAGAAGAGTGAAGAAGATACCAACTGTATTTTTTTTTTATTATCAGTGTTTGCATTACACGTACCAAAAGCCTTAACCATCAACAAATAATGCATAATTATACATATTCCATAGTAATGGAGATTCTATGTAATTTTTGTGGTGCAATTCAGGCAAGAAAACAAACTCACGGGAATTACATGAGCGACACTTGCATCACAATAACGTGCTGCTTATTTTTCACTACCCAGGATCTCTTTGTAAAGCATGGGATTTCACAACTCCACCAGGTCCCTAGGATATCTAATTGTTCTCAAAGTTAAGATGGTGCTTAAAGGGTCCCAATTAGACAGCTGGAAGGATATAATAATGATTGCAACAAGACATACCAAAACAGGACTACAAAACCAACAATGTAATGACCACTAGGTTAAATGTGTAGAATTGTAGGGCAACAGGAAGTTAATTTTTTTTTCATAAACTATGATTGAACACTGCTTGAACAGAAATTTTGTTTATAGAGATAAACAAGTATCAATCTTTAACAATAGCAATCTGAATCTCATTATTATATGTGTAAAAATGTATAGTGACTGAACTGCCACTAGGATCAAATTCAGTTCATTACTCAGTTATAAAACTAAATATAACCAAAGTTGAGTAATCAGTTCATAGTTTTATCATTTTAAGCTTAATTAATTCAAAATGTCTAATAAATAAATACGCAGAAACTTTAATTTACAGGCCAAGTTCAAATATACGTGCAGAATTAATGTAGTTAAAACAAACTTCAAAGTTATTAGTCACTGCAAGATAAAAAGGAATAGGATTATCAAGCTAATTATGTTAACTATTTAGAAAAAAGAAAATGACCAAAGTATAGGTCAAAAGTATATCCAATGATAAACAATTTTACCAATTACAACAAAAAACAGTAATTCTATTTATTACCTACTGTTATCACTGAATTTGATAACATTGTTGCTGTTAGATGTTTCTTGGGTTTTAATAATCATATCTATCAGAGAATCTGGTTTTTCTTCATTATTTAATACAATTTTTCCCTAACAAAAAAAAAGAAAATTAATGAAACTTAAAATACTTCAAAACTCCAAATAAAATTACATTTTATCAAAATAAATAAATATAAATTAAATTTATTATTAATTTGAATGTAACAAAACTAGCATACCCATTCAAGAATAATACGATTCCATGCCAAGCTTAAAGAAAGTAAAGCATGAAATGGTTTCCTTTTTTGCCGCCTTCAAAAAGCCAAACTTGTGCATTGGAATGTCAAGCCCATTGAAACATAAGAGGGCACCATGGTCACCATTAGTCTCATACTCAAAATTTTTTGCAAAGAATAATAAATTAATTTTTTACACACCATATTTACGAGCATAATTCACGCACTATTTTGAACAACATTTTTCATCTAAAAGTAGGTGCTTGATTTATAGGAGGAAACAATTTTACATAGGTTTATAATGAAACTAAAATATGATAATCAGTGAGAAAATGATATTAATTTGTCTGAATATTTATTTGGTTTTTAAATTTTTTTTTTAAATTCAGGTGCGTGAATTATATGAGTAAATATGTAATTCTTTACTTGCATACTTACATAATCTAATGTTCCACTTAATTTACCTCCTAGCAGTATGTTGAGGACAAAGCCCTCATTAGCCCAGCTTTCCTAAGAAAATTAAATAACTTTCTGCCAGTTTTTTTATTTGTGTTTTATAAAGAGCTACAATCATTACATTTTTTACAGACTAATAACCTATTGTTCTTACGTCAGCAATAATAATAAAAAGCCAATATTTATTTTAAATAAGATGCTATTTATTTTTAAAACTTTACTATGACTTTAAACATATATACCAATATAAAAATTGGTCAAAAGTATGAAATTATGGGTTACATTATACAAACATAAAACATTTGCAGGGTGCCTCAAAATAAATGAATAGTGATTTAAGCCAATTTGGTGGAAGACAAAATGGATTCAGCCAGCCATTTAAACAAGTTAAGATAAAAATATTTTATGATAATAACTAGACTATGGGAATTTTTAAGGCAACACATACATTATCACACACAGTGTTCCGGGATGTATTCACAGAACTTCAAGAACTGATTCAGGACACCAAAATGATCAAAAAGGTTCATATTAGCATAAGTCCTATTTTTCTTTATTTTCTTTCTAGATGCCATTTCGTGATTTTCAACAAAAAGATTATTTATTAAGAATTATTTCTCAGAAAATTATTTACCTACTTTAATTAAATTTGGCAAATCTAAGATAGTGTCTTGTTCTACAAAATAAAAATTTTGAAAACATCACCTTCAAAATTTCAAAATGACAGCCGTCTTAATTTTTTAATCTTAAATATATTTGTAATTATTTGTCTGATCAAATTTTTAATTAAAAAATTTTATTAAACATTTTATTTTGAACAAAATGAGACCTTATTTGTAAAAATTCTGTTGACAAAAAATCGAGTTATTGCAGACAATTAACCTGCAGTATGCTTTCGCACCATAATGCAAAGTGATAATTTTTATTATTATTAATTTACTACTATTATTTATTATTATTAATTTTTATGGCATTAAGTGGATGTAATAAAAACAGGCAAAAAATTATCAGCTTGCATTACGTTGTACAAGCATACTTCTAATTGTCTCCAATAACTCGATTTTTTGTCAACAGATTTTTACAAATGAGGTGTCATTTCGTTCAAAATAAAATGCTTAATAAATTTTGTAAAAGTAAAAATTTGATCAAACAAATAATTACAAAGATATTGAAGACTAAAAAATTAAGATGGTCACAATTTTGAAATTTTTGGAGGTGACGTTTTCAAAATTTTTTATTTTGTAGAACAAGGCACTAGTCTTAAATCTGCCAAATTTAATTAAAATAAGTGACCCGTTCCTGAGAAATAATTTTTTTGTTGAAAATCACAAAATGGTGTCCTGAATCAGTTCCTGAAGTTAGGCAAATACATCCCGGAAAACCCTGTATACCTCTAAATTAAATTAAATTAGCAACAAAAATTAAACTTGAGGCTGTCAAGAATGTACATGTCTACCAGTATAGAGGGGCCGTTCAAGAAATTCTGAAAATTGGTGTGTATAAACACACTATTTGTATCTTGTACCGTTGAAAATCGTTATTATATGATGAGGTGAGAGACACCGAGCAGAAAGATTTTGCTAGACTATTTGCCACTTCTGAGGGTGATGAAAGGAGTTCTCCTTCATCAATATGACCGAGAATAGATTGTTTTGGTGATCCGAAAATTGCACGAATTTTCTTCCATACAGTAGACGTGGGAGTAGTGCGTGAGATAGTGCTCACATATTTTGTCCATGAATTCCTCTTAGCGTCCAAGAATACTCGACGGCACACCGCTCTAGCCCTGCAGTATAAATTTAGATGTTCTGTTGTAGGCCTATGATTAAATTTGCGTAGTGCCTGCCGTCAATTCCTAATAGCATATTTGCAATCATCGTTCCACCATGGAACGAAAGGACGTCTAGGATTACCCGATGTTTGTGGGATATATCTGTTGGCATTCTCAAGTATCATGGACATAAAAGAAGAATATTGGTCGAGGATGTTCGCTCCATTGTCATACTGAGATTGGAATGCTTTATGGTATCCGTTCCAATCTGCCTTTTCAACAATCCATCTCCGTGGCCTTCTTTTAATCTCGCAGTCTACACCGAAACCAATAATAATTGGTCTATGATCACTGCCGTGAAAGTCATCACAAACAGACCAATTAAAATGAGGGAGCACATTCGGTGAGCATATGGAAAGATCAAGGTTAGATACAGTACCAGTTGATAAGGACATGAATGTGTGTGATCCATTATTCAGTAGGCAAAGGTCAAAGTCTTGTCTCAATCTGTTTATCATATTTCCTCGAGTGGAGCAGAAGGTTGAGCCCCAGAAAATATGATGGGCATTGAAGTCTCCTACTATTAACGATGGAGATGGTATTTGCGCGAGGAGATTTGAGACATCTAAAGCACTGAACTCAGTGTTCGGTGAGAGATACAGATTGCAGATATGCAATTTGAAGGGAATAGAGACCTTTACTGCAATAGCAGGAATCAACTGAACTTGGCTGCAAAAGGATATATTCCTAGTTTTTCCAACAGGATAACATGAGATGAACAGAATGAAATCCTCTTATTCTGAAATTTCTTGTACGGTAAAATATTGATTAAAATGAATTTGTTGACTTAAAACAAGCATCATTAGTTAATATGAACGAAATTCTTAAATTGACTTCCAGTCCCTACAGAAGTGTTTTTTAACTACTCAAAACATGCCTTAAAAGCTAAATGTTGTAACCCTGTTACATCATTTGATACTCTTAGGTAAATATGAATTTAATTTTCATTGTTACTCATATCTCAAAAACCACAAAGCATCGACAACACAGTCAGTATTAACATGGCAAAATCTGAATATTATTGTCAATAGCTTGAAACAACTTAAAATATTTTGCTTATGACAGTGGTTACACAGCACTGACAGTAATGTTTCATTATAATCCATTTGCTTTAGATAAATTCTCAAACTACTAGAATAGATTTCATATAAATTCAAATAATGCCCAGAAATTATGAAAATAATCGTAAATATTTTACATTAAAAATTAATATAGTATATTACATGGTAATTATAAGTAATTGCTAAATGTACCTTAAAGAACCAATGTCGACTGTGTTCACTATTACTTTGTGCAAGATCAAAGCATTCAACAGATGTAGGGTTTCTTTTTAATCTATTCTTAAACAATTCGGTATAATAATTAATATCCCAGTCATCGAATGCCAAACCTACGACCACAAAAGAAAAAAAAAACATTTACAAAACTTTTAAGTAAATAAAACTTTTAGGGGGACCATAAGAGATCACCAAAAGTGAGCACTGCGGGAAACAATAGTTATCAGACAAATATAAAACCAAAAGATAGAGGAAAAGTGGTGAAAACTTACTAAGTTCCAATATAAGATCAATAATATAAAAATTATCAAGGCAGTTCCAAAATTGATTGGTGAAAACAAACTGGATGTCAAACCAACGTAGAACGGAATGGAACACAAGGAGAGAGGGAGAATCTTATCTCCCTACTAATCCTTGAACCTGAACAAAAGTCCTTGCTACTGCATATTTCTTTTATCAGGTGGGTAATTATTTATTTAGTGGCAGTTATAATTATTTTGTTTAATTTAAGGTTGGATTACATGCTGTGTTCTGATCCTTTGGATCAAGAAGAAATTGTTTGACCAGAGCTGGCCTTTGGGAGACTAGCTGCATATGAGTTTCATTCTCCCAACTCTTCAGTTCATCCCCTGAAGTCCTTTTGGTGCTACAGCCTTCCGGCCTTTCAGGAATGCACCTTTCTGGGGCCCTAATGTTTGGAGGATGCAGTGGCACGTGCTGATGGTGACAATTGGAAGGATGATAGATGGTTTTTGAGATAAAGTTAGGAAACTTTCTTCACTTGGGCTTTACTCATTACTGCATCTCAGCTGGATTCTGTCGGGTTGGATTCCACTCTGTGGTAGCGGGCCGATCCGCATTTTTCTTTCTTTTTTCTGTTTAGCCTGCCTTTCTGTAAACCAGCTGTAAATAAATTAAAAACTGCAAACCTTGAATTGTCCCATGGCCCTGAAAAGGGCAACACGAGGGAAAATGCAGGCCTCTTCTCTTTTCTGCCAGGCAACTGCTGGGCTTTTCTCTCTCATTCACCAATGTTTGTCTATGGTCTTCTCTGCCATCTTGAGGTGGAAAAGGATATTTGGATCTTAAAATTTTTGCAAAAATTCCTGTTCACGAGTGTTGGAGAGGGCTATCACCTCTAAGTAACATGTACAGTAAACACCAGTAAATCATTTTGTAACAACTCCCAGGTGTCTTCTACAATCTTGTTTAGTGTAAGCACAGTAGCAGACAATGAAATAAGTTATGTCAGTTGTTGCTCCATTCATCTCACATAATTTTTTTTTTCTTTTTCCATCTTAATTGATATAACATTATATTTTTTTAAAACAAAGAACACAATGTTGCCAAAATCAATCAACAATTGTAAAAAATGGCTATGTTTTGAGAAATTTATTGTGAAATGCTGGAAAAGTCAAAACAAACACAATAGGATCCTCATAAACAGTGCTGTTCTGCATGTTATTGCATAGCACCAAGATCCACAGATCACAAAATAGTTTACTTAAGCAAACCAGGTGGAAGAATTTTTACCATCCTCTTAACACCTTAGTTTTGGCACTAGTGATACTTTTTCACTAAGAAGATGGAAGGTCTGGCTAGCACTTTTACACAAAGGATTCTTTGATAGGATTAACAGAGTTAGTAGATTTTTCAGTAAGTCTGCAAAGTTAGCGGCTGTGAGGCAATAAATAGGTAATGATTTATGCAGAAAGATAATATAAATATGTAAGAAATTTTTTTTTTCACTTCCCAAACAGAAATCAACCAATTTTAAATAGTCCTCAAACAGCAATATGACTGATTTTTTTAAATTAATAAAAAAGATGTTTTTAATAGTGGACTTTTCAATATTTAGACATTTTAAAATTTACTAAATATTAAATTATTAAAAATACACTAATTGCAAATTTTTAAACCAAATCATTTTATTAAGGTTCAAAATTGAACATGAATATTAAAGCATAAACAATTGTTAAATCATACCTAACTGTTTGTTAACATCTTCCAAAGCTTTTTTTCCATTCTTTAAAACATCGACTTGGAACCACTGTTCAGGCACAATCCCATGATCAAATGTTGATACAGGCTCTAGATATCTCATTTCAGTCATCCTATCATGTAACTCATTAACGATCTAAAATAAATTAACAAACAATTCAGAAAATTTTATATTTAATATAAAAAGTATTTGAAAAGTCCCGCACTATAAGCAAAATTTTTTATATTTCTACTTTGTTTTGTCTGGCAGGTAATGATGTTGTCACAGGATGAAAGTGTGGAAATCATCCTGTTGTGTGGCTGTGAAAGTTATTTACATCTTGAATAGAAATGAAATTAATCAACATCAACCATATTACACAGCATTGTGGGAAGATTATTTGACAAGGTGTAGAGAACAGATAATGTTGTTGATTTGCCCTGATTGTGAAAGCCATAGACTGATAATGCAGAACAAGGAACTATGATTGCAAAGGTCTACACCAGTCCAAAGAAGTCAATCCAGCAAACTGGCCTGGAACTGAACATTTCTCAATCCACCACCCATGATATCCTCAGGAAGGAAAAATCTCATCCATTCAAGCTCCAACTCACTTATCAGAAGATCATCTTGATTTTAGGATGGAAATGTGTAGGTGGTTTTTGTTCAGGATTGAGGAGAATTTGGACTTCCTAACTTCATACTGTTTTCTGATAAGGTTAATTTTTACATGAAACGTGAAGTCAACAGAATCTTGCTACTGGTTACAGGGGAACCGTTCACACAGCAAGGAGCTGATTTTGCAGTGATGTGGTGTGATGTCTGGAATGATCGTATCATTGACCAGAATGTTTTTGAAGGAATAGTAGACAGTAAAATTACCTGCAAATGCTTAGAGATTGGCTTATGGCTACACTGGGTATCATTAAACACCACCCAGAATGGTTCATGCCAAGCAAAGCTCTACCACACTTTCTGGGTACTGAATGACATTGGCTGGTTGAAACCTTTCCTGAACACTAGATCGCAGAGGACTAGTTAAATGGGTTCAACATTAACCAGATTTGGATCTGATGGACTTATCATTCTGGTAGTATCTGAAGTCACTAGTGTAGTGTAAAGATTTTTAATATGACTCATCTTTGCAACAAGTTAAGGATGTATGCCGTGCCTTATGCAATCATTATGGCCTCAGGTGTTAAACAACCTGAAACACTCCACCTACAAACCCATCTGAATTCGATGTATTGAACAAATACAAATAAGAACTTGTATTTGTAGAACAAATACAAATAAGAACATATTGAACAAATATTGTGATTTCACCTGTGGTGCGGGACGGGACTATCCATATTTTTTGAACATATATATATATATATATATTTTTAATTTTATTAAATAAACCATCTAGTACAGAATACTGAAATAGGACATATCTTACCTTAATTTTTCATGTAAGTACTTTTTTAAGATCCTGCATTCTCTGTCATGAATGAAATAATTCCATTATTTCATAATCAATTATGCAATAATTGACATATTAATATTCCATTATTATAAGCCATAACAGAATTATTTTAATCATAACTGAGGTTGCAGGATCCCACAAAAGTACTTTCATGAAAAATTAAGGTAGATATAGATTATCTCAATATTCTGTACTAGGTGGTTTACTTAATAGAATTTAAATATAATTTTACAGTTCAGAGAAATAATATGAATCTTAAAAAGATTAATTTCAGTAAAATAATATACCTGGTGATTCAGAAAGGACTTCACAATTTTAAAAGCACATAAAAATTTATTGGGATAACTTACAGATTCAGTTGAGGTCTCATTTCATAAAAAAAAAAATCAAGTTTGTCACCTTACATTCACTTTGGTGAAAGTCGCATTTGTAATGTAACATACATTCCACCTGAAGTCGGTTTCATTCTATTCTGTAGTCAGCAAGTTGGGCGTTACCTCTGTAGCTGGGGCGTTATTTCAAAGTCTTAGCTCAACTAGATCCACAGGTAAAGGTGGTACATAAACAAGAAAAAATCTAGTGGGGTCAAATCTGGGTAGCAAGGTGGCCATGCAACTGAACCTTCATGACTAACCATTCACCTGGGAATTGAGTATCAAGAAAATCTCAGATTTCTACGTGGTAGTGATGTGGTATCCTGTTTTACTGACAGTAATGGCATTCATCTTGGTCACCATCATCTAACTAAGGAATCAGAAAATTCTGAAGCATGTCCAGATAAACAATACCATTTATGGTTGCCTCCTGGAAGAATGGGCCATACAGTTTTTGTTTGCTTAGGGCACAGAAAACATTGACCTTAGGACTATCATGAAATGTGCTGCAAAGTTTCATGAGGGTTTCTGCTACCTCATATTCATCAGTTATGGGGGTTCACCTTGCCAATGGATGTGAAACGTTGACTCATCACTAAAAATTACATTGTCTAAATATGTATCGTCTCAATTCTATCCACCATTTCCACACAAAACTGCAGTTGAGCAACTTATCATCTGTAATTTGTTGTAACATGGTTAGTTTGTATGGTTTTAAGTGCAATCATTTACATTAGGAATGCCAGTTTCACGTGACATTTCAAATTAATTTCTTCAGACTACATGCAAAGCTTTCTCTGAGTTGTCCCACAGCAGCTTCAGGGACATACAGGCAGTCTTGAAACCAAAACACACAGCAAGCACATTCTGCACCATTAAATGTATCCAGTTTTAACAACATCGCTGACTGAATTTGGTGCTAATAAACTACGCGAGTCAAAACTTGATATATTTTGCTATGAAATGAGATCTCAATCGACTCTGTAAGTTATCTAAATAAATCTTTATATACTATTAAAATTGTAAAGTCCTTTTTGAATCACCCAGTATATACTATTTTTATATGTATATTTATTAGTGTTTATGTTATTCACAATACTAAAATTTAAAAAAAAACTCTTTCCCTTGTCCTTTTGTCATACAGGGTTCACATATGCTTTATAAGTGGGAACAAAGAATGTGAGTATTTTCTATATAATATTTTAGTTCTTTTGGAGTAAAACAAATTTTCAAAGTAATACAAAATTATTAATTCAAAGTAAGTACTTTTGAATTAAATCTATGATCAGCACATGGATACAGAGACTTTAGCACTTGCTACAAAACATACTGAATAAATTTCATTTTTAGTTTTTATTCATTCATATTTTGGAGACATTATTTTTCTATTTTTATTATGCAAGCACTTAATTTCTTTTTTTTTTCAGTAAATAATTAGAATTATAAAAGTATTATATTTAAATCCAATTAAATCTAATTTAAGTACACAGAACAAACTAATTTGACAAATATAAAATAAATAATAAAAACTAAATAAAGGAATACCTGATGCTCTAGAGTTTTACTTATTTCAAGACCTTCAACATCACAACTGATTAAATATCTTATAGATACTTCTAATCTAGTAATCTGTGTAAGACCAACTGAATGACATATCGATACAGCATTAGTTGAGAATGCAGTTGAAAAATTCAGTCTGAAACAGACCAAAGAATTATCTGATTGATTAATATAGTAATTCTTATATAGACTCTTTCTTTCTTTCTTTTTCCTGTTTAGCCTCCGGTAACTACTGTTTAGATAATTCTTCAGAGGATGAATGAGGATGATATGTATGAGTGTAAATGAAGTGTAGTCTTGTACATTCTCAGTTCGACCGTACCTGAGATGTGTGGTTAATTGAAAACCCAACCACCAAAGAACACCGGTATCCACGATCTAGTATTCAAATCCATGTAAAAATATCTGGCTTTACTAGGACTTGAACGCTGTAACTCTCGACTTCCAAATCAGCTGATTTGGGAAGACGCGTTACCCACTAGACCAACCCGGTGGGTTTTATATAGACTCTATCTATAAACAAAAATCCAACCTGAGAAAAAGTATCTGCAAACATTCACCTTGTAACACTTATTGCGTTCTTCAGCAACCCCCTCATATTATCCACACAATCCTATCTTTCTTAGTGTACATTTCTAAAAAAAAAAAAGCCATCAATGAACTGTATAACTTTCCTGGCTACGCCAGTCAAGTTATAAAATTAATTTTTAAACCCTATTTGTACAAAAAAAAATCAAATACAGGCTATAACATAGTTACATATGTGCATACACATCCATCTGACAAGAATACATTTTTTGGACTAGGGAGCATTGGAATGGAATTTTTTTTGCAATTATTTACAATTTTTTAAAATCTTTCTTAAAAGTCTATATTTTTATATATTATTTATATATATTTTTTTTTATATTATACTTTTTTAAATGACTCCCTAAGTCAAAACTTAAAAAAAGGTTTTTTTTTTAGTTTATTTTTTTGTTTTTTTAACCAATCTATATACTTTCCCGTTATAGCTGTAGCAGCATATATCACTATAACCAGGAAATTAAAAATGTTTATTAAAAATTTTTGTTTTATATTGCAGAAAAATTTCAGTAAGACTTTTAAATCATTAAGACAAGGTTTTTATTTTAAAAAAAGATATATAACCATGACAAGTCTGTGAAAAAATAGATAACATTTTTCAGGAAAAATCTTTTTTATTTTTCAAAATTTCCTCCTTTCAAATCCATATACTATATATACTATACAATGATGCTGAAGTTTTTCAATACTATCCTTATTGTATTTTATCTGTCTTCAAAATAGCCAGATTTTTTGACAATAACTTAAAAATTTTGTGTAAGTCTCTTTCTAGAAGCCCTTTTTCATACCTGGAAACTGGTAACAGTCTAAAAGTATTAAGTTTGGTGAGTAGGGAGGATGTGGAAGAACTTTCACGATCAAAGAAGAATGAGTTGATACACTGTCTTAATAAAAAAGAACTTTCTTTTCTCATTAAATGTGACAAAAGTTTCTTTATTTCCTTACGTAGATGATCCAGCAAAGATGCATAACATTACCTGGTTATTGTTTTACCCTTCTTCATAAAGTTAATTATGATTATGATGCGAGCATTCCAATATGCGGCGAAGAGGGCCATAAGCGTGATGACTATCTGCAAAAGAAAGAGGCTCCGCCTTGCGTTAACTGTAAAAGGTTGTGCAAAAGTCATAGGCACTCAGTTAATAGTAAGGAGTGTGGTTGTTACTTGAGAGCAGTTGAGATGTACTTTAACTCTCTCGACGGTTATGTTCAGTCAACTTAATGCCCAGGGAGCTTATGCAGTCCAAGTTGAGTTAACCGAGGTTGTCGAGGAACGCCGCCTCGATGTTCTTCTTCTGCAGCACCCATGTGTGGTCAAGGGTGATCTGCCAGGTTTTTCAGGCTGGAATAAGTTTTTTGTAGGTAACAGTAAATCCGCCGTGCTGTGCAGGAAGTCTATAGATAGTGTTTTCATATGGCAGGTCTCTGACACGCATCATGTTGTTGTTAAGCTTGCCGTGAATGGTTTGGACCAAGTTGTAGTTAGTTCATACTTTCAGTACAGAGATCCCACTGAACAGCACTTGGAAAGATGGGATAGAATTGTTACATTGGTAGTGGGTCGTCCTATTCTTATAGGAGTTGATGCAAATGCCAAATCACCTATTTGGCACAATGGTACCAACACTGATGTTACCATTGGTAAGGCCATCCCCAGTAGGATTCTGAATTGGTCTATAGTTGATGATTGTGAATGCGATCACCAGCTAATAGTTTTTGATTGAGTAAGTGGGCTGCGCGATGTCTTCAGGAGTGATGTTCCTGTTCAGCAGGGGCGCTTCCTGCACAGGCGGGCAGATTGGCCCAAGTTTTCAAACATTCTTGCAGCCAGACTAAGAGTTTTTACTCGAAGTCTGGACGAGGTGCCATTAGACGACCTGGCAGGGAATATCTCTTCTGCGGTAGTTGAAGCCGCTCAACACTCTATTTCCAGAATAGGTCGAGAGAGAGTAGCTGGATGGTGGACTCGGGAATTGACTGCGATGAAACGAACTGTGGGCCGGCTTAGGATAGCCGTACAGCGTGCGATTGATCCTGATCGGGGTGCAGTCTTGATTGCGGATTATCGTTGGAAGAGGACCGAGTATTTTCATAAGGTTAGGTCTTCTAAACGTGATTCCTGGCGCTCTTTTGTGCAAGAGCAGGGAAATAAAGACCCATGGGGTGTTGTTTATCGAGTTCTTGGTCATAAGCGGAAAAAAGACATTCTTCCGTCGGCCTCTCGACCCGGGATGGTGTTGTTATAGATAAAGATCGCGTCCTCACTCATCTGATGGACGATCTGCTTCCAGATGATACCGAAGTTGGTGAGACCACGTATCATCGACGTGTCCGAAGGGAAGTTGTAGATTTTCGCTCTGAGATTTTGTCTTCATAAATTACTGAGGCGGAAGTCCTTCAAATAATCTGTAACCTGGCTAGGAATAAAGCCCCCGAATATGATGCTATCACAGTGAAGCTTCTTGTTCGCACATTGCCCGTGATTGTTGGTCCTCTGACTAGGGTTTTCAATACGTTGTTTTTTGCTGGGCACTTCCCAGCGTGTTGGAAACGTGGTGTGCTGAAATTGCTCTTCAAAGGTGGCGACAAGGATCCCACTGTAAGTTCCTCTTACAGTTTTTTGACGCTCTTGCCTGTAGTAGGTAAGGTTTACGAGAAGGTAACCGTATGCTGATGGACGACCAGAATGGTTTCCGCCCCGGCACAGAGGACGCGCTTCTTAGGGTCATGGATTTGACTTCGACCAGCGAGTGCAAGTATGTACTCGGTGTCTTTTTGGACATATCCAGGGCGTTCAACAACTTGCGGTGGCCCTCTGCCTTGTTTCAAATGCAGCAGCGTGGTTGCACGAAACTAAATAAGACCAAAACTCTCTCGAGTTACTTCGGCGACAGAACTGTCGTCCTTCGTGACGGCAGTTCGGAGGTAGGAAAGACCCTGTCTAAAAGTTGTCCACAGGGCAGAGTTCTAGGTCCACTCGTCTGGGTCATTGAGTTCGATTCTCTCATGCGATTTGCGGATGCCTAGTGACTGTCGCATCGTGGCTTATGCCGACGATGGGCTGCTGCTGGTCGAGGGCAACTCGCGTGCCGAGATACAGCTCAAAGCGACACAGGTATGTAAGGTATTAAGGTTGTGGAGTCTTCACCATAAGATGATTTTCAGTGCGGAGAAAACCACTATGATGTTATTGAAGGGTCGCCTAGCCGCAACTCGTCACCCACGGGTTGTGATGGACGGCCTTCCGATTAGGTATGTTACCGTTCAAGTATCTGGGTGTTATCCTTGATGAGAGGCTTCTCTTCAAGGAGCACCTCCAGTTTGTAGCGAAGAAAGCCATCGATGCTTTCTTCGGTGTCCGTAGAGTCATCCATCCCGACTGGGGGTTGAATTATCGTACCATGCGCATTCTTTGCAAAGGAGTCTGTGAGGCCATAATGTTGTATGCTGCGCCCGTCTGGTCTCATCGTTTACAATTCCAATTTTTTGGGGATATTCTTTTGCGAGCCCGGCGTCTTCTATTGTTAGTTGTCGGTGGCTACAGAACTGTTTCGCGAGAGGCAGTCACTGTGATCGCCGGCAAAAAACCCATTGACATTTCAGCTTCAGAACGTGGCCAGTAGTATGTTTCCAAGAAGGGAGGCCCTCTAACGTCAGGGCGTATGCGAGAAATTTAACACCAAGGTTTTGACTCTTGCAAAGCTATGTGGAACGATTCTTCTACTGGTTGATACACGTATGGTATTTTTCCAAATGTTAGGGAGTTGCGAGCAATTAGCTGGGCTATCCCAATCGGCATATTACTCAATTTCTTTTGGGACATGGTGCTTTTAGGGATAGTTTGACTAGGTTTAGGTTGGTTGATTCCGGCTTGTGTTCGGATTGTAGGGTCGATGACATAGTGGACCACTTCCTGTATGTCTGTCCCCGGTACGAAGCTGAACGTACCAGAGTTGTTAGGGAACCTGAGAGAGTAAACTCCTTTGATCTGCGAGTCAACTGGAGGACTCGCAGAGACTGGGCAATTGTTGCTGGCTTTCTTCGATTCGTCGCCCTTCGCAGGACGGCCGGGGATATCTAGTAGAGTAGGAATCTGGCTGACTAGGGTCCGCCTGGACAGTTGATTGGACAAAGGTAGGCGCTTTGGCACCGAGTCACGGTTAGTTAGACAAGAGGTATTATAATTGCAGAAGCTGTCGGCGAAACGGCGACTGCACTGCCGATGGGCATGGGATACCATGCAGCCGTGAGGTGTATCGGCATCTCGACGATGGTTTATGAGGTGAATGTCACGAGGGACTCTGCGAAGGAGCCCAGTGGGAGTAGGAGGTCTGTCCACCTCTCCAAGGTGGACCAGACCGGAGTCCATAATTTAATTTAACCTAAGTCTGGGTCTAAAGTTGAGTTCAGTAAGGGAAACTAGTACTATATTCGTTGTTGCGATCAACATGTTTGGTGGTATGTTGTGTTTAATTTGCCTTGATTTACGAGACATTCACAAAATTGGCTCATAATAAGTAGAACTAAGCGTGAGGTTCGTGCTTCTGCGAACTCGATTAGCTAGTTCAGAGGGATACGATGTAGGACATTCAAGATGTCCGGACGAGGCCTACAGCGAAGGCAAAAGCTGGGTTAATAAATCACCGATGCAAATGTCTACCGAGGCATTTACATCGGTGGCATCCCAACGAGGCCAGGCTTATTACTATGAGATGTAAAAAGTCAGAGGGCGATAGACGACTCCCGTTAAAGCCCAACATGGCTGAAGGAGGGAGTGGTGTGGCGACCAGAACGTCACTAGGCGGATGTCTTTCCCTACGGGGTAGATGCATTAAATACTTATTCGGTTTGACTTTAGTTTCCTGCATGATTTTGCTTTTCAGAAATGTTTGATCATACAAAATTTTCTTTTCTCCATTTTTTTACAATCACAATACTTGACTGAATCAAACAACTCCCAACAACAAAATTATTAATCTTGACTGAAATCTGGCATAAGCACAAAGTAGAGCAGGGAACTACGAATAACCTCAAAAATGTAAAAGCGTAATTTCTTTACACAGTGTTATTAAGCATTCCTTGTACATCACCACATCATGATTTCTACTACCCCAGCTGTAGCAGTATGTTACTGCTATAACAGGAAAGTGTAAAGATCAGTAAAAATATCTTTTTTTTTATTATTTTTTTTTAAGTTTTGTCCCTTATGGAGACATTAAAAAATATAACAAAAAAATAGATTTAAATAAATTGTAATAATCTGCGAAGATAAATTTTTATGGGGGGGGATGTTTTGGCTGAAATAAAATTTCAAATTTTTACTGGGGCACTTTAGCAAAAACATTTACTTAAAAAAGTTGAAGTTTTTTTTTTTATCAAAATTACAAATAACCAAACATTTTTATTTAATATTCACACCCTCCCCAAAAAATGACTAGATATTTTTCTTTTTTTAACTATATCTTACTTCAGAAAAGGAGTTAATGGGAGTTTTTTGCATCTATATTTGCTACATCAATAGGCCTGTTATTAAAACCACTATAAAAATTTTTTGTCCATCCCACAACTGTCTGTGGTAACACTCAAAATTTTTTTTTTGTTAAAATTAAATTCATCTCACAAGTTGCACAGTGCATTTAAAATGTAGAAATATTTTCCCCTAACTCAATAATTCTTATTCTTTAATTTTATTTCTTGAAAAACAAATTAGTCAAAATTGTCATCCCCTTCCAAGAAAATTACAACTTTATTTATAATTATGGATGTATCTTAGTAATTTTTAAACAATTTTAAAAAGTCCTTTTTTAAATTTATTGTTACCACTTGGGGGGTATTTTCTTAACGATTAATTTTACCCAGATACTTCCCCTTTAGTATAGGAGCCCCCAAAATGAAAAAAATACTTTTTTGAATTTCAAATTTGTAATGCTTAAAATAAACAATGAAGTCACTAGAATATATTAATATCCTCCTCTGATGGGTGACCTTCCAAATTAAACAAGAAAAAAAAAAATAAGTTTTTTAAATTTAACTTGACCAGTGTTGCCAGGAAAGTTATGCAATTCATTGCTGGCTATTTAAAAATTAACCTGTAATTAATTAATTAATTAATCTGTTAATTAATCTGTTTCTTTAGATCTTCATTTCATTCCACATTAAACATTTTTTTGAATAAAACATGTCAGTAAATTAAGCAAGGCATAGAGATTGGCTCTTGACAGATGTCAAAAAATAGGATGCTGACTACAGACATAATCAGCATCTGTATTCTCATTCATAAAAATTTAATAGAATGCTTAGATTAGACACTCAGAAGCTATTTGTCACTGTGTCATACTGATATGCTCAGAAACAACAAACACTTTCTGAGATACATCCATTATTATATATTCACGACAAACAAAAAATACAGAAATATACATTTGTAATAAAAAATGAAATAACAGAAATATACATTTGTAATAAAAAATGAAATAAACTTTTACAACACCTAATTATAACATGAAAATTGCTAAAAAAAAACTAGACCAATAACCTCACATTACACAGACAATTTAAGGAATGGGTGTAATCATGCTGTGTAACTACAGCATAGAAATAAACAAAAACTTTTCTTTGGAATAATTTGCATGCTATTGTATATATAATTATTATCTTCCAGCTAGCAACACATGTTATTCAGAATACTCTCCAATAAAGGAGCAGATGTTAAAACCAACAATATCATCTAACATTACTAATCACCCATAAAATGACCATAAAACATATTTTAAACACTGTTGCCGAGTGATAAAATGAAACTTTGTATTTTTTTTATCAATCAATTTGTACGTTTAATACTGAATATTAGCATTACATAACAGGAGCAGCATTATTCAGAATGCAGCACCCAGTGTAATTACAATTGTAGCAAACAAAACTATTACAATGAATAGCACAACATTTAAGCCCTCTGCATGTTCACAGCTTTTAGATAATATATTTATAATTAAACTTACATCAGAAGATTACAAAAAACATTCTTCTATCAAGTAAAAAATTAAGATATAAAAATAATTATAATAAATTAAAAAAAATTACCTTGGTCCAATTTCAACAAGCAAACTTTTTAATGGTGTTTGTCTAAGTGTAGGTTGTTTAGTTAATTTATTAGGTTGAAATGGATGTCGAAGAATCCATTGAAGAGTTTCAAGTTCCGATTCAGATAATTCACTTTTAATTTCAACATTATAACAAATTTCAGTCTTAAGATTTGATATTAACGATGAAGATTTTTTAAGTTTCTTTAATTTAGCAGTCACAGCACCTTGACTTAAAGCTGGTATTCTATAAAAATGTGCGACAACCATCTGAAAAATAACAAATTTTAACTTAATTAATCTCTTTGTGAATTAAACAGCTTTTTTCTAATCTCTTTAGCTAATGCTATAATAGTAATAAAAAAATTGAGACAAATATTATAACGCAACACATTAATGTACTTCTTTCTAAGGTAAACATAGCCTTATGAATAAATTGTAGGCATTTTAGGTATACCTAGTTTTCAAATACTTATAAACAAAGTAATACTGGTTCTGTAAAATAAATTTAAAAAAATATTTGAAATAAATTGGTGAGAAACCAATATTATATCAATAATTAATTTAAAAATGGCCATAGTGTTATACTGTTAACATGAAACAAGTTCTGTTAATACGAAAAGGGATTGGATTATTTTTTAGATGTAAAATATAACTTTATTTTTATGCAAAGCAAATTTGTAAATATAAATACAAGATTAAGTAAGAGAATTTGATGTACTTAATATTGATTTGAACAATTCATATTTCCAAGTTACAGACAATAAGCTGATGGCCTATTTTTGTACACTTAAAACTAATATTACATTTATTATATTTCAAGATAACATTATATTTCAAATGAGAATACACATTGTAAATAATAAATATTTAAATAACATTAAATAAATAATAATGATGCTAAGCTTAACACTTTATTAAGATACACTAAAGCAAAAAAAATTTTGTTTGATTTTATTGCAAATAACTAACATACAATGTAACTAAATGTCATTTATTAACGTAAAAAAGTTTTATACATCCTTTCTTAAAGAATAACAAAAACTATCTCTATCAAACCAGAAAACAGAACTATTACAAAAAAAAGGCCTTAATATTTCACCCATTAAAAAATATCTCCACAGATTTAAAATATTCCCACAATATTTAATTACTAATTCCCGGCATCTCTAACGAAAGAATATATCCATTAAGCATTTGACTCCTTGCTGACAGAAGACATGTCTGGGATGCTCTCCATTTTTATCGTCTGCTACAGGTAAATTTGTATAGGTAAATTCAAATTCGTGTACCTTGTTCATCATTAAGGAATCAAAGATCGTTTTTATATTATCGAAGGTCTGATCTGTCACCTAATGAGCAAGATGAAGAGGTAACCACTGTGTATAAATGAACTGAAAAAAGAATCTTTCAGTTTAATGAAAACACATAAGTAAATCTAGGAAGTATAGGTAATATGCCCTGTACTGCTTGGTTCCCGGTATTGATTATGCAATAGACCAAGGCTAAAATAGTTAATATAATAACGGACTTTAATTATAATAATTTGTTAGTGTTCTGCTTTTCTGGTGGAAAGTGTTTAGTAATGGTTGCATTTGTTTTCTTTTTTCAAATTATAATAGTTATCTACACACGTAAATGTTTTTTGTTGAATGTATATACGACTTAAGCAGCTGTTACGTTGTACTAATAAATAATACAAACATCTGCTTTTTTTCTGTTAATAATTTTTCAGTATATTTTGTCTAATAATTTTCTGTATATTTATCACAAAATAAAATATTAGGCAATTTTACAAATTTTTTTAAGAGATTTATGCATAAATTTTTTTAAAATGAATAATGAAAAATGCTTCAAACGTTAACAATAAACAGAAATAAGCAAATGAAATGAAAAAATTAAATCTGTAAACAAATACACATATACTTGAACACTAAAAAAAAAAAATATACCTTAAGTTGAAATAAAAAAACACTAAAGTATTATTTTCAGTAACCTAACAAATAGATATACTTAACACACAATCAAATTATACAATAATAAATACAGCCCATAAAAATAAATTATAAGTATATTAATATTGGCTATAACAGTGTCAATAAAAAAAACACTAACTACTACAAACTGCAGACAACTAATCACTAATTAAATAGAAGAAACAATTCATACATAAGAAAAAAAATCCTTACATCTTATATACTTATAATGAATTTATCAATAACAATATAAATGACGAATAAAAGGTTATCATATAAACTGAATTCTGTATGTTTAAAGATAAAATTAGAGATAAAGATTAACCCCCCCCCCCCTCTAAAAACTACAAACTCTTCTTTACGACACATAAAAATCAAATTAAAAATTAATACGTATAAAAATAGAAAATACTAACATAACAATAAAAAATATTACATAGAACAAAGCTAAAATTAATTTCACGAATGTAATCAACAAAAATTATCAAAAATTTTGTAAACACACTAACACAATAAATATTAAAAGAAATAAAAATAATATTTCGAATATTCTATTTACATGTACTTACGACAAACAATTAAATTATTTATTCAACAAATGACGTACATTAAATCAGTAAAAACTTTATTATTGTAACAAACATATAATATACATAAACATTTTATTATGAAATTATACAAAGAAAAACAAATCATTACAAAATTTATATTAATAAATATTTATTTTATTCAAATCGTAACTAATTATGAACATCACATCAAGAATGGTAAATGCGTTACTCATAAGAAAACTAAACAGAGCCTCTTTAACCTTTGTCTCTAAGGAAAAAATGGAAATCATGGAAAAATCCTGATCATAGCAATATTAAGAAGTAAAATCAAAAGCTGGCAAAAAATTCCATAAATTTTCCAACTTTAGCAGGAAAGTTATGCGACTGGCTGCTGAGGGCTTTGCCATCAATACTAGTTAGAATGGAAATTAAGTGAAATGTTAAAGAATATAAATATGCCAGCAAATAATTATGAGAAAAAATTTTATTTTTTACTTTGAGTAAAATTTTGAGATAGGGACCCACTGCGACCAAAACTGAATGCCATCGATAACCCTTATTCAGAGTCACTGAGCAAAATTTAATAAATATCAATTAATCCAGTTTGAAAATATCAAGCAAAATAATTTCATATGAAAAAAATTAGTTTTTTTTCCTTCCACCCCTGATTAAATTGCCCAAATAATAATCAAAGTGGCATAGTAATGAAAAAGTATCACGTAATTAATACAAGAATATGAATCCAGAAACAATAAAAATGAAAAAAAAAGGTTTTTTGCTCCCATCCTTTTATAGAAACTTTATTAAAACCAAACACCATTAGAAAGTATTGTAGCTACCTAAGAAGCATTAAATTATATGAAAAACTTTACCTTTCCTTTAAAGTAAAATTTTGGGACAGGATCCATAAAGTCCACATCTTCCTGCCCTCTTGTTCATATGTAGCCAAAATTAAATTACATCAATGCCAGAGATATGGAAATCATAATGCCAAATTTTAACCAAATCAATTTATCAGTCCAGAGATATCACGATATACATTCATCCTTCTAAAAATTTTCAATGCCAAAATTATGTATTTTGGTTAGAGGGGAGGGAGTCATGAAATGTCAAGATTATTTAGTAGACTTTTCTTATACAATAAAGTAAAAAAGATAAGCAGTAATAATCTATATAAAAATATAAGTGATACACACAATGTAAAGATAATAAACAAATAAAATCTGAACAGACTTTCAGTCATGAAATGTCAAGTTATTTAGTATACTTTTCTTATACAATAAAGTAAAAAAGATAAGCAGTAATAATCTATATAAAAATATAAGTGATACACACAATGCAAAGATAATAAACAAATAAAATCTGAACAGACTACAAAAAACAATTTAAAAAAAATTAACAATAATTATTATTACAATGACAGAAGCATACAATGCTTGTTAGAAAAATAAGTACTTATTTTTAACTTGTACATGTAATGTAGTGTTAGACAATTTAAATTGGTATTTGTATTAATCTGTGAAAACATACACTGACAATATAAATAAGATGTAAAAGGTACCTAATATAAAATAATGGTATTTAATAAGGTAAAACTGTACACATAATTTTTCAGCATATCTATAACAAAAAATTTACTTGAAAAAGACTTTATTGACAGGACAGATCAGTATGCATCTTCTTGACAATTTTATTTATATGTTTAAACCATTAAAGATATGAAGTCATGGTAACTTCTAGGTTACTCTCCTTGAATACAGAATTCAAGTCTTAATCATAGTAATATTGGGGAATATTATTATCAATGTATAAGATATTGCAAAACAAAGAGTTATGTTTTTGCCATTTCTCTGACCAAATATTGATTGCACTTAAATCGCATTGTAAATTTTAAGGATAATGCCTACATTATAAAGTTTTCTTTTGACGTTGAATGACTAAATATTTGAGGATATATTACAGTGTACAAATATATATGTTTAAAAATTCAGGGTTGTCTAATAAGTAATATTTAAAAACTCATTAGCAGAAGATAGCGATATCCAAACTAGTTTATTAGAAAAAAAATGAAAATTTTATGAACTAAGGTACTGAACTTAAATTCCTTCTGGATCTTTGTACATGGTAGTTCTGAACGTTTTTCCATGCATTAAGTTAATTTTTTGTAGAATAATTAATAACCTTTCAACGCAATTACATAACAGCTGGTAACATTTTATGTCATCAGAAAGGTTAATCAGCTATTTTTATTTACTCAACAAAATGCTAGGTTTAGTAGAAGTTGATTTTATTTTTCAGTGAATCTTGATTTGTAGTGTTAAATTAAAATGGCAGACATGGGCAAGAATTCAGCTAAAGAAAGACTTGTTGCTACTATTTGCATGCATGCATTTACAAATGTAAATTAAAACTATAAAAAAATACGATATTCGTTCAGTTATTGGTAAGGAAGTTCCACCAATAGTAATTCTCTAATAACAGGGGAAAAAGCCTTTTCTACTTAGTAAGTCTTCAATTTGAAACAATCTGAGCATTCTTCCAGTTGATGGAATACCTCTAATAATGTTGAGAAATTCATTTACAATATTCTCTTAAATCGATCACAAAAAGATTTTCTGAGCTAAATATTCTATGTTTAAGCCAGATAATCTTAATGAGCTTCTGAATGGGAGATAGCTTTAAGATAAACCTCTTTTCAAAGCTTTACTAAGATATTTTTCCAATATTCAATCACAGAAATCGGTTTTCTTCTTGACAAATGTGCCACTTACCCAAGTAACACATCTTGAAATGTGTAATTTTGGTGTAAAAAAGTCCTCACTTCAATGAGCAAAATTTCACATATTACCAGTCACATGTGATATTTGGAATGCATATTTTTTAGATATAAAAACTTCCTGTTTGCTATAAACAGGAAGTGCAAACTGGTGAAAGAAGACTGGATTAAAGAAAAGTGAACAGAAGTGGAAAGAGAAATGAACATTGGTAAAATAGACGGAACATACAGGAAAGTTAAGGAAAATTTTGGGGTACATAAATTAAAATCTAATAATGTGTTAAACAATGATGGTACACCAATATATAATACGAAAGGTAAAGTCGATAGATGGGTGGAATATATTGAAGAGTTATACGGAGGAAATGAATTAGAAAATGGTGTTATAGAGGAAGAAGAGGAAGTTGAGTAGAATGAAATGGGAGAAACAATACTGAGATCTGAATTTAAGAGAGCATTAAAAGATTTAAATGGCAGAAAGGCTCCTGGAATAGACGGAATACCTGTAGAATTACTGCGCAGTGCAGGTGAGGAAGCGATTGACAGATTATACAAACTGGTGTGTAATATTTATGAAAAAGGGGAATTTCCGTCAGGCTTCAAAAAAAGTGTTATAGTAATGATACCAAAGAAAGCAGGGGCAGATAAATGTGACGAATACAGAACAATTAGTTTAACTAGTCATGCATCAAAAATCTTAACTAGAATTCTATACAGAAGAAGTGAGAGGAGAGTGGAGGAAGTGTTAGGAGAATGTTAAAAATCAGATGGGTGGATAAAGTGACAGATAAAGAGGTATTGCGGCAAATAGATGAAGAAAGAAGCATTTGGAAAAATATAGTTAAAAGAAGAGACAGACTTATAGGCCACATACTAAGGCATCCTGGAATAGTCGCTTTAATATTGGAAGGACAGGTAGAAGGAAAAGATTGTGTAGGCAGGCCATGTTTGGAATATGTAAAACAAATTGTTAGGAATGTAGGATGTAGAGGGTATACTGAAATGAAACGACTAGCATTAGATAAGGAATCTTGGAGAGCTGCATCAAACCAGTCAAATGACTGAAGACAAAAAAAAATTTTTTTTAGATGAATCATACTTTTCTGAACATTGCCTTAACAGCATTCACACCTTAACAAACTTGAAGATTATTTTATTCCACAGCTTTGATTAATTGGTATGGATTTAACTGAAACTTTCAGCAAGACAGAGCTCCAGTTCGTTATGCTCAGTCTGTAAGGGACTTTTAAATTAACATTATGAAGGATGATGAATCAGTAGGAGTTCAGAAATTCAGTGGCCGGCTAAAAATTCAAACTTAACACCTGTCACAATACCCTTTGGGACGTAATCAAAGAAAAAATTTCCACAATTAAAGAATGTTGATGGCATAAAAACTAATATCAGATATTGTTTTTACAACTGATCCTTCAACATGGAAAAGAATGTCCAAAGGCATTTGCCAACTGATAAAACTGTATGTGGGCAATGGAGTACTTACAGATACAATTTAAAATAATTTTTAGGTAAACAAATATTAGATAACTAATAACAAAATATTCATGTTTATTTCTTTATATGGAAAAAGGACTCGGTGGTACTGTATACAAATAATAACTCAAACTGGTGGCATTGTATTTAATTTTCTTGAGTTAAATGAGATTTTGTAAAGAAATTATCACATATTTTTACAATAAAAAATATTTTTTTTTTGCTAAATAATTTCTTTCTTATTGTATAATAAAACAAAAAATCGAATTCATAAAGTTTTCCTTGCATAAAAATTAAAAAAAAGGTTTTTTCCATTTTTTTTTTTTTTTTTTTATTATTATAATCGCAAAACCGAGTTGTACTCGAACTTGAATTTTTTTTCGAAATTGACATAATGCATCATATTTTATTCATTTCAGTGTAATTTTTATTTCATGTATTTTTTCTGTTGTTACAAACCTAAACCTGAAAGAATAACTCCAGAAACATTGTTCCGCAGAAGAGAAATAAAGCAAACAAGCGACTAAACATGTCAGAAATAGGTTGTTTTTATCGTAAAAACAAAATACCAAATTTGTTAAGATTTTTGTAGCTTTAAAAACCATTTGTTTTTTTTAAATACCAGTTTCCGAGATATTTTTAAAAATATCCATTTCACCCAACTTACCAGCTTCCGAACTGACTACCCTATTCACTGAATGACTACAGAATTTTAATAAATTGGTAAATCTTAACACGTCAAGAAAAAGGTGAATGGCCCCTATTTGTTTCCTAATTCATTGTACACTATCTGTAATAATTTAAACAATGTACATCATAAAATTTCCGAACCAAAATAAAATCTTTCCTGCATTTCTGACATAGAATTAAATCATTAACGATTAACTAAACCCAAACAGTAATTTAACTTTTATGCAATATTGTACAGCTCATGTGCCTGTTATGTGCTTGGTTATGACGCATTCCAAGAGAAATCGAGAAATCAAAGCTCACGACTCCGAACGTACATAGGTTGGATCGTCATTTCGATTACGTCACATTCTGAAAGATAATTTCTTATTAATTTATTGATTCAATAACTTTCATCATATTTTAACTTTTTTTTTTTTTTTTTTGTAAAATTTCCACAAATGAACGTTTTGTTTTTTCATATGGATAACTGCCGAACGTTGCACCACTTAGAACTACTGGCGATTATTTTAGTAGCGCACGGTAATATTTTCTATGTAGTTGCATTAATTTTATTTTTCAGAAAAATAACTGCAAACATTTTCTAATTTACATCATTCTATTGCTGTCTGTTCTAAAATATTGTATGTATGTAAAATAATGTAATGAAAAATTGTTACCTACAACGCATATATACATAGAACATATTAAATATGTGACCTAAAGGGCAAAGGCCGTCAGGGCCTCACTATACCTAGTAATGAACAGTGCCAGCCCATATCCACTGGCGATCAAACTGCTCATTATTCGGCTATACGTCCTGCCGATTCTAACATACGCTTACCCGGTATGGGGAGCTTTGTTGAACTCCACGCTTCAAAAGAAATTAGAAGCCGTTCAAAACATAGCGTTGCGGACGATATTTGGAGCACCGTGGTTCGACAGAAACGCCACTCTTCGCCACGACGCGGGACTACACACCTTATCCGAAGTGGGGGTGGCGCAGGCACGCAGACTGAGCGGTCGTGTCCGAACACGGCAATCTCCGGGACATCTGCCTAGAGGACCCTACTCCATAGGGTATAAGAAAACGGACTCGTACCGTATTAAACGAACCACCGTGAAGAGGCGGTACGGGAGCCAAAAATTACAAACCAGGCTTAGGAGCCTCTACCGCGGAACCTACGAATGGAAACCGCGCGAATTTTCCGGCCACGAAAGTGACCGTTTTCACAATTCAATTTTGTTAAAGCTATAAAAACCTAGAAAACACTCGTACACCGTCCCACGAAGAGACCACAATTAAATTCAGGCAGCATATGCGACTCTCTCCGGAGAAGGGGGCGCGCATTGCTGCCTCCAAATAACTAGGACCGTGGTAGGACTATTCCTGCTAGCCCATAAGGTGCTAGTACCGAAGGACTTCAGCGGATGGACTGAAGGGAAATTACGCCGGGAGTACGGCTCAAAAACTTAAGTCTCCCACGGTCAGATCCAGTAAATAAATTTCACGCTGGTCAATACGGATAGGAACGGAAATTACCAAATCCGTCCATAAATAAAACTTAAAATTTATAACCGCCACTAAATAACCAATGAAACCCGCCCGATAATAGAAAGATACAGCAGCAAGGAACATTGTCCAGGCTCTGCGATCTGTAGGAAGAAATATTGAAACTCCCGCCATTCTTGCGTTCCGTTCCATATATAAATAAAACAAAAAAAATTCAAAAGAATTAACCCCCACCTCTTAAAATTGAATTTATATCATTTGTTCTTTTGCTCTATCTCCCTTCGGTTACAATATTTTTTAAAGCATTTTTTGAAAGGTTATGCTTCATATATAGAAATTCAAGAAAAGGATTTTGCAATGAAAAAGCTGTGCAAAGTATTGTACAATTTGACTAATGTAGCCGGGAGTCATGTAATATTTCACAAGTTTTTTTTTTAACAGATAATATAGAATAAATGTTTTATTTTTCCTGTTGCGAAGGTGTCGTTGGTAATTGTGTCTTACTTTAAGTACCAAAATGTTTTCTTGAAGACAAAAAAAAATGTATTCAAATAAAAAATGAAAACGTAAGCTCTGAATAGTATCACCAATAATCAAATTGAGAACACTGTTTAAACGGTTAACAGTACACTTATTAATTATGAATAATCAGTATTATTTTTTCATTATTGCAATAAAGATAGTAAACTAGAATTTTTGTAAGTAAAAATTAAATTCGTTTTTTTTTATCAAAACTTTTAACTAAAATTCGACAACATCCAATCCATTATACTGTATTTTATGAAAATTCCTAGTCTTATCATTAATCAGATTAAATAACAAATTACCAGAACATAGAAATGAGATAAAACAAAAAACAACCAATTATATAATACACGTGCGACATTATGAAGTATGTTATGCAACATGAAACTGTAAATAAATTTAAAAAAATGCATAAACAGTACGATGCTTTTATATTAACATTTATTACACTTTTCATTTTTTTACATTTAAAAAAAACTATTGTAGACAAAGTTTTTTGAAATTTTATAAAAATAAATATGTACAGAAGCACCATCCTTCTTGATACGAACGATGTGTGTGGGTGTGTGTATATATATTATATATATCGTTTATTTAATTATCGACCTTCAAGAAACCGACGATTTTAGGTAATAACCGATAGTCAGAACCGATAACTAAGTAGCTTACTGGTAATACACCTACACGGGTGTATTACCTTATGTCACCTACACGGGTACTGTAATACAGTAAAATAATCATTAAAAATAATAATAATAATTTATTTTCGTAATAAAATAATACAAAAAAAAAAACAAAAATATGCAATAATAAATACAAATACGGTAGACTAAAAGAAGATGCAAAAAAATTGTAAAAATTACTTTTTCTTCAAAAAGTTGGTTATTTTGCTTTGTTTCGAACATTTCTTGTTGTAATACAGTTTTTGAAAGTTTTTTCTAACTAAAAACAAACACTCTTTGTTTCTTCATTAGGAATTTCTGGAAAACTGAGAACAAAAGGTTTTCATTGCCGTTAAAACTTCTTGAAGATTTGGCGGGTTGATTATCTTCATCGTTACCTTCGTTGTCATCACCTACGTCCCCGTCTATTTCTGCTAAAACTGAAGCCACTACATTTACTACAGTTTCATGCGTTTCTAAATCTTTGTCAACCTTTTGATAATCTTCAAACAGTTCATTCGATAACGATTGGTTTTGTAGACTATTGCCCCATTCCGCTAAAAATTCTTCTTCGTATGCGACGTCACTAACTTCGCCAGCTTTGTGGTAAAAATCCTGCATGCCGAAAGCAAGTTTTTATAGTCAACGGAGAAATCTCATTCCACGATCTTTTCAAAATAATAATTATTTGTGTTTCCTTTTTTTGATCTAAATCCTGTATCGTTTGTAAAATTGGGCGTTTTTTATAGTGGACTTTTACCGACTTGATCTAAGGGCTATAAGACTGCTGTTGTTTTCGGCGGTAAGAACACTAACGATTTTCAAAGTGTGGATGAGCCGCAGTGTTTTGTAATTTTCAATCTTTAATTCACGGTCCTATTTTCGTAACCAAGACGTAAAGATATCACTTGTCATCCAAGCTTTCTTGTTACTTTCGAACGTAACAGGAAGTGATATCAAGTTTTTAAAACATACGGGTTTAGCGCTTTTCCTTATAACCAAAGGTTTTTTTTCAGTTCGTCATATTTGTAGCAATTAATACTGTTAGTCTTGCTTTTAATAATTTTTCCCCCGAACACACACTTTTCGCCTTTAAACCGGAGTTCTTCCTGACCTCAGTTTAAAAAAAAGACCGGATTCATCAGCATTATAGATTTTTACGTCCGAATAGCCCTCTTTTAATTTTTCCCAAATTTAACCATTTTTATGACATACCAGCTGCTCTTATGACCAGTTGGAGCTGCTGCGGCCTCGCCGCTTATTCTCCCCGACACAATATCGTGACGCTGACGGAACCGTTGTATCCAAGCTGAAGTTATTTCACGTGGTTTACCGAATTTTTCAGAAAAATCGTTCGCCTTAGTTTGCAATGTAGGCCGCTAATAGGGATACCACTAGCCCTCTAGTATTTAAATCAATTTAACAGCGCTTGGTCTACATCATTATGCTGACTAGGCCGTAATTTTTTAGATTTCATAGAATTTGTTTCAAAATTTTTCTTAATTTTTTTCACGGTTCTTCCATCAAAAATATTGTCGAATGACCTACGCCTAATTCTTCGGCAATGTCCTTATTAGTTTCACCATTCTCTAACCGCCAGATAATGTGCGCCTTTTTCTCTATCGTGAATGGTTTTGGTGAAATTATAATTAAATCACTAGAACATGAATTACACAGGATACATAAGATAAAGTACTGTACCAGCACGATAAGATACGATCACAGCAAAAGATTAATAGCAACTGAATGTGGCTGCTTCAGTTTCCAATAATCTGGTACAGGGAGTAGATAAGAAGAACAATAGTACATATCCAGGTAAAAAGGAAAAGGTGGCTCATTTTAACCGTCAAAATATATCTGTAGCTCCGATCCAAAAAAAATCACAATAAAATTGTAAACCGTACGGTAAGTCTCGCAGATACCATTACTTCCGCTGAAAAAACAAAAATTTCTGTAATATAAATAAGTCTGTTTTTAACAAAACGATAGCGATATCAAAAAAGATACGACATTTCTATAAACAAAATCTGTTATTAATTTAAATTTTATTAAAAAAAAAGTACACGATAAATATACAATAATAGATAATGGATATGCAACATAATAATAATGTTTAAGCGTACTATATAATAAGCAAAAAATAGAAAAATTTGTTACAAAACTCTTACCGGCCCGATTTCATTTATTAAACAACGAATAATACATATTAAATTTACATAAATAATACAATTCCTACGATTATTCGTTACTTCATAAATGAAATCGGGCCGTTAAGAGTTTTGTAACAATTTTTTTCTATTTTTTCATTATATGGAACACTTAAACATATTTTATTATCTATTATTATTCATCTACTATCTATTACATATACTTAACATGTATATTTTTTAATTCTAAATTAAAAGATTTTGATAATAGAAATGAAGTGTCTTATCTTTTTTAATATAGGACCATTTTTTAAAAACAGTTTATACCAAGTATAGATACTTAAATAAATAATAGTATAAATAGTTAAGAATAAATAGTTATTATAGTTATAATTTTGTTTTTTGAGCGGAAGAAATAATATCTTTTTTTTATTTTTCCTGTTTAGCCTCCGGAAATTACCGTTCAGATATTACTTCAGAGGATGATATGTATGAATGTAAATGAAGTTTAGTCTTGTACAGTCCCAGTTCGACCATTCCTGAGATGTGTGGTTAATTGAAATCCAACCACCAAAGAACACCGGTATCCACGATCTAGTAAGAAGATATTATATCTGCGAGACTCTTACCCCGTACAGTTTACAATTTCATTGTAATTCTTTCATTCATTTTTTTTAATGAATTACAGAATGTTTATCTTATGGATTTATTATTAAAATTTTTTGCCTTTCTAGAACAACTAAACACATTTTTTCTTTTTTAATTTCACGACCAATTTTTTTTTGTCGATAGTCATATCATATCATTCACTTCATACCATATTTTTCCTTTTTTAATAAAACTAGTATAATGACCTTCACGAATCGAAGAACCGTGAAGTATCTTTTACTTTGTAAGTGCTAACCCTCGATTTTACCAATCGAATTTATTTCTGTTTTATTTATTTATTTTTTAATAAAACTAGTATAATCTCTTGTACGCACCGGGTTGGTCTAGCGGTGAACGCGTCTTCCCAAATTAGCTAATTTGGAAGTCGAGAGTTACAGCGTTCAAGTCTTAGTAAAGCCAATTATTTTTACACGGATTTGAATACTAGATCGTGGATACCGGGTTTTCAATTAACTACACATCTCAGGAATGGTCGAACTGAGAATGTACACAAGCCTCTACACTTCATTTATACATATCATCCTCTGAAGTATTATCTGAACGGAAGTATAATCTCTTGTAAAGTAATACGTTAAATTTTTTTATGTGATGGGAATTAAAAAAAAAATTCTATTAAAAGCATTTTCTATTAAAACAAGCTGTAGTATATTTTCTTTTAAATTTTATTATTTCAAGTACATTATCAAGTTTTTTTACGCTCCCTAGTACTATCAAGTACTGATATCTAGCGGCGCGATTCGTAATGTCACCTTAAAAAATAACATATTCGAGCCCAGCGGTTCATCATATATATATATATATATATATATATATATATATAAAATGTAAATGTAGTACTCCTTTACTTCATTATATTTCTGTCACCATAGCAACCGAAATATAATTAAGTACTGTAAAGTACTAAATATCCTCACAAACATGAGAATACAAACGCGTCAAGGATCCAGGGGGCACCGCCCACTGGCTAGACGGTCGGGCGAACGAAGCAAGTCCTGATCGGCTAGTACTATACCACAAAACATTTAGCTGCCTTTTTTCCTCTACATTATGCAAATGAAGATCACATACTTTTGTTTTTGCCGGATTAGGTCTAAAGTAATTGCCTTCATAGAAGATTGCTAAATTATCCCAGTTCTTTGTGAGTCCTTGTTCCATCTTGTAATCGCAGAATGGATGCTACTTTGCAATTACATAAAGTAATTATGTTCACGGAGGTTAAACCTCAGCGTGGGCATATGTTTTAATTAATCAGATTTTTTTTTTTTTGTTGGGTAAATAGGTTTGGTAGAACTTTTATTTATGTGTTATAAATAGAAAATATTTAGCATAATGGAATGATGCTATTCTTATTCGGTATTAGAGCATCTATTCCCATATCTTGTCTGACACTGAATAAGCTATGCACTAGGTCATCGAAATTGAAAATTGATTTTTGAAAGTGGCAAAGGTACTTGAGGATGGTAATCTTAAGCGTATGTACAATGGAATTCCGAATCAATAGCACTTTACACAAGATAAGTGACAAGTCCAAACTACACTAAACCTCATTTTAGCCAATAACATGGTCACAGATGCTATTAACATCTGGAAGGGCATTACGCAATCTAGTCCATAAAGAAAATATTGCTAGTGAAATACAATAAATAAATAAGTTTTTTAAATATCACTTTTTTAAATTCTTTAAATTTTGATTTTTAAAGTACGTACCAAATTAAAAGCAACCAATTAGTTGATAGTTGTTTTTAATTTTTTTCAACCTCTACAAATCAAATTCAAAAAGTTTTGGTATGTTTTTATACAGATATAAATTTTTTAAATTTATATTTAAAATACAGGTAGACAAACAAAAAGCTATTTGTATAAAAAAAACATTCAGAAAAACAAAAAAGGAAAGAAACCTACATATTGTTAAAAATAATCCAAGGAACTGAAAGAAATAATATAAAGTGACTAATTAGAAAGAGCAAGTTAAGGATTTCTGTAATGTGGCGATATGAATTAATTTTCACACTAAATTTTCTTGAATTTTTGCATGAAAATGCTTTAAATATCAGAATGGTATCATGCTAAATATCAAATTGGTGTAAGCAATTGAATATTATGTAATGATAACAACAAAAACAATTTATATCTTCAAATCATTTATGTAGACCACTTATTTGCTACTGGTGGTCTATGGGTCTAATGTGTAGCCTATTAAAAATTGATATATGACCCACAACAGCATTCTATAATAAAATGACATTACAATTTTAATTTAGTATTACAAACTAAGATATACTACACAGGCACTTTAATTAGGAAGGTGATATGACAGTTGAAAAAATGCTAGACCCTTGTTTGACACAACCTGAGATCAGCTGATTTAAAAACCAGAACCCTAATCACTACAGTAACTGGAGAGGCTAACAATCATTACTTACCAGCAGAGCAATAATCTTCATACATTAGCAGCAGAGCAATACTTTTTGCACAAGTTTTATTCTCATTTATATAAATGTCTGTTAGAATGTTAAAAATTTCTAAGTAAAATGAATTTATCTATAAATAAAAACTATGGAAATGTATGAAACTGGGATGGCCATACATTTCAAGAGAAATGGAGACCACTTATTTCTCTACTGAAATAAATGCAGTTTCTGTAAGTGGTTTGACCTGCAAATAGAATGTATAGTAAAACGACAAACTACAATTATTAAATAAACTAATTTTAATAGCATATATAATACTTAAATTGGGGAGGGGGAAATGGCAAAATGCTAACTAAATGCTGGGAAAATGATATTTTAAACAAAACCATTTTTGAGAATATAAACCTTTTTCATGATAATATAATAAAAGAAAAAGTATTATTAATCATAGTTAAAATATAGTGTGGGGTATGGTTACTAATACATTCTAATCAAGCATTGATCTCTGTGAACGCATACATTAACATGAAAAACAAAATATACATGTATATAGGCAAAAAGTAAATATATTGCATGCTAACATGTAATTTACTAGAACCATTTATTAATACTCCATTCGATAATAGTGAGCCTGAACTTCCTTAAAGATTAAAGTTGAGCGTCCTCAACTTTAATCTTTTTCAAATTGAAGTATGTTGAAAAATATGTTATATAATTAATAAAAATACAAGTTTCATAAGTCGGAAGAGTGAAATTACCTTAGTATTCTTGCTTAGAATCTGTAACAGCAGTAGCGTTGTTATCAGCTGTTTTCGGCAACTCCATCATATTGTCAGGATATAATAAATCTGTCTACTGGCCACCTAAATATGTAAAAAATATATATAATTTATATATTTAACGTTAATTAGACGAAGTTAGCGAGCGTAGGTTATGTTTGGTTAGGTTATATTGATCTAGCGTGTCATTACACAAAATCAACATAATCTAATCAAACATAACCTACACTCGCTAACTTCGTCTGATTAACGTTAAAAATAAAAATTATATACAATAAATTATACGTATAGGTGATTTTATTTTTATATACAAAAACAATTGGATTTCAGTAGGGGCCCCGATATTCCTTTTTTGTACACCCTATAAATCCAAAATACTGTTTCAGATCTTTTCTCTCAAAGCAATTTTAACAATATAATACCTTGTAGAGTTAGCTATAACACACGCCACCTTATTGCCTAACATACAAAAGTATATTCCCAGTACAATAAACGATTGCTGGCATACATATAATTGTTTGCAACACGAGGGCTACCAACATTTAGCGATGAACCACAAATATAATTTCATACATCCGGACACGGGAGCTCATACACAGACAATCGAGCGTGCGTGGCGATAAGTGCGTTCATACGTTCCCCGGTAGGAACGTAAGCACCACTTGCACGGGCATCTCGCAAAGTTCTTTTTCAAAAGAAAATACAGGGGCTACAAGATCAGAGCACATCATTTATGATCCAGTCTTGCTTCACTGTATCTTAACTATATGATGGAGTTGCCCAAAACAGCTGATAACAACGCTACTACCTTTACCGATTCTGAGGAAGAGTAATGAAGTAATTTCATTCTTTCGACTTTTGAAACTTGTATTTTTATTAATTATATAACATATTTTTCAATGTACTTCAATTTGAAAAATATTAAGGTTGGGGTCGTTCAGGCTCACAATTACCTTTCATTCTACATTAAAAAAATAATCAAATAAATCTCTGTGATGGGGTGGCATCTAATTCTTTCATCTGGAGGGCTTCGGCTCGAATCCTAGTCAAGCATTATTTTTCTTACACTAAAAAATTTCCATTTTATAATTACATGCACAAGCTTTAAGCTTATATGGTGCCATAAGAAAAAGTGTTTTTATAAATCTCTTATGAAAAACAAAATTTATGAAAAAACTAAAAAAAAGGAAAGAAAATTTTATGAATGATTTTGACCTCAATGTAAAAATAATCAAAATATCTTAAGATCAAATGAAGAAATTTACCAGAAATTTGAAAATAATAATGCATTCTAGAAAAATATTAGGCTTTTATGAGCACTTAAAAGAATGAAGGACAGCAGATTAAAGAAAAGAATCTTTGTCTTTCTAAACTAAAAACAACGGACTTCAAGAGAGTAAAGGAATTAAATTCTGAAGAAGACCGAAATACTTTCAGAAATAAAATAAAGATTTAAAGAATTTTTAAGAAAAACCAGGAGGAAAAAGGGGAAGAAACTTTTACAAAAAGAGAAAAAAAGGAAGCAAAATACACAGAAAAGCAAATTTTTAATGCAATCCATAGATGGTCCAAACAAAATTAGAAGTTTGCAAATACAGTATATATTAATGAAATAAAAGAAGTCTGCATCAATAATTTTTTCTTAATTTTACCCTCAGCCCACATCATATTTCTAAGACTGTCTGGCACAACCAAGACCACTTAAGTTTAGAATCATGAATGTAGACGATAAAATTTTTAATTTAGAAAATTTCATGAGAAAAAAATTAATAATATAGAAATGGATTAAAGTTATAAATGCAATGCATTTTTTCTTTTATCATTTTATTAATATTATATACAGTAAAATACAAAAAAAAAAAATAACTAAAATTAATACATACATTCTATAAGCACACAAAATACTAATTTCAATATACTAAACAAACAAAACCTCCTTAGACAAATAAAAGACTTAGGAGTTAGATAAAATAGAACAAACTTTCAAAAAAGTAAATAAAACACAAATTTTTCAAGTCTTTTCCACTTCTCAGTGGAATGGAAAGGAGAAAACAGTACAACCTGTAATAAATAAAATAATTTTTCAACCTCCTTGGAAGCATATCTGCCTCTCACCCAATACGTCCACGGTGTGAATCCAGTCAGGCATTCATTATACTAAAAAGATTTAACTCTCATCAACAGCTGTAACTGGGTGTACTACTACAGGCTTTAGTTAGTAATAAGTAAATAATAAATGTCAACTTTCTAGCTTTCATTATGTAATAAGTTGTAGTATATATATATATATGTATACATATATGTATACTACAACTATTACTTATGTATTACTATTATGTATTACTTAAAATTATGTTTTATAAAGTAATTACTAGAAGTCTGGTTACACAATGCATTTCAAACAACATTTGATACATTTATTGAAAATGTTACAATTCATATCACCACTGATCACAGAAGAAATTTTAAAAATAATTGTTTTTATCATAAAAGAGATAAAAATACTGATGAATTTTGCTGCATTGTAAAACTCTATTTTCTGTTTTAAACAGAAAAATTTATCTACACATGTTTTCTGTAATTGTAACCAATCGCTCAAATAACATACCTTGTCTTTAGTATCTGACTAGACTAAAAATCTCATCTATATTGAAAATAAATTAAGAGTAATTTTACATAAATTTTATACGTCTGCAAGTAAAGATAAGATCATACAACTTTCATAAAAATATTTTAATTTGAATGCAATCAATAATGTATTATGAAAAATACATAATATTTTACAGTATATAATTATTATTTTATTACTTACTTTCAATAATTTATAAAGAAAGAGAATGGATCATAAAATTACATAAAATAATTCCAAAGTGATCACGTAATGCAAAAACACGAGCGACTCGAATGACATTCCACTATAAAAATTCACAACAGATTCTTAAATGATAAAACATGTATAATTCTTAGGCAACAAGTTAAAACGTTAAATCTAACAGCAATAAACTTGAAAAATTATAAAAGAAAAACAATGTATCAGATAAAATACCACAAAAACGGTGATAATTTTTAAAAAATCAACTACCACAATACAACACCGATTACGAAACACAATCAGCTGATTTAAGAACCGGCTGAAATACGCGGGTACTATTATATAATTTTTAAGTTCTAAGGTTTGTTTACAACAGCTGATTTAACATCATGAGTACCGGTAAACGTACTGAGAGTATACGTGCACTCCTCACGCATATAGAAATAAAAAATTAATAGTTTCTTATTTATTATAGTACATTTATGTAATACCAGTATTCATATGACACAATTCATAATGGTGAACTGACAAACTATTTTATATAATGAACTCCACAAAACATTTATAATTTAAAACTCTTATTTCTCTCTTTATTATTTTTTGATAAAATTAATGTGTGCATACATTTTATGACCACTGTTTTTTTTTTGTATCATGTTGATTACAATGTAAACCCGTAACCTCTTTGCCACGATGTTGAAAAAAAATTTGTAGGTCTGTCATAAGTACATCTGTTTTAATCGTACTGCTGAAGGTGTCAATTGTGTGAATCTGTTATTTCTGGTGTAGGTTTGTGTGTACGTATTTTGTGAAAACTGTTAGAAATGAGAAATACATTTATTTGAAATTCATATAGTTATGGAATTTGCTGTTAATTTAGATTTTAATATATATTTATATAATTTTTTAATAAAGGTTGTTGTTATACCGGTTATTTAATTACTATTCGAATATGTATAGGACTTCAGTAGTCGATAATATGTGCGCTTTCGTTCTGTTTGGTTGATTTTATTTTAGATTTTTATGTTACTTTTAATTAACAGACTTTTTTTTAATTTTTCACACTAATCTGTAATTTTAACAGTTTTAGGTATAACAAAGTGAATCTTAGAAGATATTCATAATTTAAGAACTATTTGTGGAAAGGTAAGGTTCAAGTTTTGACCATTACATTTAAATAGTTTGTATGTCGTATTTTTATATGGATTGAAATATTTTATTATGATTTCATCATCACTTGTCATTTTCTTGGTTGCATAATAATGCAGCTTTTATTTACCACACGAAAATATTCATCCTTTTACATTCAGATGTAGAGATAAGTTATATTCATGTTAAATTACAGTTTTATTGATTTGTGTTAGGTAAAGTTAGACAATAATTTATTTTAGTGTTGTATTATATTTTTTATTTTTATTGTAGCTGTAGATTAAAAAAAAAATAATGAAAAGCATGTTATTTAATGTTTAAGTTTGTTAGTTTCTTTAAGTGTGTTAGTTATTGAAACTAAAATTTTAACTAATGATGCACTTAACACTTTTATTTAGGCTTTCATATAATGCTGTGCAATAACACTTCACCAAATTATCTTTTAAATATAATTTGCCTTATTGTGTCTTTTTTTGTGTAACCTAATATCTGCATCTCTAAAATATCAGTACGAATGCTAAAACTTTCTCTGATAGGTTAGAAATATTTGTATTTCCCAAAGGTTATACCACCAACTAAATGAAAATGTTTCCTGTCAGCGACCTAATATTCAATAGTCAATGATCTATTTTGTAGTCTATGAAACTATAGGATATCACTTTGGAATAGACTCACAGATGCCTGCATAATGATCTATATCTACTCACCTGGATCAGGGAGTTGAAAGGAGAATATTAATTTGTATATTAGCAAATTTCCGAGGCATTTATGTTAATTACTAATTTTTTGTTATATTAGCTGCTTTTCTTGGAGTTTGTTTCTGTTCATTAAAGAACTCTCCCTTTACTGCAGAATGTTTAAAAAACCGAATTGGAAATTATTCATGACATGTTTAAATTGTTTTTACCTGATTTACAAAAAATCGAATACTTGTTATTGCCCATCCAGCTATACCTGTGACAGGTTAAATATGTTTATTTAACCTTTCTACAGCAATTTTATTTACAGGTACTTATCCATTAACAGGGTTGAAACTATTTTTTTTTTTTTTTTTTTTTACCTTAAATTTATGATTTTTTCTATATCTGTAATTTGTGTTTAAATTAGTGTTATTGATTGATTGATTGATTGATTAATGATGGCTAGAATATTTAATAGCAGAACAGTTTCTTTGAAAATGTTATGTGTGATATGCTGTTAACTTTGGAACTTCATTATTAAATATGAATTAAAGTGGCTATTTGCTATATCTTGGTGTTGTTTGTTATATCATTTTTATATTCTTTCATAGTTTTTGGTGCTGTATGTAAGTCACTAAATTATATGGTGGTTGACTTTGAAATGTCAGAAACCAACTGTTTCAGTGATACTAATAAAATATGATTTTGAAAACACACATATGACGTTATTTTCCACTTAATAAACTTGTTTTAATTGATTTTCACAATTGACAAACTGCTACCATAATTTTTTTTTAGATAGCCACCCCGCAATTGTTGTAACAGTGATATATGCTTATCTCTCATCTAGTTGTTTTAGTCAGTATTGTTGTGGATGGATGTCTTCATGTATCAACTTCATTTTAACTGATCTTGTCTTGCTTAATTGTAAATGAAAAACTCCGTTTAGAAATAAACGCATGAATTTGCAAACTAATCCCATTTTGCTTTGTAAGATTGAAGTTTTTTTGTGTTTTTTTTTAAGTAAAAAAGAGCATTACCCCTTCACTAATAATATATAATTAACAAAATATGCAATATTATTGGTGGCTTACCCTCTAATTTAATTTTATTAATTAATGCATATTTGTTCAGATATTTTAACTAATAATTTTTAATTTTTACAGTAAGATGGCTGATCAACCAGATCAAAATCCAGTAAGTAAAGAAGATTTAAACGATTTAAAGGAACGAATGAAATTAATTGCAGATGCTGATCCATCACAGTATCAAAATGAATTTTCTTTAAAAAGATATTTAAGGGGATTTAAAACAACTGATGCAGCATTCCAGGTAATATATACTTAATGTCTCTACCATTCTTTGTTCCAAAACTATGCCTGAAACCCAATTGTTACTTTTCTAACATACTGAATTTTTGATCAAGTTAACCCAAACTGTATGAAACGCTTTTCTTGTATACTTAATTTGAATGTAAGTTACTTTTTATTCTCAGTCAATTTTTTGTTAGTGAATAAAAAACACACTTTGTTAAAATAATATAATTTTTTTGTTAACCGAAATTGAATTTTACTTTATGCTATTTTTTCTTATATATACAGATTTCATCAAATTGTTTTTTGTTTTTGTATTTTAACTTTGGCTATCAATTAACATACTCCATTCACAAACATTGTTATGAATTATTTTTTTCCATTGCAGGTTCATATTTCCTTTAAGAAACTTTGATTTAAATAGATGCAAAATTATTTAATATGTATTATATATATGACAATGGATGCTTATGTGATTGAATGTACAATTATTTATTTACTTTTTACAACAATTGGCCTGCTGCCCTGTAAAAATAATTTTTTGTAGTATGTGAAAAAATGCCATGTTTTATGTTTGATCAGGACTACATTTCAAATTCAAATTCTTTATTTCCACTAAAATTCATGTTTTATTATACATTATTCTATAACAACTAGTATTCATAAATAAAGATATACAATATAATGTTAAAAATTTACAATAAGATATATGCACATAACTTTGAAACCTGGTATGTATAGAAGAAAAGTAGAAATATTATCTTACCATTATGGAGGTCGGGCATGTTAATAATGATGACTCGTGCAGTAAACCATATCATATTTCATCTGTAAATAAAGAACAGAGAATGCTTGCTCAAAATTAAGTATGTGAGCAATAATAAAGTAACATGAATATGAAAAATAAGCAATTTTATTATGTATAAAAGTATTCTTACATTTATTCTAATCAACATATTTTCTTGTCCAGTATCTAATGTTTAGAATATTCATTTATTAAGAAAATGGAATTATAAAACTACCCATTGTTTTAGATAATACATTAATGAGGTTTTGTTATACAGTAATTCAGGGAAACAGGAAATTTTTAAATTTGGGTTGGTAGCCGTGGGCAAATGTCAGTACAGAATAACTTATAGAAGCCAGCTCATGACATCTTGTTATTTAATTATCATGGATACTTGGATTGGTGTGCAACATGTTTTTGGTATCAAAGCGTTTTATAATATTAATGACAGTCTGGACACTACATCACATAAGAGAATTTCAACACCAGCTTAATTTATGGCACCACGATCATACACCTTCAGCACATGCAATTTAACACATGGATACATAATTTTGAGAAAACAGGTTCAGCAATAAAATAGAAACCTTCAGATGATATGAGGACCTTCTTATGAGCTGCTATCATAAGAAGCCCACACCATTAAATCATCATGCATTGTCTTTACAGTCATGCATTGTCTTTACAGTCATGCATTGTCTTTACAGTAGTGTAGTTCAAGTGTTCCAAGAATACAGTTGCAGGACTTAGTTCTCCTTCCATACAAATTGCAGATCATCCAAAACTGAAACTAAATGATCACATAATACATCATCAATTCTGTGAGCAAACATTTGTAAAGATAAACAAGGACAATGATTTTTTAACAATTGTGGATGTTTGATTTTACCTTAATAGATTTTATAATAAACAAAATTTTCATTTTTAGGCACAACTACACCAGCACTTGCTCCAGTGCATTTACACCAGCAATGTTACAGTGTGCTATAACATTGTGTGGCATAATAGGCCTTTATTTTTTTTTTTTTAAAGAATGCCCTCATGACTGCATTCACATTAGATCGACACATCACTGTGCAGAAAAACTTGTGTGCAAAAACTACAGATATTTCCATAAATTAATGATAATGCTTAGTTTCAAAAAGACAAATCAACATGAATATTATGTCAAATATCAGCAAGATGAATCAGCATGAATATCTATGGCTGCTGTAAATCAATCTTTTGGCAGCCATATAATTTTGAGAAATGGTGTGACATTCCATGACCTTCCAGGTCTCCTGATGTTTTGGTGTGCAAATTCTTGTTGTGGGATCACCTTAAAAGCAAAGTAGCAACCTGATATAATGGAAGAATTAAAAGCCAAGAGCCAAGCAACAATTGATGAAATTCCTGTAGAAATATTGTGACAAACTATGTAGAATTTCACTACAAGATTCAGAAATGGTTACATAGAGATGGAGCTTGCCTGCAAGATGTCATCTTCAGAAAATAAATTTTGTATATGAATACACATAAATGGCATGATTTTTTACTTCCTTGTATGAAGTAAAGGCAGTATTGTGATCGCGAAAAATTTCAATTTTCAGATTTCAATGGGAATTAAATATCCATTTTGACCATCCCTGAATCCATTTTGACTAGTTTCAGCATGATATCTGTATCTTGCATAACTTAAAAAGGATTAAGATGTCAAAATTTTGGATTTAGGACTGTTGTAACATCTGGTTGTGCATCTTCCCATTTGATTGCAATCGACTGAACCAAAAAAGCCCAAAATTCAAAAAAACTGGATTTTGGACTTTTTCTTAACTGCAGTAATAAGCCCTCATTGAGAGCTTTTTCAATGAAATATCATAAGTGGTACTTATTTTCATTGATTTCAGAGTTACAGCCAAATAAAATTTTAATTAATGAAATATTTGGATCTTACAAGGGAAGGCACATCAGTTCGTATCAGATTTAATCATTTTTTTAACTTTTTTTTTTATCTTAAATATATTAATTTATTAATAATTATTAACGTCTGATTGTAAAAACATTTTTACGATAAATAACAATTCACTAACAACAATAAAAAAAAAATTATTAAAAATATCAGAAGTTATTAATGAAATAAAATTTTATGTACTTTTCATTTTCAAAAAATGTGTATATGTAATTTAATATGCATAGAAGGAAGTTATGTGATGTCCACATCAGATTTTTTTATTTAACATGTTCAGTACTAGCATTAAATTAGTTCTCTCACAAAATAGCCCAGCTGACACATATTTGTGCCGAGTAGTTCTTCACCATACACTAGCAGCATATATATGTTCCATAAAGATAGACCAACAGCACATCTTTGTGCCAGTGTTGTAGTTAAATCAATTGCTATTCATGATGTAATGGTCTGTTTAATAGCCTGATATTTTCACAACAGTCTTCAGAGATCGTGTGGCACACATATGTTATGCTTGGTTTTTAGCAATGGTGTCAATACATGTCATAATAGTGTTATAAATTTGGCATCACTGTTGTTTATATTACATAATACTACTATTTATAGAACGTAATAGGAAACAAAAGTTATTAAGTTCTGAAATTGAGCGTGTAATGAATGAAAGTTCTGAGGACAGTTCTTTGTGTAGTTCAGTTGGTGAAAGCAAGTATGAACCTCCTTTTATTTCAGATGAAGAGACTGACAGCAAGATAAGCATTAAAAGTAGTGATCACAACAATGCACAAAGAGTGAATTTTGCTATGGGATTAGACCAAAATAGTCCTTTGACAAGTGATCGCAATGTTGAGTTCATTTATGATAATGAAGAAAATGATTCCATTGCCAATATCCAAATGTCCAGTTTGTTGTACAAAGCATTCATCAAGATGGACAAAATAGACTAAACGTCTTGACCGATACAACTAATACCCCCTCCAATTCATAATTTTACTGGCGAAGAAAAAATCCACATTTAGTCTACAAACCCAGTTGAAATATTTGCTAATTTATTCGATGACAACCTTATTAGTAAAATTGTTATATGGTAAAATAAACATGCTCAGATCAGTCTAGGAATGCCTGTATCACGACATGGCATTATGAAAACATGGTATCCTATTAATTTAGAATTGAAAAAGTTTTTAGGTTTATATATGCTTATGGGTAATTTGCATTTACCATCCATTCAATATTATTGGTGCCAGTTGTCTATATGATCATCCTGTTTTTAGAACAACAATCCCCAGAAATCGTTTCCAGGCTATTCTGAAATATCTTTGTTTTTATGATGCAAATAATGATGTGATTGAACATAGTCTGCACAAAGTGGACAACATTATGAATCATCTTTTGGAAAATTGTATAAAGTCTTTTAGCCCTGAAAAAAATCTATCGCTTGATGAAGCCATGATACTATGGCAAGGAAGACTGTCTTTCAGTATATTAAAAACAGAAGGAACAATTATCGAATCAAATTATATGAACTTTGTACTCCTGAAGGGTTTATCCTAAACATATTAGTCTACATAGGGAAAGGCACTCTTATAAACCCAGAAAGAGGCCACACTTTTGAAGTAGTTATGAAACTCATGGAGAACTATATTGCAAAAGGACATACATTATATTTAGTTAATTTCTACTGTAGTGTTAATCTTGGTGAACATTTATTGGATAACAACAGCAACATGTGTGGTACACTACAACAAAACTGGGCTGGCAATCCACTTGAAGTTACACAAAAAAAATAATAAAAAAAGGCGAGTACATTAGTAGACAAAAAAGAAATGTAACAGTGATGAAATTGAGAGATAAAAGAAATGCTTTAACTATATTATCAGCCCATTGGCCTGAAATGCAAGATATTGTTAACAAGAGGGGAAATGTTATATCTAAACCTATTATGGTAGTTGCCTACAATAAGAACATGAGTAGTGTTGACTGGAGCGAGCAAATTATTTCTTACTATTCAACGCCTAGGAAATCCGTACATTGGTATATCAAGGTGTTTTTTTCACCTGACGGATGCTTCTCTTTGGAAGAGTATGTATAATTGTTCAAAGACAGGCAAAAAGATTACATGCCCGAGCTTCAGAGAGACTATTATAGAACATTTTCTACAGTTGCTGCCTACCCCTCTTGCTGTTACTTCTGGACGACCTTCAGACAAACAGTTTCCCAAGAATTTGGATAAGAGAGTAAGGTGCCATGCTTGCTGATCAACAAACAAAACGAGGCAGACCACTTTTTATGTTCGTAGTATTTGTGAAGATGGAAAGGGTAAACACTTAGACCTTTGTATGCCTAATTGCTTCAGAGTATTGCACCAATAAGTGGAAAAGTAAAACTTTCTTGTGTTATGATTTTTCTACAGATTTACCATAATCCTTTCAGCACGGTTATTTTTAATATCGAGTTGTGTAATTTTTTTTGTTAAATTAGTTTTGTATTTGTTAATGTTTCTGACAACGTATAATAAATAATTTCTGATAAAACTACTATTTTATAATAAATCTCCACAAAATTAGTGTAACTTAGTCAATATCTGTGTGGCACATATATGAGCCAGTTGGCCTCCAGTAATAATGAATATAATTTTAATTGCTGTAGATCAAGTGGCACATATATTTATATGTTACCTGGAAAAATGCTCTAAAAATAAAAAAATAGTCCATTAAACAATTCAGACATTATTTACTTATTATTTATGATAAATTGATTAGGTTTCAACAATTTTCAATTTTGGTATGTGGAGATGGTCAGGCCTTGTCTACTGGTGAAGTCCTCTATATTAGTGCCGGTTAAAATGAACTGTCTGGCACATATGTGTGCCACTTGGTATTGAAATTTTAAATGTTATAAATAAATCTAATTACTATAATTTGTAATAAGAATATTTACATATCAAAATTTTCCGTTTTCATGAATCACCCTACATATATCTGAAAATTGATTATATTCAAAATTGGTCATAATCACATTGTAAAATATTTTACTACGCTTATTAAATTGAACTGATAAAATGTTTACTTATATACAGCGTTATTTCATACTGTTCATCCGTTTAATTATTTACATACACTTAACATTCATTGTGAAATAACAATTCATTTCCTATGTATAGTTTACTTATGTAATTAGTTTTTAGTGATTATTCAATATCTTATCTTCTAGAGAGAGTACCATGTCATTTATGTATTTATCTACCTGCAGTGTTCATATTTAGAAAAATGCGGTAGTGTACAGTCTTTTAATTGAAGATAAGGAATCTTTATTACTTTAATTAATGCCTAATTTTTTATTATTTATTTTCTATTATCATTTCTAGATAATTGTGTAAGAGATTTTTTATATGAAATTTAATATGTAGTTTTTTATTATTTTATATCATTATGCAATATTCATAGTCACACAATCCACATGTAAAACAAAGAATATTTATTTAATGATAAAAGCAATTTAATTTTACGATTCAGGAGACTAAACAGAGTATATTTTAAATTTTTTTCATATTGTATATTCAAAACATCAACCATGAGCATTGATGCAGATGTCAACTCATTTCTTCATGTTCTTTACAACTTTCCTTAGAAAGCTGCAGTAATGTTAAGACAACCCCATTAATAAAAATCTGGCAATGAGAGATGCAGGGATTGTGGTGGACATAATCTACAAAAATTACATTATCATCAAAATGTTCACCTAACAGTTCTATAATCAAGTTGGCAGTGTAGCATGTACCATGTACCACCACCTAACTGTAACCAGCAGTTTCACTTTTCAGTTTCAAGCAACACTATTAAATTTGGTAATTTCTAAATAACATTCTGCAAGTAATTTTTTGTGAAAAAAATAACTCAGCCATTTTTTCTCTGTTATGAGATCACAGACCAAACAAACTTTTTGAGAATGTAGTGGACATTCGTAATAAATATGAGGATTTTCAGAACGCCACACTGTTGTTCGAGTTTTTAATGTAGCCAGAAAAATGAAATCATGCTTCATCTGAATAAAACATTGTGCAAAAAGATACATATATATCTCAAATGAATTTTTTGAATTGCCTAAAATACTGAAGTCATATGTTAAACTCTGGTTTATGAGTTCTTGCATCACTTGAATTCAATTCGGACATAATATGAGTAGCCTTGTTAACAATCCTGATTAAGAGTCCAATCTGTTCAGAACGTTTCCTTTCTGACTTTCCCAGAAAACATAAAAGCGACTGATAAATGATATGCAGACTGTCATGTAATGTAATTGGCAGACAACTTCTGTCAGCTACATTTCCTGTTTCATGAAGTCTACACACTGAATGAAAAATAATTTATCTGATATTTCACTATTAAAAAAACTATCCACAGAAACATTTGGCATTCAGAATATGACCTAGTGATTAAATAGTATTGCTCAGTAAATTAACACTGGGCTTGTAAAAGCAGTATGATTGTTGTACTGCTGTGAAACTATTCACAGAAATAGACCGATAATGAATTGGATAATTAAGCGTTTTACTTAGTCACTCTAAGCAAATATCTGTCTCACCAGGAACCCCATAACAACAAACTTAAAAATGTATTATCAGTTTCCATTTTAAGTTACATAATTTATTGAACATTCTGTATAAAGTAGAATATTTATTATGTTTTTATATACCACTGTTCATTTAAAGCTCAAGAACATTTCATTAACAATATACAACACAACAAGAATATGAAATTGCTTATGCAATCTCATTGAGAATTGTCAAGACTAAAGAGGAAGTATGAGAAAAAGACTATTGTCAAATCATCAAAATTTAAGCTTTATTAAACAAGAATTCATAGTGTTTTCAAATAAAGTTACTGATGAAAAAGTAGTAAACCATATTTGTTTTCCAAAGGGCTATTCATTTTTATAATAACCCAAAGACAGGAAGGCTGTAAACATCTGTAGATGAACAAAGTGTGAATCATATATTAGACTTTCTTGAAAAAGATATTCAAGCAATGTGCAAGGAAACAAATACATGGAGAATTCCAGCCACATCATTAATACCCATTTACAGAAAAGAAATATTTTGCCAGATAGTCTTTCTTTCTTCTTGACTTCTGAACAAAATCAGACTTACCTGAACATTGCAACATTATTGAAACAAAAGTTTTTCACAAAGATCATGCATTCCAGTGTTAAATTGTCACTTTTGATGAAACATGGATTACAGATTTTTAGCCAGAGTTGAAATTATAACCAAACGAATGGGGAAGTCCATCCTCCCTGTAATGCAAAAGCGTTTGATGAGTACAAGCAATTGATCTTAGTTTATGTTCAATAAGGAGTCATCGTGACTGATGTTCCGTGTAGAACAATCTTGATAGCAGTATTAACACGACCTCATTTAAAAATTAAGCAAAATATACTCAAAAATTCATCTGATGTGTTTAGAAATGTATTTTGCCCAACATTGCATTACTGATATTTGAGAAAGGTTGTGACTGATTTGCTAAGAAAGTAGAGTGGATTTCGTAACTCCGGCTGCCATTTAATCCAAACTTGAGTCCACCGACTTACATCCATCATGTTAATATATCCATGCACGGACAATGATTTTCTTCCTTGTGATAGCTTCTTTAAGTATTTATATCCACTGCTGAACAAAAGCGGTGATCTCGGAGGAATACCATTTCAAAATATTGGAAAGCTGTCATTGAGAAGAAGAGGGACTTTGTAAAAGGATTGTAAAATTATACTCTCTATATTAAAATTACATCTAAATAAAAAATGGTTTGTGTATTTATGAATTTCCTTACATTTTGTTACAACATTTTTTTTATGTATTATAGTTTTTTAAGTAATTATAACTAAAATGTACATTTTTAATTACTTCTAGGGTATACTTAAAACAAACAAATGGCGAAAAGAGTATGATGTTGCTAGTCTTACCCATGATAATCCAATTGTGAAGAAAAATCTGGAGGCAAAGAAAGCATGTGTTTTAAGACACAGAGATATGGCTGGAAGACCTGTAATTTATATTCCTGCTAAAAATCATAATGCTAATGATAGAAATATTGATGAATTGACAAAGTTTATAGTTTATTGTCTGGTCAGTATATGCTGTTGTTTATATTTCAACAATAAATTAATTAAAAATTATTACTCTATTTTAGTAGCTTCCAGTCTATGTTTATTCTGCTAGCAGTTTGGAGGTTAAAATTTATCTCACTCCTTTCGGTGTCGTTATTGAAATTAAATTCTTCAGAATGTAGCATCTTTATCCCCTCTAAAGTTATGATGTAATATATTGGATATCTTCTTATTTTAAACCAGCCAGTCAGGGCTTGCTTGCCTTTCCCATGTAGCGACTTTGTTCATTATCCATATGCTTGTAAGAATAGTATTGATAAATAACAATTAAAGCCTGTTCATTTTTTATAAACTATCAGTGTATTGTAATTTCTTCAGAGCAACAGTTAGGTCACCATAGGACTTTAAGAAAAGTGAAGAGAAGTATTTAAGAAAACTTTAAGAGAAGTGAAGTATACGTCTGGGTTTCAGAATAGTCGGCCCCCATCTCAAAAATAGCAGTTACAGCTGATTACCTTTCATTCATACAGGTAAAAAAATATTTTGTACAGTTCTTAGTATTACCCGACAAACACCACGAGGAGCTGATCATACTTTTATTTTTTTTTTATTTTATGTTTTTACTTTTTTTTTGTCTTTTTGTGAAGCAATTTGTGAACAACATAATGTAAAGAATGGACTTGTATACAATATTTTCTCTCTGGAGTATGTATATATATATATATATATTAAAGACAAAAATATAAAAAGAGTACAGAATCCAATAAATAATGCTTTTTACCTTATGCTTGTTATTATATAAAAGCGCTTTCGAGGGTTTCCCTTATCATCAGTTTATAAAACATTCTTTTTTAAAAATCATACATTAAAAATTTAAAAGTTAAGATTGTAAACATATAAAAATATGTAGTCAAAAGTTAAAAAGATTAAAAAAATTTTATATATGGCTAGCCACACATACAGTACTGTACTCATGGACAAATACAATAAAAAAAAGAGAATTGATTTTTCTAAGTTAATCTATATATATATATATATATAGATTATTCCTACAGGAGACTGGAGCCAATCACATACAGTTGCCTATGCGATAAGCATTTACTCACCAAATGGGGACCAGCCATTTGAAACTTGTGTCCTTGTGATTCATATACTATCATCAAAAAAGCAGCTTTTAAGTGTGCAGACACTTAAAAGTAAAGGACCAAGTCTAAAGGAATGTACATCATACACAAACACACATTCATAAAAGAAAAATATATTAAAAAGGACAGAGACTTCTATAAAAAATTTAATTTCAATACTGCAAGTAGTTTCAGAATTAGATTTGAGCAAAAATTTGGCCATTCAAAAATGTAATATCAACAAGGAACATAATGTGGTTGTTGTCACACCATCTTGAAACATTTTGTAACAAAATGAGTCCTATTTTTTGTGACAATAAGTCCTATTCTTTCCAGGTATAAAATCTATATTCATGCAAAATTTCAACTCGGTCGGTTAAGTAGTTTTTGTGTGAAATAGTAAGACTCGCAGAAACAACATTTTTATACGTAATAGAATTTATTTATATAATACATAGATTTGTATATATTATATATTGCTTTTTAAACAAGGGCTATTTATAAATTAACCTCCAGTCGAGTAATAAAAATAAACAAAATAAATTGAAAATAATTTACTCTGTACAAAGTTATATATGTATTTATATTATTTACCCATACATATAGACTTATAAGGCTGTTTATTGCAGGTTAGAAGAAGAAATTATATTAACTAAATTCATAAATCATTTTCAACAATTTATTTAATTATAATTTTAAACAATTTAAATTTAGAATTTCCTACAATAGAAAATTCGAATAATATATATTTTGATCAAATTGTAAAAACTTCATATGAATTTCTTATCACTGTATTTTTTTTACTACTGTTATAAAATAATAAGAAATGTTAATTAACAAATAATATGACTATGAAGATATTATCATTCTCCTTTTTTTTAATTGCTGATAACCTTAATATATTATTTTTTAAATTTATACTGAAGAAATTTATTAATTTTTCAGTTATTGTATTTATTTATGTTAAAAAAAAAATATTAAAAATTTTTACTGACTAGAATAATTACGATTTTGAGTTGTAAAGTATGTAAGAAATATTATAAAGTACCTATTTATTTGATATAGATGCACTTATTTCTTAGTCAAAAATAAAAAACCATTAATGAAAAATAATATTTTTAGGTAAAAAATTTTCCCTTTATACATTTATAAATTCCTGTCTGTATACCTGTAAAGTATATTATACAGAGTGTCCCATATAAAATGCAACCTTACCTTATATTGGTAGGTATTGAAATAATAAAAAGGCATGTGTAAATGTAAATGTCATTTTTATTATTACCATCCATTTCCTTACATTTAGAGTAAATGCTGGAAGTGGCCGCCATCTTTTTGAATACAAGCTTCAATTCTTTTTACAGCGTTACTTGCAACTTTTTTCAAGTTTGTGGCTGGATATTTAATACAGCTTGTTCAATATTGACTTTCAAGTGTTCGTGGTTTGTTGCTGTAGGCTTTTTCTTTGAGTTAACCCCGTAGAAAAAAATCCGCCGCAGTCAAATCTGGAGATCTTGGTGGCCACAAGCCTCGACCGATAACACGATTACCAAAGAATTTCTCAACGAAATCATAAGTTGAACCTGCGTAGTGCGATGTCGCACCGTCATGTTGTAGCCAGCAGTGTCTTGTCTTCACTCTGTCTGTCTTGCACTCTTCCAAGAGTGCAAGACAGACAGATTATTTTATTCTGCGATATCGTCCACCACATGCCCAACTTCTGCGGGTGTAATTGTTTTTCGTGATAAACGTGGGGATTTTCAGCACTCCAAATTCTACTGTTTTGGCTGTTTACATAGCCATCCAAATGAAACCATGCTTCATCTGTGAAAAATAACAAATCCATAACATTAATTCCCTCGCGCAGAAATCGACGGAACCGTTGACAATATTGTAGCCGTTTTTCTTTGTCGGGCTCAAGAAGTCGATGAACCGTTTTGAATGCGATAAGGTCGTAATTGTAATTTTTTGGTTGTCCGATGAACAGTCGATTTAGACAAATTAATTTCGGCAGACAAACGTCTGATCGTTTTATTTGGCGAGGCGAGTAATTGGTCTTTAATTTCAGAGACTGTATCTGTATTCAACACTGACGCAGATCTTTTGTGTTCCTTGTTATTAACAGAACCGGTCTCTCTAAATTTTGCAACTAACCTTAATACTGATGTTTCGTTAGAAGCTGGTTTATCTGGGTACTTATGGCGAAACAAATCTTGCACTGCAACCACTGATTTCGTACTGAAGTATGACTCAACAATGAAAACACGTTCATCTTGCGAAAACACCATCTTGTCTCTAGCAGTACACTGAAGAATGTTATGATCGCATTGTTGTTACTATCGGTAGTGTTCTACTGCGTCGCCGTGATGTTCAGATGTTGGACGAGTCCATTTCAGTAACGAGTAGGGGAGTAAGCTTGACTTGAAATTTCATGGATGAGTAATTGATGGGTTGCGTTTTATATGGGACACCCTATATAAGGGAAGTATGCTAATCAGACCAAATTTTGAATGTCATGATTTTGCAGATCCTTATGTTTCATTAACAGTAATAAAAAAAAAAAAGAAAGAATTTTAGCATTGAAAATTTCTGGAAAAATGTTTGTATTGTATACATTTTTATTCAATACCTCCAAACTTGATGGATTTGGGTAAAATTTAGTTAAATGATACATGAGCCATTGATGCAATTTAGTTTTGTTCTTGGAGGCAGGGGTGTACTAAACGTGTGGGTTCTATCTCAAAATTGTAGAGGATAGATCAATTTTTCATATATATTTTCAGATAGATTCTAGGTACTTTCTGATGGTGTTTAGCCTTATTCATCCTACTCCTGCATAAAACAGTGAGGAATTAAAAAACCCTTTTTTTAGTTATTTCTGAAGTCAAAGTCACATTTTTTACTAATTACGTGAACACTGATTAAGTGAACATTAAAAGAACAATGATTTGTTGTGACATTAGGTGAAAAAATAAAAGAAATCAGTAATGAATTTAGCTTATAACAGAAAATATTTTCCACAAATATTCTGAGGATTGAAAGAAACACTGACATAAGCGTATCCAATCTCTGGGGGTTTGCTTTGAAGGGGATATTATCAATATCGAAGAATAAATAAATTCTTTTTGATAAAAATTAAATTTCTTGTTATTTTTTTATCTTTGCCTAAATTTAATTATAATATAGAAATATTGATTTTTCAATTGAATTTTGAACCTTGCTGGATTTGTCAGAAAAAACTATGTTATGAAATGGTCAGGATTTGGTAATCTACTAAAAAACTATCAGATGGGTATGTCTACTCCTACTTCTGCATTTATTATTATTAATATTCGCAAAAAGCCTAAATATTTACCAAAAATTATAAACTTGGCAGTTTTCCCTTTTAATCTTAAATCTGTAAGATATATTAACTGGTATAAAAAAATTATTATTTTTTTTTTGTTTTAACAGGAAGAAGGGTGTAAAAGATGTTTTGAAGAAGTTATTGATAACTTATGCATAGTTTTTGATCTTAACGAATTTGGTTTAAGTTGTATGGATTATCAAATGGTAAAAAATCTGATATGGTTACTTAGCCGTCATTATCCTGAACGTTTGGGTATTTGCCTTATTATAAATGCTCCTGGTCTTTTCACTGGTTGTTGGGCTGTGATTAAAGGATGGTGTGTATATTTTAGTTTACTAATTTATTTTAATCTTGTATTAAATTTGCTATTTTCAATTGTTTTCTATTCTACACCAACTTCTTATCTCATCATGACTTATTACATTACATTTTTGATGATTTCATTTTTTTGTAAGCCATCAGCATCGTCATATGGTCATCTGCCTTGAGGCAGATTTATTGCACAATGTTTGTTTTGATTATCTTTTCTATTTCCCCTAAACTTTCAGTTCCTGATTACTTGTAACTTCCTTTTATCATGTGTAATCTTTTACTAATTTCCATTCTTTCTTATGTACACTATCTCCTGATTCATCTAGAAAATTTTAATCAGCCCTTCTCACATGATACACCCAAAAATCAGCTTTCCTTTCTGAATTGCTCTGATTAACTACCCTCATTATATAATTTTTCTCTCAAAACTTTTCCTTCAACACAATTTCCACTTGTGGAGATTATGTTGAAATAATTATGTGGAAATTGAGTATGGACATCCAATGCACAAAATCTAGATCCAGATGTTACCAAAAAGTTTATTTAAACAATATTATTATATTAAGTTTTTTAATATTATTTTATTTTTATTATATTTTAAGTTTAACATATTTATTTTAATAATTATAGGTTTTTTTACTTTATGCATTTAAAAAATTTAAAAAACCTTCTAATTAAAAACAAAAAAAAAATGTTATTACTTATTCAAACAGAATCAGAACTTTAACATAACAAAATACAGTCAACTCCCAATTATCCCAAACTGGTTTAACCATGTTATAGCTTAAAGATGCCGCTTTGAAACAGAGTTTTAAAAACTTATAAAGAAAATGAAAATTTGAAATTTTTTCATCATTTTGTGATAGGTGTTATCCCCATCATTAATTTTCTTCTTGAATGTGTGCTTGTTTTGAATATAATGCTGTACTATAATGTATGAATGCTTCTATTAATACTTCTATAAGCACTGTATGTGTTTGTCTATCCATTCTTATACAATTAGTCATCAAAAATCTTATAGGCTACTGTCGGTGCAACATCCATTTGTCAGCGCAACTAATGAATCAGCATATTCCTTTCATAGGCTTAGTTGATTCTACACATTCGTAGGTTACATAGCTCTACTTCATGTCTGAACATCTTTAGTTTTATTTGCTTGACACTCAAACAGTTTTTATGTATAACTGTTTGTATTTTTTATTGTGCTATTTTTTAAAAATATATTTTGTTATTATTGGGCACATAAAACTTGTTTTCAAGATGTGTACCCGTGGCTGTAATAGGCAATAAATGAAAACATGTGCTAGAAATTTTAGAGAAGCTAGATAAAGGATTAACTGTGAAGCAACTTTCTGTGGAATACAATGTTGGAGATATCACTGTACATGATATTCTTAAAAATAAGGAGAAACTGATTGTTTTTTCATCAACTTCAGATTCTTCCAGTGGAATGAAGCAACGCAAAACCATGAAAAAGTCTATGAAACACTTGACAACACCATGGTAGAGTGGTTCATGCAACAACAAGATGAGGGTAAACAAGTATCTGATTTCATTTTTGCAATTCAGGCAATTTTTTTTTAATAAACTTGTTTTAGAGGGAGATTTTAAGCATTTTTTGAGTGGTTAAGTATGTTTAAGCACTGCCACGACATCCATGAAATTGCCATCCATAGGGAAAAATTTAAGTGGTAGTGAAGAAGCAGCCCATGAATTTATAAAAGATTTCATTGAATTTATTGCAAAAGAAAAAGTCATGATAAAATTTATAATGCAGACGAGAGTGGGCTTGATAGGAAGCGCTTGCATATGCAAACATAGCTTTTGAAAGAAAATGACACGCACCAGGTCGCAAAACAAGCAAAAAGAGATTAATTATCGTTTCCTGTTCAGATGATTCTAGTGAACATAAAATCAAATTAGTGGTTATCTGTAAAGCATCTTTTCTTTTCTTTTTTTTCTGTTTAGCCTGTGGAACCACAAGGTATTAATAATACCTTGTGGTTATTGACCTTGGTTATGGCGATGAATGACGTCATTCAGAGGATGAATGACGATGAGCTGTATGAATGTAAATGAAGTGTAGTCTCATACATTCTCAGGTCAACCATTCCTGAGATGTGTAGTTAATTGAAATCCAACCACCAAAGAACACTGGTATCCACAATCTAGTATTCAAATCCATATAAAATCAGCAAGCATCTGAGATCAAAGGGTCTTCCTGAAAAAGCTGTTTTGGGTATGAATAATGCTCCTTCTTACCCTAACAAATTTTTTTTTAAATATTTTTTTAATATGTTTACCTCCAAATGTAATAAATAGCATTAATCCAGCTGATGAACCAAAGGATCATTTCTAATCTAAATGCTATTATAAATCTTATTTTCTTTAAATAATAAAATTTCCTTCAAGAAGGAAATTATTTCAAATCATTTTATAAAGAATTTATGGTGGTGGATGCTATTTACATAGTCTTAGAAGCACGGGGAAACATTAAATGCATTATTTTTACAAGATAAAAATTTGTTAAATATGAATACATATTTTGAATAAACTTGTAGAAATTACTTTTACCAGGTACATAATAGTAGTACTGTGTAGTGTATTTTATTTTATTATTTACCATTACACCTTAACATAACCGTGCATGTAAATACTGTACTACAGTTGAGACTGTTAGGTCATTTTAACACATATTACTTATTAAATATTATTTTTGGATCAACTGCAATCTTGCTATGATTTTGGATTATGCGATCCTCTTCCTGGTTTTTATCATGGATAATTGGGAGTTGGATGTAAATGGGATGTAAATGAAAGTTATACGGTAGCAGAAGGATTTACAATTATGAATAAGCCTTTGAGAACAGACTGTCCCCAGTTCAAATAATTTTGGAGATGAAAAAATTGAATTTAATTTTACTGGAAGTCTTGGTTAACAGTTTCATGTCATGAAGGAAGATTTTTCATTTCAACATATTATTGGATATTTTCTTTTTTTTTAATGTAAGTACAAAACTCTGTTTCATTTGTTACAAAGCTCATTAATTGTGTGTAGGTCATAGCTCAAAAATTAATAATTATATCAAAATATATTGAACAGTATTAGATATTCCATTTTTTAAAATTAATATTACAATAAAAAGTAGATTATAGATTTTTTAATTTTTCATTAAATTTCTCAGAAAATTTATATAAAATATCTTAACATAAATTATGCATAAAAGCTTTCAGAATATGATCTGTTTAATGGAAAACTAACTGCTGACTAATTATTGCAAATGAAATTTTTATGTACCTTATAATCTGGTGATTTTTTTTTATCACTGATCACTAAAAGACCACATTTAATAGTTAATTTCTGGTTAACCTCCTGTTTTCCAAATCTCCTTCATTTCCAAGCTGTTTTTTCTCATCTGACCATCTTTTATTGCTACTGTGTCTGTTTCCTTTCTGGATCCTTTCATAATATTGTACATTCTTTCTGAATATGTTTCTGTTCTCTATGTATATTTTTTAACCTGCAATTCTGATTTGTTTGAAAATTTGACATAAGTTTTGACTCCGTTACATTTGTATAAAATCCTTTGGTTAGTCTGTTAGGGCTCACTCTCATTAGATGCTAATAAAATCGTTGTTTTCATGAGGTGTCTATGAGTCTGTTTTGGAGTAGAGTTCATTGTACTTCTGCATTCTCCAATCCTCATTCGTTTCCTTGGTCCAAGTATCTTTCTTAGTATCCTCTATTTTTTCTACTTCTCCCTGATTTAGTGTTAGGTAATTTTACTTTTATTTATATATGAACTCTGTTCAGAAAATAACCAAACTAATTTTTTAATCTATTATTAATTTTACAGATTATTGGTCCTTGTCCCTTTCATAGTCCTCTTCTTCCATATTCACACACTTTTCCCAGCGGTGTTTCCACTTCATGAAGCAGTCCTAAATAGCTTCATTTGAAATGGCCTTTAACATTCATGATAAATTTCCTTTAATTGGCACAAAACTGACGAATTGACAAAGCTGAGTGTGCGGGCACATTGTCATGGTGAAGGAACCATGAGTTGTCTTGTTACAACTGTGGTTTCTTTTCATGATTTTGATTTTGTCATGTAATCATTGTAAAATGCACAATTCCATTAAAATTGAAAAAAACAGAGAGCATCACTTTTACATTGGATCAAGAGTGACATGCTTTCTTGAGGCATGAAGATCTTTTGCTAATCCGTTGTCATGATTGTACTTTTTTCATGATGTCATAGCCATAAACCCAGATTTCGTCTCCCTTTGCATGAATGTTTCATTGTCATTGACTTGTTCAAGAAGTTGCCGACAAACAACCACTCTATGTTCTTTCCGCTGTTTAGTCATCAAACGAGGAACAAACTTTACTGCAACTCTATGCATGTTCAATTTTTCAGTCAAAATGTCACAACATGATCCAGTCAATATGCTAACCTCTTCTGCAAGATTTTTGACAGTCATTCGGTGATTTGTACGCACCAGATCATTGATTTTCTGAACGTGGGTGTCATCCATTGGAGTCGAAGGCCTTCCTAGTTGAGGTCATCTTTGATTGACTGACAACCATTTTTAAATTGTAAAAACCAATAACACTGATAAACATAATTTTTCTAACATATGATACGTGATTTTAATCTGTTTTTCGATGTTGAAAACGAATATGAACTCAAAATCTTTTTTTCACCTACCATTTTGAAAAATGTTTAAATTTTAATTAGATTTTTTTTTTTTTCAATGTATAGTTAGCATTTTAAGCTCCTATATTGAATTTTGTTAGCACATTTTTTATAGTTTAACTCTGTTAACATAATTTGTAAGCTATTAATAAACAATATTAGACAAAGAATCAAATCATAACATAGTTGCATGTCATAACATATATACCTATGGCTTGGCATGAACCAAAGGATCATGTAACCAATTGTTACTTTTGTTTAACAAGTGTGTCAGGAATTTCTAAAAATCTAAACATACTGTAAAATATCCTTCATTGCAGTCTGCAATCAGGCTTGTACCTCATAGTGAAATTATTCCGGTTCTTGAGCCACCTGTGAATGTATGTTTTGAAAGCAGCGATGAAGTTTCAGGTAGTACTGAAGAAGACAACAATGATTTTGATTTTGAAGTATCTTCCAATAAGCCACATGTTATAGCACAAGGTGAATTAAATGACTTGGTTAGGAATTTAAATTTATCAAAAAACCAAGGCTGCAAGGTTGGAATTCATTTCAAAAAATACACAAATTTCGGGCTTTCAAAGCTAACAAAAAGAATTTTCGCAATACTTTATTGATAAAAATACTTTGGTTTAGTTTATTGCACAAATATTGATGAGCTTATATTACGCTTAGGACAAGTTCATAAACCTGAGGACTGGCGCCTTTTCATAGATTCATCCAAGTATAATTAAAAGTGATTCTTACTACACAACGGTAACAAATATCCTTCATTACCAATCGCTTATGGTATTAATTTAAAAGAGACATATGATGTGATGAAAGATGTTCGGTGGGAAGAAGAAGGCGACTTTTGGTCAGATGATTTTAGAATAATTAACTCAGCTTCAAATAATGGGCAGGCTCATTATGTTGTGCACCCTTATGAAACCTACCCTAATGGGTAGGTTTCATAATGAACAAGAAGATAGGGAAGAGAGTAGAGTATTTCAAAACGCATAGCGATAGAATCATTGTAATAAGGATAAAATCAAAACCTAAACCGACAACGATTGTTAACGTCTATATGCCTACAAGCGCCCATGATGATGATGAGGTAGAGTGTGTATACGAAGAGATTGATGAAGCAATTAAACACGTAAAAGGAGATGAAAATTTAATAATAGTTGGAGATTGGAATGCAAGCATTGGAAAAGGCAAGGAAGGAAATATAGTGGGTGAATATGGGCTGGGTAAAAGGAATGAAAGAGGGGACCGACTTATAGAGTTTTGCACGAAGTATAATGTAGTAATTGCCAACACCCAATTTAAAAATAATAATAGAAGAATATACACTTGGAAAAAGCCAGGCGATACTGCAAGATATCAGATAGATTATATCATGGTTAAGCAAAGATTTAGAAATCAACTCGTTAACTGCAAAACTTACCCTGGAGCAGACATTGATAGCGACCATAATTTGGTGATAATGAAATGTAGATTGGGGTTTAAAAACCTGAAGAAAAGGTGTCAGATGAATCGGTGGAATTTAGAGAAGCTTGAGGAAGAGGAAGTAAAGAAGATTTTTGAGGAGGACATCGCAAGAGGTCTGAGTAAAAAAGATAAGGTAGAAAATGTAGAAGAAGAATGGGAGAATGTTAAAAAGGAAATTCTTAAATCAGCAGAAGCAAACTTAGGCGGAATAAAGAGAACTGGTAGAAAACCTTGGGTTTCAGACAATATATTGCAGCTGATGGATGAACGTAGAAAATATAAGAATGCTAGTGATGAAGAAAGTAAAAGGAACTATCGGGAACTAGGAAATGCTATAAACAGGAAGTGCAAACTGGCGAAAGAAGAGTGGATTAAAGAAAAGTGTTCAGAAGTGGAAAGAGAAATGAACATTGGTAAAATAGACGGAGCATACAGGAAAGTTAAGGAAAATTTTGGGGTACATAAATTAAAATCTAATAATGTGTTAAACAAAGATGGTACACCAATATATAATACGAAAGGTAAAGTCGATAGATGGGTGGAATATATTGAAGAGTTATACGGAGGAAATGAATTAGAAAATGGTGTTATAGAAGAAGAAGAGGAAGTTGATGAGGATGAAATGGGAGAAACAATACTGAGATCTGAATTTAAGAGAGCACTAAAAGATTTAAATGGCAGAAAGGCTCCTGGAATAGACGCAATACCTGTACAATTACTGCGCAGTGCAGGTGAGGAAGCGATTGATAGATTATACAAACAGGTGTGTAATATTTATGAAAAAGGGGAATTTCCGTCAGACTTCAAAAAAAGTGTTATAGTAATGATACCAAAGAAAGCAGGGGCAGATAAATGTGAAGAATACAGAACAATTAGTTTAACTAGTTATGCATCAAAAATCTTAACTAGAATTCTATACAGAAGAATTGAGAGGAGAGTGGAGGAAGTGTTAGGAGTAGACCAATTTGGTTTCAGGAAAAGTATGGGGACAAGGGAAGCAATTTTTGGCCTCAGATTAATAGTAGAAGGAAGATTAAAGAAAAACAAACCAAAAAAGGCATTCGATAACGTAGACTGGAATAAAATGTTCAGCATTTAAAAAAAATTAGGGTTCAAATACAGAGATAGAAGAACAATTGCTAACATTTACAGGAACCAAACAGCAACAGTAACAATTGAAGAACATAAGAAAGAAGCCGTAATAAGAAAGGGAGTCTGACAAGGATGTTCCCTATCTCCATTACTTTTTAATCTTTACATGGAACTAGCAGTTAATGATGTTATAGAACAATTTAGATTCAGAGTAACAGTACAAGGTGAAAAGATAAAGAGGCTACGATTTGCTGATGATATAGTAATTCTATCCGAGAGTAAAAAGGATTTAGAAGAAACAATGAACGGCATAGATGAAGTCCTATGCAAGAACTATCGCATGAAAATAAACAAGAACAAATCAAAAGTAATGAAATGTAGTAGAAATAACAAAGATGGACCACTGAATGTGAAAATAGGAGGAGAAAAGAATATGGAGGTAGAAGAATTTTGTTATTTGGGAAGTAGAATTACTAAAGATTGACGAAGCAGGAGCGATATAAAATGCCGAATAGCACAAGCGAAACGAACTTTCAGTAAGAAATATAATTTGTTTACATCAAAAATTAATTTAAATGTCAGGAAAAGATTTTTGAAAGTATATGTTTGGAGTGTCGCTTTATATGGAAGTGAAACTTGGACAATCAGAGTATCTGAGAAGAAAAGATTAGAAGCTTTTGAAATGTGGTGCTATAGGAGAATGTTAAAAATCAGATGGGTGGATAAAGTGACAAATGAAGAGGTATTGCGGCAAATAGATGAAGAAAGAAGCATTTGGAAAAATATAGTTAAAAGAAGAGACAGACTTATAGGCCACATACTAAGGCATCCTGGAATAGTCGCTTTAATATTGGAAGGACAGGTAGAAGGAAAAGATTGTGTAGGCAGGCCACGTTTGGAATATGTAAAACAAATTGTTAGGGATGTAGGATGTAGAGGGTATACTGAAATGAAACGACTAGCACTAGATAAGGAATCTTGGAGAGCTGCATCAAACCAGTGAAATGACTGAAGACAAAAAAAAAGAAAGATGTTCTTGAAAAAATAAATTATAAAAAACATAACTGGAACATATGTGGTGATTTGAATGTTATAGCTATTTTGTTAGATATCCAGTTAGGTTATACTAAGTACGTGTGTTTTCTTTGCAAATGGGACAGCCAAGCTAGGGATTAACATTATGCTACCAAAGAGTGGAAGAAACAAGACAACTTAACTCCATTCATGAGCCCTTAGTTGAACCCAAAAAAAAAATATTTTTACCCCTCTCCATATCAAGCTAGGACTAATAAAAAATGTTGTAAAATCATTGAAGAAGGATAGTCCTGGATTTTTGAACATCAGGCAGAAGTTTGCAAATGTAAGTGAAGAAAAAATTAAAGAAGGAATATTTGTTGGTCCTCAAATAAAAGAGTTTGTCAAAGATGATGTATTTAACTCAATGTTAATGTAGAAAGTGCAGCTTGGGCTTCATTTAGAGACGTTTGCAAAAGTTTTCTAGGCAAACAAAAATCCAACAATTACCACGATATTGCTAAACAACTTTTTACTTCATACAAAGGTATGGGATGTAATATGTCTTTGAAAATACATTTCCTCCACTCACATCTGGATTTTTTCCCGGACAACCTCAGAAACATAAATGACAAACACAGTGAACGTTTCCACTAAGACATTTAAGTGATGGAAAGCTGCTATAAAGGGAAGTGGAATACTAACATGCTAGCCGATTACTGTTGGACATTAATTTAGGATATGCCTTAGGCTATTTATAAAAAAAAGTATCAGCAAAATCACTGTAACACAGTTATGACCACGCAGAATTATAATTTTTTCAGATTTTAACTATATTTTCCCTTAATTTTTTTTGAAGCGTAATTTATTTAAAAGTAAGGGTGATAGAAAAATTGTATTTACAGATTTGTAATGTATGCAAAAAAGCAATTCAAGAAATGTTATCACACTTAGAGAAACATTAAAAAAATTTTTTTTGTCTATCAGTGATAATTAAAGATTTAAATATGATTAAAGATTAATGGATTTAGGGTTTTGTTTATTTACAATAAATAGGTTTCCTGTTCAATTCAGTTGAATTTGATAGGTTTAGCATAATCTCCATAAGCTTGTTTCAAAAGTTGAAATGTTTCTGTGAAAGTTTTCCCCAGTTTCACGCAAAATTTTATGTTGTATTGTTGCTCTCGAAAGTCGCTCATTACAAAAATCACTGCTAACACTTGCACTCATATAACAATAACACAAAAATTAAACAAGATGTCAACAATTCAAGAACATGTGGTTACAGAGGAGGTTATACAGAACACAATGCTGCCAACCGCACAGCACTATATATCTCTGTTGGCGCATAATTAAAAGAGTTCAGTTATTTTCTGAACAGACCTCGTATATATTTTCTATATGCAGTTGATTCAGTTGCAAATGATTTCTTAAAAATATTGATTCCAAAACCTTAATATAAAAAAATTAATCCACTTTTATTAATACCATCTCATTGCATAGCTCTGCTGTGAAATACCTGTGTATTTTATTTATCATTTGTGAAATCCTCAAAAATTTTGACCTGAACTGCCAAATTATTGTTGAGGTTACAACCAATTGTGATTTTTTTTTTTATATATCCGCATTGAAAAATATTTGTGTCTAATAAACCCTGTCAGACATAAAAGTACTAAAATATATTTCCATTGAACACTACTAATAATAAGTTTTAAATAATTAATATATTTATTTTAGATTTCATAACTGTATAAAATATTTTAAAGATAATTGTTTGAGTTCATTTAGATATTCCACGGATGATGGTCTTAGAACTGATTAATGCGAGAACATTATATCCAGTAATTTTTTTTTTTCAAAAAATATGAGTTTTTGTAAATAAATGATATTAGAAAAATATCACTAGTTTTTCTTCTACTTGTTTCCTATATTGTAATTTTGTTGTTTTATAGGTTGGATGAAAATACATCAAATAAAGTGACTATCATTAACAGTGAAGAGGAATTGTGTAAATATTTAATACCAGATATATTACCACAGATGTAGTAGGATTGAATTAAAAAAAAAAAAAGAGAGAATAATGGAAATACATATTAAAGTGTACAGGCCATTTTTAATATTATCTTAAGTCATATCATATTTATGTACAACGTGCCATTTCTACCCTTACTGTAGATTTGTGCAGTATTGATTAAATCACATTGCTACTTTAAGATCAATTAATATGAACAATAACTTTTTATTAATTGTTATTATTATTATTATTAATCTGATGGATGTTTGAAATAAAATATTTGAATAATAATTATATTTATATTTTATATAGAATAATTTTTCTATATTTTTAAACCTCTCAAGTAGAGTCAGTCAGTTTAGTTCAACAAAACATTTACTCTTTAATTTTCACAGTCTTGACAGTTGAGACTCACACAAATTCTAGAATCTTTTTTTTTTAGGGGAAGGAAGTTAATAGAGAAATATGAGTTGTTCTAATGATGCTTATTTTTAGCATCTGTTAAAAAATAAGAATAGAATTTTGTCAATTTTTATTTATATACAAAAAACCTGCCATTATAACAATATTTGAAAAAAGTGAAATTTAGAAGGTTTTAAGACTTTGTTAGTTAGCAGCACTGACATCTGTGGACCTTCATACACAGGAAGTACAAAATTAAGAGACTTATCGTCTCTTATTTCCAAACTAAACTTTTTTATGAATGAAAATAAATTTAATGACGGTAGACTTGGATTAGAGCCTCAATTAAGAAAGTTAATTGAAATTAATTTTAATTGTTGGCTTTTTAATCTTTCACTGCTTATTTTCTGTTTACTATATTAAAACCTTATTGAATTTTTAAAATGATATAAATGGTGTAGCAGAATTATTTTTAATATCATTCTAGATATCTTTCTATTTTGCATTTGAAGTTTTAATATTAATCATTGGTGTTCTGGATCTATTGTTATTACAAGAAGCATTAGCATATTATAAAATAAAAAACTACAACTTAACATCTGACTTTACCTATAACTAATTTATTTAAACTGTTTGGCTGATGGATGCAGTCGAAATATATACAAAAGCAGTAAGTTTTATTGTCTCATTCTTCTGACTGTATTTTGATGATTTAAAAAAAAAGTGTAAAAATTATTCTAAATAATATATACATTGGATTATAATAGAAAAATTATGCGTTATAATCTATTAATTGTGTTATTGAACATAGGATATTGTATGTGGCTTGACCTCGGGTCAATTTATTATAGCAACTACAAGGGAGTATCAATTGAAAACCTTAAAATGTATCAACACCTAGCAAGCACATGAATACATTTTTGAAAACCTTCAGCTTAAAATTCAGTCAGTTCTCCATGGCTTGCTTCACTTATCAAACTTGAAAAACTTGCTGTCTGTCTTCCATCACTCTTTGAGTGGTCCAAAGACACGAAAATCACTGAGGGTGAGGTCTGGAAAATACTGCTGATATGGAAGATGCTTGAAAAATAGATCTTGGTCATAGTAGTAACAAACAGTATGGGGTTGAGCACTGTCAAACACCAGCACTCAGAAGTTCACATTATTTAGGCGTGATTGAAGTGATTTTTGAGAAGACCTGCATGTATTGTATAGATGAAAATTTCTTCCTCTAAGTATGTAGTTCTCTAGAAGTACCCCTGTTCATTCCAAAATGAAAACATCTTGACCTTTTCTACCAATTTTTGTTAGGAGCTTAAGCTGCCTTTCCATTTGGATTAAAGTTGGTAATAATGAGAACCAAATTCATCTACAGCAACAGTACTTTCTTGGAAACTGTTATCAACATGTCACTCTTTAATTCTGTCAACTAATAATGTAGCACTCAACTTGCATATATTAAACATCGGTTTTTCTTTCCTTCAATTCCCTACAGTTTCTGATGTCACTACTTGATTTGCATGACCTCGTAGAGTCTGTTAATAATATCTAAGAACTTCTTAGATTTACTTGTACACTTAAAATGACAAAATTTATAATTAATTACTACTCTGAATTCATTCAAAAAGTGATGACAAAAAGTTTTTTCTGTTTATATACTTGTTACAAGTGGAGTTATTGCTTTATAACGTTACTGCTTTCCTGTCATTGCATTTTGCAGTTGTACTGCCACCCTTTTGACCTTGAGTATCACTGTTGTCAACTTACAGGATAAAGCATAGTGTTTCAGATTTTTAGTGAATTCTTAAGGTTTTTGTTTGATCTCTTCTCATGTATTTTCTTATTGTTAGAACAGTTAGTCAATATATCTTTTTATTATATTGCATTAGCAACAAATCACTGTCAAGCATCAGCCAATATCTTTTGTACTGTAATACCATCTGTTTTTAATTTACCCTTTTTAAGAGTTATTGTGCATAATGTACAACAGTATAGTTACATTATAAGAATATTTTAATATTGATCCTTAAAAACTTTAATATTTAAAATGCAGTACAAATTATAATGTATGTAAACTGTATATATTTCCTTAGGTTTATATTACATTGTAGAAAATGTATATTGATGTTGTTAGTTAAATAATGTTGTTAATGTTTGTAAATTATTTCATTAAATGATTGAACTATTTTTAATATTTTTTTTATAGTTAATACTGGTCTCTGCAAGTTTAAAATATGGAACCTTTTTTTAATTTATTCTTTGTTGTTATTTGTTAAAATATCTACAATAAATCACCATTGTGCGACATTTTATTTACTCTCTGTTAAAAGTTGCACACCTGTACACTGATGTTATAACTAAAGTTATAACAAAATATTTCAATAGTTCGTTACAGAATTATCCTTGATAGTAGTTACGTCAGTAAAGTTGTATTAGTATTTATGTGATATCTTTTATATGTATATCAGATTGGCAGATAACTGTAAAATATGAAATGATAGTTCAATTTTTTTTAGTAAGTTAAAGATCTTCAAAATTGATATAAAAAGTTAATGTGACAAACTGTCTATGATTAGAATATAGTTATTAAGAATTCAAATCTTTTTTACTGTAAATTGATCATGCAGTTTGTTTTATCACTTTTTTATGTATAAATTAGGGATCCTTTCTCATGACATCATGAAATCAACACAATTCAGAATAACTTGAGTTAAATTGCATATTTTGAGAATGTTAATTATACCAAAATAATCAAACTTTTACTCATTAAACATTTTTTTGCAGCTTTATTTTTTAAACAAATTGTTTTATTAATAAGTTAATAGCTTATTGTAATGGGTTAGATTTTGTTAGATGCATTGTAATTCAATATATTCTTACCAATTTCATTATTGTGCAATCATGTTAGTGGATACACAATTTCTTCAATAAGATTACACTGATAAAAAATTATGTAGTTCATTTATGTTTAAAAACCCGTTTTAAAAGTTTTTTAAAAAAGTAAATCCCTTTTTATGAGTTAAATTTCAGTAACTACATTTTAACTCGAGATAATGTAAGCAATGTTGCTATCATGTCATGGTTTCGATTGCTCTAATTTATGTAAAAATTATGAATTTTATCAATCAAAATGAAGTTCGACTTATATGGTTTGATCTAGGGCAGGAGTTCTCAACCTTGTGCCCATGGGCGCACATGTGCCCTCGAAGCTATTTACATGCACCCGCAGCAAAGTGTGGAAATAAAGAAAAAAAATTAAATTTTAAAATTAAATAAAATGTTACTTTAGTTTTTTAAATCTTGCTAGTGAAAAATAACAGTTTAGCGAATTTCTTAAGTTTAGGTGGTCAATGTAGCCCTTGACCGCCTATTATAATCATGCCTCCATCGACGTCTTTGATGTATTACTATAGCCTCTGCGTGCTGTTGTAATCTTGTACACTGTTGGCACAACATGCTATCAATGTTTTGTGTTATTTTGAAGTTATACTTTTTTTATGCCATTAGGGAGAAAAGACGAGAGTAAAATTTTAACGTGTGCGCACACCATCATACAAAAAACATAAATATAATGAAGTAAGCCGTTAAACAAAGTTTAGTTTGTATATACTTTAGCTCAATTCTCTCATAAGAGGCCGAAGTAATTAATATTTTATATTGTGAATACTGTTATTCATATAACCATATTTATTTACTCATAATAATAATTATTCTGTACATAAATATCAATAAGTGTTTCAAGATTTGAGGTTAACTCTCTATTTGTTGTTAGTAAAATAATAATTATTAATTTAATAATAATAAATTTCCTAATTACTATATATTCTGAAAATAGCAGGTCCGGTAATAGTTTGATTTTTTTTAACAGAACATAAATTATTAATTTTAAAAAAAGTTAAAAATATGCAATAAAGATTTCTAAAATGTCTTCAAGTAAAGTTCTTTAATTTCGTATTCATCTTTGTTATTTGATTTATTTATTTAAAAATGTAATATATTATCATACACTTGCTACTTGCACAGTCATTTATTATTTTTTATTCTTAATTTGATTTTTAATATATAATTTTGATTTTATTTTAATCTTTGAGATGGCTAAAACTAATGCTGAAACTTTTTTCGCCGAAGAAGTATAACTTCAAACATACTACATAAGTTACACCCATCCATTTTTTTTCTATATCATCATTTCACTCCAAAATGAGTAATCTAAAAAACAACAAACCTATCACTTTAACAAATATTGAGAAGAAGACTACTTTGTTATCAAAAATAAGGAGAAATATATTTGCTTAGTATGCAACATTGTTGTGTCAGTAGCAAAAAAACATAACGTTGAATGTAGTTACAAAAAAAATCACACTTCTTTTGAGGTTAATTATCCATCGAAATCCGAGCTAAAATTTAATCAACTAAAATCAGGGTCATCTACCCAGCAAGCATTTTTTTACCAGCCATATAAATAAAAATTCCACGATTACTTCCTGAAAAATTTCTTATTTGTTGGCAAAACAAAAAAAAAATATTTTTAGAAAGTGAACTAATTTAGGAAGCATTTCTCGTTAGAGCCGATTAGCTAGTTGAAGGATTTTCTGATAAGCGAAAAATATTTCAGCAATACAAGATTTATCATTATCAAATGATACAAATACAAGAAGATTCCTAGTGATTTCAACAGATTTACAAAGTCAATTGAAAAATAATTTGGAAGAATATGAATATTTCACATTACAATTAGACGAATCAATAAGATTACATCAGATACAGCACAAGTAGCAGTAATGATAAGAACGGTATTTAGTGAATTTAGTGTGAAAAAATTGTTAAAGTTATTATCAGTGCAAGAGCGAACAAGGGATGAAGATATAAAATCTTTAAAAATTACTCAACAGAAATTAATATGCCTTTGCACAAGTTATCAGCAACTATTAGTGATGGTGGGCTACAATAATGGATTTATTTCTATCACAAGAAAGGTGAATCCTCTCTGAACATTATATGTTAACACTGCATCATACATCAAGAATCATTACGTGCTAAAATATTATTCATTCATAACATTTTATGAATGTTATTGTTGAAATAATTACAAACTTCAAGCAGATCCTTTATCATACAGATTGTTTAAAGCCCTTGTCAAAAAGGACGAATTTTCCCAAGCCGACCTTATCATCCTTAGATATAAAATTGTTAAGTAAAGACAAAGCACGCCCAATTTTTTGATCTTTTGGAAGAGATAAAGAAATTTCTTATTTTAAAAAATTAAACATTTCTACAATTAGATAACCTGACCTACAATCGTTGATGGACTTTGCTTCTGTAACTGACTTATATGAAAAATTCAACAATTTAAACCTGTATCTCCAGGGAAAAATTAAACATTTAGCTGAAATGATTAGCTCTATAAAAAAATTCAAAGCCAAAATACAGTTTTGGGTAAATAATTTGTTGAAAGATTCTTTTGAACTCTTTCCAAGGATGAAAAAAATGATTGGTGAAAATAATTTTGACCTAACATTATTTATTATCACCCATCTTAAAAAACTTTTATAACAGTTTGAAAGTAAATTTCAGCAATTTTCCATTATCAAACCTGTAGCGACATTTTTGTAGATCCTTTTACTGCACAAGTAGACATTACTGAAACTGCTAAATCTACAGCAGAATTTCAAGAAGAAGAAGAAGAAACATCGAAAATTGAAGAAGAGATTTTAGATTTTCAAAATGATGTAATATTAAAATCTCACAATACGGATGAAATTTAGTTACCATAAAAAGTATATTTTTTTTAAAAAAGGAGCCTACAGAATCAAATCCTGTTTGGTTCCACTTATTTGTACAAATCTTTATCTTCCACCATGAAATCATAAAATCAGATCTCAACGTACTAATGCCAACCTTGATGATGATTGTTTATGATTAGGATTATCATCTTAAGTCCCAACTTGAGAAATTAGCAAATGAAATAAAGTGTCAAAGATCACACTAATTCAACTTTTATAATAAATATATAATGTTATAGCAAATGTATGTTATAATAAAGTACATACTTTTTTATTTATTTTTTTAATCCGATTATGCCTGCCATTTTTTTTGCAATCTCAAATGGTCCTGTGCCATAAAAAGGTTGAGAACCTCTGACTTAGGGTAGTAGGTTATTTGACAGTGTGAAAAGTAATGCCATAATTATTGATATTCGTATAAATTATGGGTTTTAAAAGTGATTTGCATTAATCAGACTGAAATTTAATGGATTGTTTAACCAAAGAACCCCAAAAAAATTATTTTTTTTTTTTAGCCAACACCACTTGATCGAAAACGGTCTGGATTGGCTGAATCTATGATGATGTCACACGTCAGTAAATATGTCTGTCATTGATTGCCGTTTCTTTGCGTTCCTTGATGTCTTGCAATTTTGAAACTATTGATTATAATAATATTGAGTGAAATCGTGATATTTTATGATTTCCATATTACATTTAATTTAACAAATACATTGTAAAATGGTTTTGTTACTTTCAATGACTTACATGCTACTTTTAATTACGGTAAAAAGTGTATAGATTAAGATTGAATTGACAACATGATTTATCTGTTTTTTCTGAATTTGTTAAATTAAGAATTTTCTAACCCACTGGGTTATTCTAGTGGTAATGATTGTAAATCAGCTGATTTTGAAGTTGAGAATTCGCAGGTTAAAATCTTAATAAAGGTAGCTGCGTTTATTTGAATTTGAAAACTAGATAGTGGATACCACTGTTCTTTGGTGGTTCGGTTTCAATTAACCATTCGTCTCAGAATTGGTTGGTCTGAGTTTGATCAAGACTACACATTTACCGATACAGTTACATTACCCTGATAAGTCGCTAATGAGTTTAATTGTTGATGCGACTATAAAAAAAATAATTCTTGAGATTAGAAAATATACCGGTCATTTTACATATTCTTCATATTAACATATTTCACATATTAGAAAATAACATGATCTTGGGTTAAGCTTAGAACGATAGTGCATCTAAATGACTGGTCGGGCCTGACTCAGGACTCCCATTAGGTAAAACAACATTGAATTCTAACCTCAAACAGATTGGTAAAATAGACCATCCGTAATCTAAATATTATGTCTTTACGATGAAATACTGATTAATAATAATATATTTACTTACATTGAAGAAGTCTTCACACAAGAAAACAGTTGAATTATCCACTACATCATCAGGATTTCTGCGAGCAAGTTACCATTTTTTGCGCATTTGGCATTTTTTGGAACACATATAAATAGTTTTTCCGGTGCCTTTATTAATGTATTTGTGCATGCTGGCAGTACACACCATTTTTAACTTTTTTTCTTGGGTAAATCACAGTAAAAAATAACACAAACAGCAGAATGCTAACTCAACTTATGACTTTTGATGTGTGATGTCACTGAAACCAGTGTGACACCATGATATTGCTAAAGATAGTATTTTGGCAGCTTATTTATATAGTACATTTTTACTATTACATTTACTAGTACATTATTATTTACTATTTTTTGAAGAAATACATAAATGAATTAAAAGTAACCACTTTTTGTGGGTTTGATAAACAATAATCTGAGATGGTTTCCAGAAACCAGTCAAATAGCCTATTATTGAGTGCTTCAAAAAGGATACGTCCCTAATTTTAATCATGTATATTCAAGTCCAAATTAAGTTTATATGACTTAATTCAAAACATTTCATTATAAAAAAAATAAAGAATCTATTTCACTATGACAATAGTATACATTTTATGTATACCATACATCAGTTTTATTTTTATGTGGTGGTAGTTTTTAAAAGTGTGTAGACTTTCACTACTATGTACTTAGCTATTTTGAATGCTTATATCTCTAGCGATTGAGATGAAACCAAAGCTTGTTACTAAAATAAACATGATGTGGCACCTTGGCCCCATTTTCAGTACAAAATATCTCAGCCAATCAGCAATATTGTTAATATTTTTCATTGGTATTTTCAATTTATGAACTCACGATATAGTAAGCGAATCTAAATTTACTTATAATACTGAAAGCACTATCTGTTAACAGTCCATTCTCTCAAGTAACTTCCTAAGAGGTTTTCTGAATGTACAAGTTAAACACTTCCGTAAGCTCAATAAATTCAGTGGTTAACTAAAAGTAAAGATCAGTATGGGCTGTTCTCTTGTAGTTTATGCATTGTACATGATATTGTTGAATTTGTTGGAAACTGTAGTTTGAGGTAACATTTGAAAGATTTATATGTTAAAATAAGTATATAATAAATAGACTTTCAAGTTCAGAAAACTTTGTAACTGATACTAAGAGTTGTAAAATGAAATGATGCTAGTGCATGACAAGGTTATTTCAACTGCTTTGTGGAATTAACTTGCTTACATTATTGCTATTTGACAGAGTTACACAAAATTGATTGTGTTAAATTGTTTTTGTTTTTAAGGGTTGTACCCTTTTTGAATTACCTATTGCAATGATTGAGGTATTGATTCTGAGATAGTAATTTATTTTTTATAATTATAAAATATTAATAATGTTATAACTTTTAAGTGTTATTTATTATAAGATTTCATTCCTAAAATAAAATTTATGCTTCTTATGAAAATACTCATTTTTGATAATAGTTGTTTAATTTTTATAATTGATTATTAATAACTTTATGTATGTTAGGCCTAATGATGCATAAAATTATGTTTTTCCTTGCAAATGTTGTGATTTTATAAAGCATAACTAGATAATTTTATTTTATTCTATAGTGATAAAGTATTGTAAATATTTTTGTAAATTTACTGTTACTGAAATTATTTGTGTTATATTGTTTAAGAAAATTTTTTATTAATTATTTTTGTTGAATTTGGAATATTACATAATTTAAAAAACAAGGATATGAAAAATAAAATAGCATACTCTTTTTAATCCACTATTTTTGGGGTTATAGTTACAGTTCATTTGAAAAAAAAACATAAACAGTAATGGACCTAATTAGAATCTTACAGAAAACTAAAAATTACCCAGTCACTATTGTTATGATTTTTTTTTCAACTGAAATATAAAATGCAAATGTAGATTATAAAAAATTGTATAAATGTAAACATGTCACAAATACATTATTAAAAAGAACATATGAAACCGATAGAATTTTAAAAAAAATTATAATAAACTTGTTCATAAATTTAAAGTCTTCTTTTCATTCTTTTTTGTAATTTTATCTATTGTGTTATATTTCATGAAATCCCATAAACATCTTTCGTCTTCGTTAATCTTAAATCTCTTTTTTTCTTTTTAGAAACCTAGTTTTCAAAATTTCTTTCGTAACATTAATATTACATTTTAAAGACTTTTGTTTTTCTTGCTTTACTATTTTCCAAGTTTTTCTACTGTAAATTGTTGTTTTCTGTACAAAATGTTTTTGAAATTCTTCTAATTGCTGATTATGTTTGATATCCGTAAATTTCTTTTCATCTTAAAAGTTTTTTTCAATTTTGGTATTTTTTTTAGTTAATACACCTTTTGCAATTTTACTATCTAAATAAAAAAAGGTATCTATTCATATATATTATGCTATAATATTTAACTCTTCTTTAATCACCCTTTTTACTATGATTTATCTGTATCTTTGTTTTATAGTTTTTTCTTTCAAATTTAATTTCTCCTTTAGCAATAAATTCCTATCATTCATTATTTCTTCTAATTCATTATTAGGTTTAGGTTAAATGAGTAAATTTTTACATTTTTTTAATTATGTTTTCTCTAATTTATTATTTTTCTCCATATATATTAACAAGTATTGGGCATAGATTACATCCTTGTCTCGATCCTTTCTGTGCTGCAGATTCCTTTTGTCGACTGAAATTTATGCTATGTATTTATTTAACCATTTATTTACAAATTCTACTTTTAATAAATAATTATTAATTTTTATCAAGATAACAGTAATTAATTTTTTATTGTAAGTAATTTTTTCTTTAATAGAAATATTGATTTACTGATGTTCTGAAAATATCCAGTAATCAAGTTCAGTCTTATTTATTTTGAACCAGATAGACACTTTTATTTCTTTTTCATTTACTGGATGTATACCCAAATTATTTTCATAAGAATTTTTGACTTGCTGAAATTAGGTAGAATGTCTGTACAGGAAATAACAGTTGATGCCAGCCATCACAGCTGGCATTCCTCAGCACAAGAAGCCAATATTTTTGTATGAAAAAAGAGATATATATTAATACAAAACAGACATTTCTCGCAGTGAATTAAAAACATTGACCGTATCAGTTTTACATTTAATAAAATTAATTCAGTTGGTACAAAATATTTAGCAAATGCCAGACTATTACAATGCAATTTCTCCATTATTATCCTTGTATTGATACAAATTACTTAACTGAGACTTATTCCACCAGCTAGAGAAGTGGTCATTATGATAAACATTTAAACTGAGTGAGCAATGTTCGTACGTTTCCCATTTCAAACAATTAAAAGTATAAAGAGTTCCAGAACTGTTGCAAAAACATTTATAGGGTATTATATTGTGCAGAAATTAGTAAACTAAATAGAAAAAAGATCATAAATATTATTGTCTTAATGGAATGAGTATATCATACGTGATTAATGTAAAAAAAATGAAAAATATTGTTACAAATTGTAATACCGTATGTATCAGCATTTGTTTACTTATTTTGAATTATTTACAATATTCCTATTATTTACAGGTTTCTGTCATCCCATCCCAACTCCTTAGGGGGAAGACACCCACTTTGTGACGTTACCGGTCACCACAACACTCCCTCCGTTTCAAGCCCTGAGGGGCTTTACCGGAGGTCATCTTTAGACCCTCTAACTGATGAAATCTCACAGTCATCAGCTAGGCCTCGGCCGGGATGCCACCAATGTAAATAGCTCGGCAGACATTTGCATCAGTAAAATACAAATCAAATCTCGCCTTCACATAGGCCTCAAACAGACATCTTCACATCCAACCTAATATGATTCCCTCAAACTGATCGACCGAAAACATGGAAGCGCGAATCCTTCGCCTAGTCCAGATTTGACAGCACCATTCATGACTGTGAATGCCTCAGAAAACGAACAAGTTTAAAGTTAAATCAGTGCTACATTCATACCAATCGAAATTATGTTTTACACAACATAGAAATTCAGACCTGCATCCAAATAAGTCGACCAATTTATGACACCTAACAAGGGGAACGTAACTTCATTCCGGTCTGTGCAGGAGCCAGGGACAAATCCCGCATCCCTACCCGGTCCCATCATGGAGTCTTGCGTAGCATTCCCAAGTCACAACCAGGATCGCCACCAGTGGATTGAAGCCACGCCCCCGGTTGCACAGACTACCATACCCTGGCAGCACGGTTGCCTTCACCAGCGGAAACCCCAAATCATATCACAAACAACACCAATATAACCGTGTCATGATGCCAATGTGCCTCCAACCAATCCAATGCCTAGGCTGGAACCCTAGCCACCTGGGATCCTACCACAATCAAGTACCTTGATTTAACTCCTCAACTATAGCCACTATAGACTACTCCTCGCAGATCATCCAGTTAATACGGAGATCCAGAAAGGAATGTATTCTCTCAAATTCCCTAACAGCTCGTGAACGTTCAACCTCGTATCGGGGACAGACATAGAGGACGTGGTCCTCTGTATCATCAATCCCAGAATCCGGGCATTGACTCGAATTCACCAAATGAAACCTAACTAAACTTGCCTGAAAGGTACCATGCCTGGAGAGAAACTGTATGATATACCGATTAGGGAGACCCATCCAATCGCACCTAAATCAGACACTATAGGGAATATACCATGCATGTAACAACCTGTGGAGGATTCGTCCCACCTGACCTGCCAAGACGCAAGGCCCCATTCAATCTCCTACATTAATTTTGACGCCAACAGGTTATTTACCGTGGAAGTGTAGGGCCTAATGTTACATTTTAAGCTATCAGTTAGATTTAAATCTGTTAATTAATGTGTAATTAGTTGTTGAAACTCTTTTATTTTAATGAGGAAATATGAAATCATTTTTTACATGAATATATTTACAGGAAAATGTTGTAAATGCAAAAACAAATGCAAGGAAAGCTTTATTCATTCATTAAGAGCTGACGATGGAAGATGAGGTGTACGTGGAAAAAGAAACAAAATTTTTTTATTTTCTATGGAATTGGAACACATAAGACTTAGTTCTTAGCTATGATTTAATTAGCTTGGAAACCACTTTAAAATAGTCTGGTATGCATTGCAAGCTTAGAATATATTATTAAGTTGAGCTTAACAGAATGATGACTTAATTTGGTCTCATACTTACCTCCTGCATCATAGAAGACAAGCACTAACCACCTGCAACACTCTTAATACAGTATTAGAAAGAGTTTTACATTTATTGACTTCCCCAATAATGAAAAAGTAAATATATCCTCTGAACCGAACTTTATTAAATATTGGCATTTTTGTTTACTGGAAAGTGTTTTCCATAGCTCAAAAAAGTTGCCAACCTTTTTGGTACAGTAGTAGTATTTCTCCCTTTCATCTGGTAGGTTCTGAGTTCAAATCCGACTCAGGTATGGTTTTTTTACATAATATAGAATTCATTTCTAGTGAGAGCCCCTTTTACTAGAGTGAATGAATACTCATTGTAAAATATAGTTTTTTTAAAATTAATTATGGCGTGTAGTACTAGCAGAAAAGTATCTTTTTACAATTGATATTAATTTTTTTAATGTAAAATTATTTTACACTGTTAACTCTTTTTTAATATTATTGCAAAAAAAAAAAACATTTACACCCAGTTATTATAATTATGTCTTATTTAATATAACAAAATGTAAATAAGTTTGCATCTGCGAAATCTATATCTTAATCTACTTATCTATTTTTCATTCATAAATTCAGAGGAGGATTTTGATTGACCTCACTTCTTTTTCTGGAGTAGATTGAACTAGACAAATTTCCTTTTTACTAATTTTTTTTTTCATTTGCGTCATCTGATTCTGTTTCATTTATATTTTTAATTTCATTAAGAGTTCAGAAATTTGAAATAACATTCAAGAACATATTTTTTTAAAGTTTATAGCTTTAGATAATTCCTATATTCAACCCATCAAGTTGCTATTTTAAAATCAAAAAGTGATACAATGTACAATCAATTTCTTGTCTTCTTAAGGGATATTTTTCCGATTCATTACTGGTATAAGAATATATCCAATATTTATGCCTGTAATTGTCAGAAAGGGGCCCTGGATAAGACAATAATCTGGATCTACTTACAACCTGATAATTTTTTTTACACCTCAAAGTATCCTTAAAATTGAGTTATTTAAATGTTTAAGATTTATTATAGACATTTCATCTTGTTAAGACAAATGGTTTTGTGTACTTAACCCTGAATGGTAAAATAATTTTAATGGATTTGATCTAAAATGACGTGTGTTTTCCTACATGCATAGTAGTTCCTTTGTAAGTAACTTAGTCTAAGATGTATTCTGTACCTTAAGCTAAATTTTATTTTGTTCAAAATTTTTAATGTTTTTTTTTTCATGTATTTTTATATTGATACTAATATATAGATATATTTAATGTTATAATTATATTGTTTGTTTTTTTGGTTAGTTTAATTTCTAATAAATTAATACCACTTATAAAAATATATTTCACCAACAAAATTTGATTGATTGTAATTCACTACTGTATAGTATAATTTGAATTTTACATACTAACCGTATTAAAAAGATAATCATTTTGACTGTTTCAGACAGTAGGCATTAGATGTTTATTTTATTTATTTTTTTTTTTTTTAATAAAATTACAGTATAAAGAAAATATTATTTTACATCAATAATTTAAGTAATTATCAAAAAAAAAATTTTACAGTCAAGGAAATTCAATCTCAGTGTAAGACAGATATTTATAATTTAAAAATGAAAGGTGTAATAGTTTTCATAGATCACCAAAGTTACTTACTGCTGGGGACTGTTTTGTAAATCCTATTGGCATTTATTTGTGGCCACTAATAACCAGCAGTACATTTCATCTAAAGAAAAACTTTTCTAATGGATGTTTCATCAAGATTTTTACACCAATCGTGTAATGTTAGTATAAATATATAAATAAATCTCTACCTAAACATAATATTTAATGGAGCTCTAATATATTAATACTTAATCTACCCTAAATCTTTTAATATAATATTAAAATAAAATAAATTAATAGAAATTAATTAAATAAAAATATAATTAGAAGTAAAATGTTGTCACCTAACAGTTTACATTAATTAGTTTATTTTTAAAATTAGTATCTGTATACATTGTGTAAAAAACTGTTTCTGAAGGACCCCCAAAAGAAAAATAGGTATACTTACTTATTAACGCCACCGCAGCTACAGCTTTATTTAAAAACAAAGTAGTCAATCGGATTTTGGTGGAAAATGGGCTGAAACAGATTCAAAACAGAATATAAGTGGTTATTAATATTTATTTATTTTATAAATATAATTTAACCAAACAACCTACGCTCGCTTCGCTTGCTAACCTTGACTAATTAACACCATAATTTTTTGAGTATTTATTTAATAAATTCAATAATTATTGCAATTATTTATTATTTAAATAATCAAAACACTCCTGTTAATTAGTCAAGGTCAGCGATCATAGGTTAAGTTTGGTTAAATTATATTTATAAAATAAATAAATAACCATTTATTAAAATTAATAAAGAGACTGTTTTGAATCTATGTTAAACTCTATATCGGCCCATTTTCCACAGATTGACTACTTTGTTTTTAAATAAAGCTGTAGCTGCGGTGGCGTTAATACGTAAGTACCGAAAAATATAAAGTAACTCATTAAAAATATAAATTTAACTCAGCTGTATAATAAAGAGATGACACCGGCATACAATCTTTTTCTCAATTATCAGTACACTGTATGACCAAACTGTAAAAAAATACATAATATAATACCCAAATGTTAATAAGTAACTATTATGGATGTTTACATCCTGTGCATATTATTAACCAGAGGAATGCCATTACATCTTGTAGCAGCCAGCGTGTTATATTTACTTAATAGTACACAAATATTGTACTTAGGAACTGTTTTGTTATATATATTATGACAAAATAAATAGAGTAGAAATTCATTAACATTATCATTACAAGCTGTTTTAATCGTTGTGTTGAAATATTTTTCTTGATAATAAATTAACAAAGCTAAATTGTTACGAAATTAGTTAACACGTATAAGTAACTTAGTTTAAGTATCATCGGACAATAGCTTAGTGTAAATATAGGAAATAAAACAGTTTACAATTGGATAATATTAAAAAAAAAACTGTGTTGCATCACCATTTTAATGGTGAATGATTTTACATCAGTTTCTACGCTGAAAATTTGTTTCATACACTGGTTTTCAAGTATTCCAAAAGTAACTTTGCTTGTTTTAAGATCAGGATTTTATAGTCTTATATTTGTACTAATCATTCTTTCTCCCGTAAAACCAGTCAGCACTTTTTACTGAATGAAGATCTGTTTTTCTCTCAATTATTGAGGATAAAATTTAACATATATCAATGGTGCCAGTAATAGTAATCCCGTTCAAATCAATAAAAATATCAAAATAGCAGATTCCAACAATATTATTTTTAAGTTATGAGCAAGGTACTTAAAAATTAACTTATATGCTGTTATCGAATAATAATTATAATTTTTGAAGATTTCTGGATGAGCAACCAGGATTCAAGTGGATGAAAATTTTACATGAATTTTTTTATTTTTTAATATAAAGAACTTAAGAATTAGCTCCTAAATTATTTTATAGATTTAAGGTTTTTGAGTTTTTATCACATTATTATCATGTTATATATACGTAACAGTCTTAAAAAAATGAATGTTATAATTTTTTTTACACATGTTCCTCCTGTTTTATGTTTATTAGTGCCAGCATTACAATATTATGTTATTCAGTTATGCCAATATAGTTTATTACAAAAAAAAAAAAAAAAACTGTACTTACGTATTAACACCACCGCAGCTACAACTTTATTTAAAGCAAAGTAGTCAATCGGATTTCGGTAGAAAATGGGCCGATATCGAGTTTAACAAAGATTCAAAACAGTCTATTAATTTTAATAAATGGTTATTTACATTTATTTATTTTATAAATATAAATAACCATTTATTAAAATTAATAAAGAGACTGTTCATTTTCCACCGAAATCCAATTGGCTACTTTGTTTTTAAATAAAGCTGTAGCTGCGGTGCCATTAATACGTATGTACCAAAAAAACTATTACAGTATATTAATAATAACACTTGTATAGAGTGATTTAAAAAGCATACATTACCTCATAAACTTTGATTGTTTATTTATTCATAAAATTATGTACTTATATTTTATTACTTTACTGAGGCCTATATTATTATATAGAATGTTTTCAATTTGTAATTAATTAAATATGTCTCTTAGAATTTTATCGTTCATTTTATATATATATATGTATTGTGCGCACTTACTATTTTTGACAATCACTAATTTATGGTATATTAAGTGAATATTCTTAGCCAGTCAGTTATATGTAGTAAATATATATGCTTGTATAATTTTCTGAAATTCCTTATTTAAAATAATAAGTGTTTCCATATTATATATTTTTTTGAGATTCCAGAGATCAAGAAATTAAGACAAGTTTTTGTGGTACTTTAATTTTTAGTTCTTCCTTAATTACTTATCTAAAAGTGGACCTCAATATAAATTACTCAGTGTATTTAGAAAATTTGTCTAACTTTAATTTCAAATGTTATATATAAAAATAAATTTCATTGAAGAAGATATTTTTGTCAGAAAATCATGGTTTGTTGGATGCAAGAAGCAACACAAGCTATAAAAAAACTTGTAAAAAAAATTAAGGTCCAGTCAAAATCATCCCAGTTTTTTACTTTTATGTTCTTTATATCACAAATATAGACATTTATATTATTATTTCATTGTTTTATGCCATCATAAACCTCAAAAAATTACTTTTTTATTAAAGTTAATGTACCCATATTACGGTAATATGAGATATCTACTGGAATTTCATAAAGAGCAGTATGTTGAATTGCAATAATTTCTATGTTGATGACATTATATCCCATGTGAAAGGAACACAAGAAATGTCTCGCTGAGTAAGCAACAATCTACATTTAAGAATGTGATATTAAAAAAAATTAACTCTTAAATGAGTCATATCGGAAATAGACTAGCATACATTACATATACACAACACAAATATCCTGTTTTTTTTTGTTGTTTTCAAATATTTCATCACGTATTACCCACACTCCTGTCTGCTGACTATATTTAATAACTCGTTACAGTAGCTACTCAACTGCACTTATAAACATGTCACATAAAATACAAAAAAAACTTCTATTGAAATAAATTACAAATAGACAGTTACCAAATTTTTAATTTTAAACAATTATGTTAATTTCAAAACACCAATAAAATATGTATTAGAATTAATTTTTTTAACCGACAACATTGTTATGTGCATGTACATGAATTTAACTACAATGATTGCACTAATATTGCCAGATTTCTTTCACATTAATAAACAATAAATCACTCATAGAAATGAAACAGACAAAAAGACATGAAGAGTCTGAGAATACTTGTCTGATTAGCTGTCATCAAATTTTTGTAGAAATAGAAAAAATATTCTTAAGATTTCTATCAATTTAAAGTTATGCGTTAATAAAAAAAAGAAAGAAATTACTATATGAAACCTTAAATTTCAAAAGTTTCTAACATTACACATAATAAATTATTACTAATATCTAATTTTGTATAATATTAAAGGTCCATATAACAAATTCAAATTTTAAAAAATTACAGAAAAGATTTTAAGAAAGGATTTAATAATCTTTTAAACAAATTCATAAAGATTGACAGTTATTACTAGAAGTAATAATTCGTTTCAACCTGTTACTAACAGAAATTAAAAATATGGTTTAAATTACATAAAATGAACATACAAAGCGAGTTTAAAGTATAAATACACCTTTGCAGCTATATGATTTTTTTAAATCTTTTTTTTAAGTATAATTAATATTTCTCATGTGTATGTTTATGTATCTGTTATTTAATCTCCATTGACTGAACCATCTCTAATGACTGAAGGTCTTAAGTAAAACCAGATTAATCCTTAGAAAATGCAAATACTATATTGGGGTCTATCTTTTTGTCATATCATCTGATAAAAATCCCTACTGAATAATTAGCAGTAAAATTTTAAATACTTTTTCATATTAAAAGTTTCGATCGTAACAAAATGATTTGTTATACCAGATTCACAGGAATGAATTCATCTATTGACTGTAAACTGAGTAATACTAAAAGTAATATGTAAAATGCATATAACGCTAATAAAACATTGTTTATTTTTATAAACATAAATAACAATACTAAATATTAATAACCCCCCTTTTTTCTCTTAATTACCTAAAAAATTTCCCCAAAAAACTACTTAAATATTGTCAAAACATCTTTATTGATCATAGAGAGCAAAGCTCAGTTATTTTAAAATTGTGTAATTAATTAATTTTAATGGCTATGATGTGGTAATCTGAATCTATTAAATTTTTATTTAAATAATATATAAAATAGAATTTTAAAATCAAAACTATTTACAAAAATAAAAATAAAAAACTAGATAACAATTTTGATTGTTAAAAAAGACATTGTCAGAAGACACTGAAAAATTATCAAACTTAAATACAAGTAAAAAAAATAAATAAATATTAAAGAAGGATTAGCCATAAAAAAAAAAAAAAAAAAAAACAGCTAAAAAAGAAACATAGAATCTGTGGAATGAGGCATGGAACCCACAGTCTAATGGGAAGTGGTTTTGACTGTATATATTAACCAACTTTTCATTTTCAACTTCATTATTTATTTTTAAGTTTTGTTTTTATAACTTATTTATATTTATTTTTGGTAAAACCCTTGTATCTACAAATGATGGTTGTTTACAAAAATAGGTGTGTATATGTATTTTTTATTTTTTTATTTAAGATTTATTTTGATAACCATTTAGTTAATCTCTTTTTGAAAATAAAATAATTTAAAAATTTAATTTCAGCATTTTATTTTTACTTATAATAATGTATTATAAAACAAGATATTATCTAAAGTAATATAAAAAGATGCATTTAGTTGTGGACCATTCTGATTAATTATATTTTTTACTACTATCTGTAGTACACATAGATTACTAAAATCTTAATTAGTTTAGACTATTAATTGTTGAGATTGTATAATTATTTTTATTAAACAAAATAACTGTCAATTTATTACTAATTGTTGTATTTAATGAGTACTAAATATTTTTAATTAATTTATTTATTGTAAGTTTTTTTTTAAATTTAGTTTAAAAAGAATAAAATACTTAATGTTTAATAATTCTGTGTTCTTGTTTTTTTTATGTAAAGTAAAAGATCTTTATGTTTGTTTTATTTTCATCAGACAAGTCTTTGAACCTAAAGTTTTTATCCTTTATGTTTCAGATTTCTACCTTTTTACAAGACTGCTAAAAAATGAATGTAATGTATTTAGGGTGTACGTTTCCACTGAAGCAGCTCAATGGCAAAACCGATTTAGATGTATGACCCTGCGTTTTATTCCTATGTTACCAGGAATGTCATAAGCTCTATAAATATATATGAAGTAGTACAGATTTGCCAGTTGAAGCACAAATTTTAATGAAATGAACTGCTACTGTGAGCCTCTTAACAATAGTTGGGTTTGAATTGAACGATTCCAATCAATCAAACGAATAGTATTACAAAAATAATAGAATTAAATTTACGTTAAATAAAATATTAAATAAATCTAAAAAATTCTTGTTTAATAATAATGGACTTCCTGTGGGAACTGCATAGTGAGGTGATGCAAGCACCTTGTGTAAGGCTAGACCAATCATCATCATCAACTGGTAACAATTGAGATGCCCCCTGCAGTACTGTTTTGGGAAGTGAAATGGGGGCATCCTTATAATATCTACAAATAATCATCCGATTTAAAAAATTCAAACGAGATATTTGTTAGTAGGTTGAAGGCTAAGTTTTGCATGATCAGGTACACTCTTGATCTAACAGATCACAGTTATTCAGAAATATTGTTATACCTTTACAATCAACCTTGTGATTTTCAGAATTCAAACGGAATATTTGTAATAAAATACAAAATCATGATGAAACCAAACCGAACAAAAATTAACTGATATACTCAAAAAATCAGATGGCCTGCGCTACGTACAGAGACCAACTTGAGCCCAGCTAGCTCCCACGAACAGTCTTTGTAGATTTTAATGACATATGAGCTATCGGAATCAGTTTGAGGATCAAGCCTACTATTGTCGAATCTGATGCTTTACAGGGACAGGGCAAAGTGGAACAGCATAAGCTGTCGCTATAAAAAATTAAAAAAATAAATTAAGATAGGATGTCTTTTTTTAATTCATCAACAGAATAATATTGTTTCTGTAAAACTAAATCTTTTAATTGTAAAATAAATTGATGAGTAACTGATTATATAGTTACCTTTTCATGAAGTATGCATCAGTAATGATCTGAAAGCCAATTTTTTTTCTCTCTGAAAAGGTTTTGTTTTTAAGAAGCCTAAAAATTGAACATTTCACATCTTATGAGAAAATATTTAGGCATAATAAATATTCAATAATGATTACAAGCTCAGTGTTTTATAAAAATCCTTTAGAGTAAAACGGTTCACTTCATTTTGTTACGAATAAAACCATTTTTAACGTCCCACAAGAATTTATCAAACAATAAACCCAGAGGTTTTGCTTTGCGAACAACAAAAATACTATCAATATCATTAATGGGAATTCTGACAACACAATCTCCAATGTTAAGTCTACCCGATTAGTACAATATGACAGTCTTATACATATTCTAAGTTAGATGGTTACAATCCAATGAGTGAATACGTTTTTAAATCTGCAATTGTGAAATTTTTTTAATTCAATTTTAATAATTAGAAATAGAGACAGTTGTGTCATCTGTGAAAAGAGTTGTAATGAACGGCTCAAGATTTTGAGGCAGATCATTAATAAACAATGAATAAAGCAAAAACTTTTCCCTGAGGTGCTTCGCATTCTACATCTTGAAGCAAGTACGTAAATTTACATGTGTATTCTTGTTAAATGATAAAATTTCTACTACTTGTTCACAATTTGTGAGGTACGACTTGAAAAGCAAGTTTCTCCTCCGATACTGATACCACAGCTACTAAGTAGTTTTTAAAAATATGGACGCCACGCTTCTGAATGTAATTTCTGCAATTATCATTAAGAATTTTAAAGAAATTACAGTCGGGTAGAACAATATATATCTATTAAAAAGATCTAAATATTCAAAAACCAAAGTAAGTAAAATTTCAAACATTTTTAAATACATTGTAGTTCAAAAATGTTTAGTAAACTTACGATCAAGCAGTAAAAAATGTAACTATTTAATAAATATATTTTTTATCACTTGATCGTAACTCTAATACAAATAATAGATCAAAGAAAAAATAACCAAAGTTTTGATCATTTTTAAATATTCTTTTACCTCCTTTATCGTTACCGGTATACGTGTAAAAAAAAATAATGAAGTTTATCTTAGAAATTTAAAAATATTTCAGTAGATTTGTATATTGCTAGACAATTTTATTAAAAATATAATGCATTTACTTTTATTTTAGAAACATTTATCGGGTATGAAATAAAACTTATTGTATTTAATTTGCGATAATCTATTCGTAAAAACACAACAGACTAGTGACACAACAGACTTTTTAATATAACTTTTTTTTATATGTTAACTTTTTTATCGGTTATTATTGAAAATAAAAAAAAGGCAGTTACCGTAGTTATTGTATTGTGTAAATAAATAATTCGTTGATTATATTTTATCCAAATGCGTACTTTATTATTTAATTTTAAAAGAAAAACTTTAACGTTTTGGAATTAATAATATATAAGTTGGGTTTTTTTTTTCAACGGAGGAGGGGCAACCTCTACCGGTCTCTCCGTACGCTCGTATATACGGTAATGTCGGCTTTCACCGACCCCCTCCTCCTCATCACATGATGCCGAAACCGCCGTTGAGACGGAACAGCATCACATGGAAAATAAATTTTGCCCTACGTTTGACTTCTAATAGAACTTCATTAAACCTCTTAAGATTTAATGACGTTAGATAGAAGTCAAACGAAATTTTGCCCTACGTCTGACTTCTAATAGAACTTCATTAAACCTCTAGAGATTTAATGACGTTAGATAGAAGTCAAACGAAATTTTGCCCCAATTTTGCCCTACGTTTGACTTCTAATAGAACTTCATTAAACCTCTGGAGATTTAATGACGTTAGATAGAAGTCAAACGAAATTTTGCCCCAATTTTTCCCTACGTTTGACTTCTAATAGAACTTCATTAAACCTCTTAAGATTTAATGACGTTAGATAGAAGTCAAACGAAATTTTGCCCTACGTCTGACTTCTAATAGAACTTCATTAAACCTCTGGAGATTTAATGACGTTAGATAGAAGTCAAACGAAATTTTGCCCTACGTTTGATTTCCAATGGAACTTCATTAAACCTCTAGAGATTTAATGCCGTTAGATTAGAAGTAAAACGTATTAATGTTTAAGCTTTTGCAGAGATATTATGAATAATAACACCAATACGATGATGATAACACCAACGCAAATTGGTGTTATTATTAAAAATGTTAATGATATGTTTGAAAGTACAATTTTTCCAATAACTATCAAGCATTTGAAAAAAATTGCAATCGGGTAGAACAATACGTACCTGTTAAAAAAATCTAAAAGTTCAATAACCAAAGTAACAAAAGTTTCAGGTTTTACTAAATGAATTTTCGATCCTAGTAAAAGGGTAGAAAATACATTTAAAAAATATTTCAAAACATTTAGAAAATGTACGAGCATGTAATAAGTAATATATTTATGAAATAAATATATCAGATCAAAGTAAAAAATAATCAATGATTCTATCATTTTTAAATATTCTTATGTCCCTTATCGTTACCGGTAGAGGCAAAGAATGAGGTTTATCTTAGAGATTTAAACATATTTCAATAGGTTTGTCTGTTGCTAGGCAATTTAATTAAAAATGTAATAATACATTTATTTTTATTTTAGAAAAATTTATCCGGTACTAAGTAAAACTTAATGATTTTAATTTGCATGAATTTTTTAATAAAAACTCTGGCTTAGTCTGCTCAACTTAATATTTAACTTTTAACATTTATTGATAAGAATGCTAGTGATGAAGAAAGTAAAAGGAACTATCGGCAATTAAGAAATGCTATAAACAGGAAGTGCAAACTGGCGAAAGAAGAGTGGATTAAAGAAAAGTGTTCAGAAGTGGAAAGAGAAATGAACATTGGTAAGATAGACGGAGCATACAGGAAAGTTAAGGAAAATATTGGGGTACATAAATTAAAATCTAATAATGTGTTAAACAAAGATGGTACACCAATATATAATACGAAAGGTAAAGTCGATAGATGGGTGGAATATATTGAAGAGCTATACGGAGGAAATGAATTAGAAAATGGTGTTATAGAGGAAGAAGAGGAGGATGAAATGGGAGAAACAATGCTGAGATCTGAATTTAAGAGAGCACTAAAAGATTTAAATGGCAGAAAGGCTCCTGGAATAGACGCAATACCTGTACAATTACTGTGCAGTGCAGATGAGGAAGCGATTGATAGATTATACAAACAGGTGTGTAATATTTATGAAAAAGGGGAATTTACATCAGACTTCAAAACAAGTGTTATAGTCATGATACCAAAGAAAGCAGGGGCAGATAAATGTGAAGAATACAGAACAATTAGTTTAACTAGTCATGCATCAAAAATCTTAACTAGAATTCTGTACAGAAGAAGTGAGAGGAGAGTGGAAGAACTGTTAGGAGAAGATCAATTTGGTTTCAGGAAAAGTATAGGGACAAGGGAAGCAATTTTAGGCCTCAGATAGTAGAAGGAAGATAAAAGAAAAACAAACCAACATACTTGGCGTTTATAGACCTAGAAAAGGCATTCGATAACGTAGACTGGAATAAAATGTTCAGCATTTTAAAAAAGTTAGGGATCAAATACAGAGATAGAACAATTGCTAACATGTACAGGAACCAAACAGCAACAGTAATAATTGAAGAACATAAGAAAGAAGCCGTATTAATAAAGGGAGTCCGACAAGGATGTTCCCTATCTCCATTACTTTTTAATCTTTACATGGAACTAGCAGTTAATGATGTTAAAGAACAATTTAGATTCGGAGTAACAGTACAAGGTGAAAAGATAAAGATGCTACGATTTGCTGATGATATAGTAATTCTAGCCGAGAGTAAACAGGATTTAGAAGAAACAATGAACCGCATAGTTGAAGTCCTACGCAAGAACTATCGCATGAAAATAAATAAGAACAAAACAAAAGTAATGAAATGTAGTAGAAATAACAAAGATGGACCACTGAATGTGAAAATAGGAGGAGAAAAGATTATGGAGGTAGAAGAATTTTGTTATTTGGGAAGTAGAATTACTAAAGATGGACGAAGCAGGAGCGATATAAAATGCCGAATAGCACAAGCTAAACGAGCTTTCAGTAAGAAATATAATTTGTTTACATCAAAAATTAATTTAAATGTCAGGAAAAGATTTTTGAAAGTGTATGTTTGGAATGTCGCTTTATATGGAAGTGAAACTTGGACAATCGGAGTATCTGAGAAGAAAAGATTAGAAGCTTTAGAAATGTGGTGATTTTTAACATTCTCCTATGAGAATGTTAAAAATCAGACAAATTAACATTCTCATAGGAGAATGTTAAAAATGGGTGGATAAAGTGACAAATGAAGAGGTATTGCGGCAAATAGATGAAGAAAGAAGCATTTGGAAAAATATAGTTAAAAGAAGAGACAGACTTATAGGCCACATACTAAGGCATCCTGGAATAGTAGCTTTAATATTGGAAGGACAGGTAGAAGGGAAAAATTGTGTAGGCAGGCCACGTTTGGAATATGTAAAACAAATTGTTAGGGATGTAGGATGTAGAGGGTATACTGAAATGAAACGACTAGCACTAGATAGGGAATCTTGGAGAGCTGCATCAAACCAGTCAAATGACTGAAGACAAAAAAAAAATTTATTGTCGGTTATAATTCAAAATAAAAAAAAAAGGCTGTTGCCGTAGTTATTGTAATATATAAATAACTCGCCGATTATATTTTATCCAAATGCGTGTTTTATTACTTTAACGTTTTGGAATTAATAAGTGTTACAAATAAACGAGTTTATTTAATAGTTCAAAAAATCCAACGAGGTCAATGATTCCAATAAGGATTCAAGGAAAAAGGTCTTGGAGTCGAGACTGTAGAGGAAGGTCACCACCCTCAGTATCTCGAGATTTCGCCTAATTAACGTCATATTTTTCTTAGGCACATTAACAATTGAAAAACAACAATGTTCGTAACAAAACATATTTTGCAAAATCGCACCCCCACCCCAAAAAAAATGCTCTAATAAGTCAAATAAAGCCAGTCCAAAAAGTACTTTATACAGTTGCTGACTAGCAATTTTGACTATACAGAAAAATTGGTAGACAGGCGGATAAAAAGGTAAAAAATTAGTGAATCCCTCACCAAATTTTATAATATACAGAGTGATTCAAAGAAACGGGAAATTTTGAAACTTGTGTTGGTAGCCGTGGGCGATTGGTACCACTTGATAAGTGGCGCCAGCCTTTCTAACCTAACTTGCCGTTTTGTTGTCATGGATCCTTGGAGTGGTGCGCAACGTGAATTTGCTATCAAAGCGTTTTACAAAAAACAATTACAGTGTGAAGGGAGCGCGTAGAGAATTTCGTCGTCATTTTAATCTGGGACGGCACGACCGTGTTCCATCAGCACATGCAATTAAAACATGGATATCAAATTTTGAGGAAACCGGTTCGGCAATGAAAAAGAAACCTCCAGGCCGGGAGCGAACCGTCCGTACACCACAGAATGTTCAAGCTTTACAAGATGCTGTCACACGAAGTCCACATCGGTCAATCCGTCGTCTCTCAGCATCTTTACAATCGCGTAGTTCAAGTGTTCGAAGAATGTTAGTGAAGGACTTGCAATACCATCCGTTGCAGTTGTGCGAGCACAATTCTGTAATGTAATGCTTCAGAAGATAAATGATAACGAAGAGTTTGTTCACGAACTGTGGATGTCAGACGAAGCGCATTTCCACCTCAGTGGATTTGTTAACAAACAAAATTTCAGATACCGGGCACAAGAAAATCCTACGCAGCTACACCAGCGTCCGTTGCACAGTCAGAAAGCGACCGTGTGGTGTGCTATGTCATCTTACGGTGTTATAGGTCCTTATTTTTTTGAGGATGACAACGGTCTTGCGATTACAGTGACATCGGCTCGTTACGTAGCCGTGCTTGAAACCTTTGTTGTGGAACAACAAAAGAGATTTCCATCGATTCTTAACACAGCCCGGTTTCAACAAGACGGAGCAACGTCACATACCGCACGAATATCGATGGCAGCTGTACGCCGATTCTTTGGACAACGTGTCATTTCACGAAATGATGACATTAGATGGCCTTCCAGATCGCCTGATCTCTCAGCTTGCGATTACTTTTTGTGAGGTCACAAAAAGCAAAGTGTTCCACAGTAGACCTGCTACAACGGAAGAACTGAAGGCAAAGATCCGAGAAGCAATTGCGGAAATTCCAGTTGAGATGTTACGTCAAACCATGAACAATTTAACGAAGATACTTCGTGAGTGTTTACGTAGAAGAGGAGGTCACCTGGAAGATGTCATCTTTAAAAAATAAACTAAAATGTATGTATCCTAAAATGGCTACATGATATAAAATTCATTTTCTAAAAAAATTTTCATTAACGTTATTTAATTTTTAAAATTTCCCGTTTCTTTGAATCACCTGTATGTCTACATATGTTAAAATTATTTTTTCTGTTTTGAAAACGTCTTTATCCGAAAATTTTTTGCAGACACTCATCGCCATATAACGCCTCCGGAAGAATTACTGTTTTGTTATGTCGGAGTTTAGTATTACGGAAAAGCGTTTTTTTAATATATAGATTTCGTTTTAAGTTGAACGCTATCTCCATTTTCTGCATTCGCTCTTTTATAAAACGGAGAAAATGGCTTGGTTATTTATAAAAGATGATTTTTTTTTTAATCTGCTACTCGTTTGAATAACTTGAATTTAAGAAACGAATAAAATAATTTAAATAAATCATAAGTATACTCATAATAAAATTCAATCCGTGAAGATGGATTGCATAGACGACCGGAAAACGTTTTGAGGAAGTAATTTAAAAAGTATAAAACATCAAATTTTGTTCGATTTTTAGACTTAAATTTTTTTTAAAATTATTATCATTAACGATCGTCGTTGACAAAAATGTAGTTAAAAGTGAAAAAATAAGCGTTATTACAAGGGTTTCCATGTGACATTTGAAAGAAAAGAAATTTTTTGAAACAATTTCAATATTGATTTTATACCGAGGAAAAATTAGAGAATAATTTGGTATTAGAATTTCTCTACATTGCTTGTATTTTTTTTGTTCTGCCTGATTAATTAGTTCAACACAGAGGCTTACAAAGCTTGCACATGGAAATATGAAAATGTAATCTTTGTAGCGTATGAAAAACGATATGCCTGAACGGGATTCGAACCAGGGACCTCAGGATAAAAATCCGAGACACTGCCGATCTGCCACGGAAATCGACGGAGTAATTTACGAAAAGTTATTTTATTATTTTTTTTTAATATCACATTAATTTTTGATTTCGTTTAGATTATTCAAACGAGTATTTTTTATTTTAATTTTAAAAAACAACCATTTCTAAGTATGGCGTGAAAAGAAGTCCGGTTCCTGGAATTCTCAGATATCCTTTGCTAACATATTTGTAGTGATGTGTATGTATAATTTCCCTGATTTTCTTTTACTTTCCCATCTAGATAGCGCTATAACAGAGCTACATCTCTGCAAAGGAAAGTATTGTAATCTGTCAAATTTGGGCATATGAGATTTTCACCGGATCTTCACGTTCTGACACCTAAGGAACCCAAAAAACCGGTTGGAAATTTTCCAGATGTTAATGGTTCGTATGTACGTGCGTTCGGTTCGGCCTCTAAATTACATTATATCTCCAGAACTGGACCGATTTCGTCCATACTTTATCAGAATACTTCTACATACGAGGCATTAATTCCATTCAATTTTCATCTTAAAAGGCCGAGGAGGTGAGGCTGTAGAGAACCCTCAGTATCTCGAGATTTCGTCTAATTAACGTCATATTTTTCTTAGGCGCATTTATTAACAATTGAAAAATAACAATGTTCGTAACAAAACATATTTTGCAAAATCGCACTCCCACGCCAAAAAAAATGCTCTAAATTGGCTAAGTGGGCATACTGCATCAGTAGTACTTTCTGTCACCATAAGGAACGCTAGTATCGCAGTCCGACATTTTAAATTTCCCTTTTTCCTTATGGGAAATTCCCTTTTCCTTTGTCCTCTTGGACCGCGAAATAAAAATTCTACAGGCTTGCAACCAAATTATTTTTTACACATTAAATATTAATTATTTATTTTATTTAATATCTCAAAGATTGCTAGTATTGATGTACAACTGTAGTAGTCTGTTATGTTGCGACGTCACGGGTGAGCGGTAGAATTAAATAAATAAATAATATTTAAAGTGTAAAAAAAGTAACTGGGTTTGGCTGGGTCTCGAACTAGATCGCCCGATTAACTAGATATCTGGTGCGTTAAGTCTCGCGGTTACACCAGTCAGCCAACCGTACAAGCGAAATTTGTTCTATGTAAGTTGTGAAATTACATTAGTTTTGTTACTGGCGATCGTCGCGGCTAGTACCGTCACACCCACGCGAATTAAATACGGTATTCGTGCGCGCTTAGTTTTACTGTATTATTTCGATTATTTTCATCTTAATAGAGTAATAAAAAAAGTAAGATAAAGATATTAGAAATAATACATTTATAATTAATCAAATATTTATTTTTTATTCAAAAATAATTGTAAATAATTTGTTCATAATTAATTTTTCATAAATAAGTATAACTAAAAATTATGAATAATTAATAATTATTTAAACGTTAAAATTATAAACAAAAAGCCGTCAATTTAATTCACGTTTAAGTCGTCCTTTATTAGAAGTTGAATTTGAAATACGCGCGTAGCTCGACTGTGAGAACTCGAGCAAGTGATCGGCTCATTTCGGGCGAGTTCGTGGCTCCTCACCTTCCTGTCTCGAGACACAAGTAAAAAATTACTTTTAATTTGCCTATTAAATGTAATTTAACAGTCATTAACATATGTGTATATGTAATAAATTTGGTGTGAAACATTTGATTATTTAATATTAATTGAAAATTATTATTTAGAATTGTATTATTTTTGGCAAATTCTTATAAAGATTGTGTATTTAAAAAAAATCATTTTATTTAATTTTTGACCGAAAAATAACATACATTTTTTAATTGTATTCAATTTTAAGTGATTGCTGAAATTTTGCTGAAAATAAAATGACTTAAAAGTCTTTTTGAGAGGACTCTCAAAGATGCACACAATGCTACGAGTAATAAAAGCGCTTTAAAAGTCACAGAAAATCTTCTAAAGATGATGGTTGCCCAGGAAAACCATTGACATCAATCTTATCAAGAAGGCCATTGATACAATCCACACAGCCTAAATGAATAAACTGGTGAGGTCAAATCGACTTTAACAGTTTACAAGACAAAAGAAGAGTCTAGGATTTTGAAGGGGTTCATGTCACTAAGTCATAACCAAAAAAAAAAAATAGGAATGGACTGTGCACCAACTTCATTTAGTCCAGTATTTCACGGTTTTTCGCTCAGAATTATTTCGTGCATAACCGATTGATGTGAAATTTGGACAGTAATTAGGGAATAACTCAAGGAACAAAGGTTATATAGTGCCAATATGTGCTTTTACCCTGGGGGTAGATGCCACCCTTTTTGGGGGTGGAAATTATTACATTCAAAATAACTACATAAATTGATAGAGGAATAAATTCTAAGCAAAACACATCCCATAAAACTTTTTTGTAGAGTCAATATTTTTTGAGTTATTCGTGATTGAAAATGTTGATTTTTCATCCAACCATTGAACGTTTTTTCATGAATAATTCAAAAACCTTACGTTTTATCAAAAAAAATTATTATTAGCAAAAATGAAGCTTATAAAATAAAGAAGACTGATTTCTTTTTTCTGTAGAAGCAAATAACCGAGTTAAGCCTCGTTGAAGGTAACTTTTTGTTCACCGAAAACTGAAGTTGAATTTTTCAACGTTAAATAACAGAAAATTTTTTGAGGAAAACTTATAGGATATTTTTCACAGTATTTGAAAAGACCTTTAAAATTAGTTTTGGTAAAAGTCATTAGCATGAAAACTAACAAAATTATGATGAAAATAAAATGGTCAACTCACTTTTTCGGAGAAAAAAATCAGCAATTAAACAAATGACTTTTCCGCAAGATTTGAATTGAACGTTATCCTTTTACAATTTACTTTACTTAAGTACTAACAACATGTTTTAAAAGTCTGACCGGTTTGGAACGCCTAGAGTTGAAAAAAAGGTTGACTCACATATGAAAATGTTTTTGAAATTTTAAAAAAATTTTCTTTTTTTCACAATAATTAAAAAACTAAAGAAAATATGTAAAAAATTCTGTAAAATAAAAATCGATTGAGATATCACTGTTAGAAGTTTGTATTTGAGTGAGAGGATCACCTTCCCCAACCCCCTTTAAACTTAAGAATTTTAAAAATGAAGGGCTCAAGAAATCTGAACTTTAAAACCCTTGTAGCCCTTGAAATTCCCTACAAAATGGTTTTTTGAATGATTGGATAGCTTAAAAACTAAGGAAGTTATTGTTGAAAAACCAATCGCATTTTTTTTATGAACTATTCTGAGTATGTAAATTTTTATATTCTCAACAGTTTTGGAGCATTTATGAATACATGTGAACACATATAACTGTATATATATCCTCATACACTCATATATATGTGTGTGTGTGTGTGTGTGTTTATATATATATATATATATATATATACATATTTATATATAGATGAAAGTATAAGTAGAAGATGAAAAGTTAATGGAGCACACCATAAGCGAACACCTGCTGATGGATGATACAACTTTGTATGCATAGGTGTACATAGCTATACGTATGTAGTATGTGTATGTAGCTCGTATTGTACATGTATATATGTAAATATATATCATCTATCTCTTTTATATGGTGTAATCAGTACATTTCTAAAACTGAAAGAATAAACATGCAGTGCACTTTGTTAATATTACTTTTCAGAAATTATTAAATTAAAATTATTATTTTTTAGATTTATAAAGTACATCAAATTCACATTTCATCATTAAATTCATCATTTAATACAAGAGCAAATATTGAATTTCCATGAATAGATTTGAATGCTGAATAGATTTAAACATACTTTTTATTTGGTTAACTTTAAAAACGTTCTCTGTGGTACTACATTATTAAATACACAGTATTAAATAAAATTCTATAATGTATTTTATAGAATTAAATTTAAAAAAAGTTATTTAAAAAGTTTTTATTAAATTATTAATAAAAAATATTGTTATCACTCTGATTATGCATTAATTGTAAATAAATCTTACGTATCTAAAAATGCGATGCATTACATAAAATTTTACAAGTTTTGAATTCAGCACCAAAATTTGTTAACCCTATACTATTCTAGATAGACATAATTTTTTTTGTTTTGCTGCTTTTTAAAAATTCTGTTACTCATTTACGGTACTCACTTTTTATTCAATCCAGATTTGAAACTATGGTGATAAGTCATTTTAACCAATTGTTCTTTATCTTCCAACATCATTTTTCACTTTCAGCATTACATCTGAGTAATCAGTAACCATTTTTTTGTCACAGCTTCGATCAAGTTTAAAAGTACTCCCAGTACAGCACCTACAACTCAGAATCACTTGGCAAAAAGATTAGTAATGTACATAATATCAATTGTAATTGTTTTCTTTTTTTTTGTTTTACGTAGGAGGAGGGAAAAGCTCTACCAGCCTCCGTCTGCGCCCGCAACAGACGGTAGTGTCGGGCTCTCACCAACTAAAAACCCTCCCCCTTTATGACATAGGAACTGAACCTAACCACAAGGCATGAACACAGTTCCCATGTGACACAAATACATTGAAAAAATCATATCCTATCAATAGGGAAACCTACTGGGACCCTATTAGGGATTGGGATGATCGCAGACGCGACTTAACTAAGTAATAATAAAATAATATCTACATTGTACCTGAAAAACATACACAGCATATACAAAACTTACATCTACTTTCATAAACTTAATCTACATTGCTTATCTAAATAATTTTAATGTAAAATTTATGTCGAACCTGAAACAGAAACATACACAAAAGTACACATAAAAAATTCCCCTACAGGAAAGTTCCTATCAGGGGACCCTACTGGGACTTGGGACCTACCGTGATTTTATCAGAATATTATACTATCAAATTAAAAACTACACAACTTAATTGTAACATAGAAATTTATAATATGAAACAATAATAACAAAAGTAAATACCTTTAGTAGAAAACTATCATATAGTAAAAGGGAGTACCACAATGTAAGGAGGGCCACTTACATGGCAGCTCTCCCTTGATTATTAAATGAACCGTTGAGTTACCTGAAACAAAAGAAAATACACAAATTCCATTAGCGGTTGTGAAATTAATAATTTTTTTTTTTAATTATAAAATTCATTTCATTAATGATAGTATTAAACTTTTTCTAACAAAAATATTTGTTAGGCATGATTAAGCGGTACATTTTTACTTACTATACACTGATATAGATAGTAACAGATATATATCGCATCCAGGAATGTGTGTTATATGAAACTACTTGGCCAAGCTAAAATTTTCAACTAAGAATAATGTTGAATGGTAACGAAAATTGGTACTTGCAGGATATCGGTACATCACCTGATCTTCTTTATACTAATATTTTATATTCTTTGTTTTTTTACATTGTACTTAAGTTTTTTATAGTATAAACTGCATCATGGGTTTTCTTATTATTTTTACAATTTTATATTGGCTTCCAATTGCTTTGTTTGCTCTGGTATTTAAAATTCATGAAATATTTATGTACCATCTACTTTGTAAGTATATTCTACAACAATTTTTGACAAAAAGGTGCAAGCAGGTTTCATTATATTTTTAAACCGCTGTCAGGCAAGAGATTCATCACCAAAGCAAGCAAAACAAAAAAGGACTAAACAGAATTTCCACGTCAAAAAAGAAAAAACTTGTGAAACCAATTTTAAATTTTCACAGAATATATTTTCTATTAATAATATGTTAAATGAAGATATTGCATAGTTTCATCTATCTAAACCCATTCTCTATCTGTAAATGTACATAAAATTCATTTTTATTATAATTAAATGTTTGGGGGTATCCAAGGGAAAAGATTACTGCCATCCCAATAATTTGATTCTTATTTCATTTATTTTACATGATGAAATCTCAAAAAATCAGTTTCTTTTCATAGCTGTTCTTTACATTATAAATGAATAATTGTGGTCTACAAAAAGAATAATTTAGTTAAATTATATGTTGCTTTTCAATTTATTATCAATGATTAAAAAATATCAAGTGATGTACTGTTAACTGACAAATACTGAAAATATTATTAGAAAGGTTAAAAATATGTATAACAGTCTTGAAATATCATAAGCCAAGAAATGTACAAGATAAGCTTATAAAAATCTGTATGTATATATATATATATATATATATATACACATACAAAATTCTTTTTTGAATATTCAAATAATTCAGTGACATTTTGACCACTGTGCTAATAAAATTTAACATTATATGAAATATATACCACCTAAACACAGTAATTAGATTAGTTGTACTTACCTTATTTATTTCCAATAACTGGGTTGCACAGTATAATGCACCTTCTGATGGTATTTAAATCTGTTTCGTTAAATTAAAACTTATTCTTTTTAATTGATAGTATTATTTTTTTTAAATTATAAATATTTTCAAAACTACATTTACGTTCAAAATATTTAAATTTCACAAACGATAACATAATTTATGATAAAAAAGAGAAATCATTAAAAAGAAAACGTTTTAATGTAATAAAATAGAATTTAATACAGACTGAAGATGCAGGGTACTGCAAAAAACAGTGGAAATTAATATGGCAAGTTGAACTTATCGAATTATTGTGTTTTGGTGGGTTATATTTCATACAATATATATATATATATATATATATATATATTATATAAATTAGGCATTGACCAGATACTGGCATTTCCTAATATTTAATGCTACTAAGTTTCTTCTCTTTACTATACTGATGTTCTCTTTACTGCATTCATATTGTAATTTGTCACACAAAATTTCTGTGTCCTACATGATATTTAAAATCAGGTCTACCTAAAATTTTTTTAAAAAAGTTATAAATAAAAGTAACTGCAGTATCACTAATGTCCTGGACCCTCTCTTTTTCTGTTTAGCCCCTGGAATCACCTTAAGGTATTACTTCAGAGGATGATATGTATGAATTTAAATGAAGTGCAGTCTTGTTCAGTCTCAGGTCGACTATTCCTGAGTTGTGTACTTAATTGAAACCCAATCTAGTATTCAAATCCATATAAAAGTCTTTACTAGGATTTGAACCTTAGAACTCTGACTTTGAAATCATTCAATTTGCAATGACGAGTTAACCACTAGACTAGCCACGGTGGGCTAATGCCCTGACCTTGGTTCCTGGTACAAGGTAAGTGATAATGGCTAGTTGAAGCCACAGAGTGAGTATTCATTACTCATGAGTGAATAGTCCATTACTTGGCTGCTCTAACTGAAGCTAAACATTACATAAATGGATGGAGTATTTTAATAAATACTAGTATTATCATGAAATATATAAAATGTAGTAAAGAATTAGTAGTACCTTAATATTTTACCATTTGGCTACACAGCTTTACATTTATCACCACGGCTAATCCATCCAGCAAGTAAAAGAATTGGTCAATCTGGTACTCTGATGATATAGGATGCAGCATGAAGTGAAAGGTTGATGAGATGTTGAATATAATCTGGTAATCTGTATTACTTCAAAAGTCTCATTTTTATTTATAGATTGTATATTTCTGTAGTGAGGAAGGTAATGATAATTTTACACTTTGATCTTGATCACACTTCAATTTCACACTATTTTACACCAATCACTTTATTTTCCCCACAATTTCAAAATAAATAAAATGATTACACTCTAAAAACCAGGATCAGTTCATGCCTTTTTAATATGCAAGGCAAATATATTATATATAAAAATGATTAATTTTTGAAGTAATTTGGATTACTGTTGTGCTAGATGGATTTTTTCAAATAATCATTCTACTTAGGATTTTATCACCAAAAAAAATGCTAAATGTTGCAAGCAAGTTAATTTTTTAATCAAAATTTAGGGAATAAAATGAGAAAACATTATGGCACCTCTAAAATCAGCTGACCCTGGTTTGAAAAAATTAAACTAACATGCAAGCATGCATCTTCTTTGAAGCAGGTGGCTGAACGCTGACTAGGGAAAGCAAAGGGGTATTCAAAATTAAAAATATTTCAAGTAAAAGAAAAAATAAAAAAATATTAAAACTGTAATTAGATATAGATATGCCCTAACCTTCAACTTGGTTAACTACCTAAAAAAAATTAAATAAAAGTTTATGTAAAATAATAAATATTAAAGTAAAAAATTATATATATGAAAATAAATAAATATTATATCCTGCGTGAACCAGATTTTAAAGCTACATTTAATCAAGAAATTTCCACTATATCTTTACTTAATTTTTTAATTTATTGAACTTATATTTAATCAAACGTTAATTTTATCAATAAAATAAATTAAATTTAAATAATTTATAAAAAAGGAGTCAATAAAATTTCAAACAAAATTTTATAAAAAAATTTAAACTAAAAATTAACCACATTTTTATGTGGTTTAATAAAAAAAAATTATTTATAAGGTGGACTACGAGGACTTCAACCACTGGTAGTGAAGTGATAAGCTGAAAAGACAAAGAAACATAATAAACATAGAATAATTATAAATATTATGAATAAAATATTTCTAACATTAAAATATTTATATATCACCCCCCAATATATAGACACATTTATATACACAGCAACCCCCAACCGAAACCCGATGAACGATATCAGGATGATGAAATACAGTCGCGACGCGTATGAATGCTTTATGTTCCCGGCTATCGCGAAAACTATTCATTGCATACAACATAGATATTTACAATGTCACTAAGTAATCAAGAACTATAATAAAAAATAATTGGGAATCATATTTCGTACCTGATAAGCTACGTTGTGAATAATACACCCTAACTGTGCATTGCTGTGTCACAGCAATTTGCTTCATGTGAAGCAAGAATCTAAAATAATACACCCTGAACTGTGTCACAGCATATCAGATTTGCTATCTGTTGAGCAAAACTCTAAAATAATACACCTTGAACTGTGTCAGAGCATATCAGATTATATTTGTTAAGCAAAAATCTAAAATAATACATCTTGAACTGTGTCAGAACATATCAGATTATATCTGTTAAGCAAGAATCTAAAATAATACACCACGAACTGTGTCAGAGCATATGAAATTTCTATCTGTATAATACACTTTAATCTGTGTGTTTCTACAAATTGTAACTCTATTCCTAAAAATGAAACTGAATTAGAAGTTTGGACTAGGGAAATATATGAATTAACTAGAAGATTTTTGTTTTATAATCTCAACAGAAAAATGTTATGGATATGAAGATGTTTAACTTTTGGGATTTTTCTATTCTTTTTGATATTGAAAATAGAAGATTTTTCAAAGGAATAAATTACTAAGAGAGTTTTCAATCATAATGAATTTACTTCTATTTTCCATATTTCTTTTTTCCCATTTTGTACTTGTGCAGATGCATGCATTACTATCCAGACCTCTTAATTACCCCTTTTAAGATATTCTTAAGAATGCATTTTCACAGCATAATATGGCCAATCCAAATTGGAATTAAAACCAAAAAAAGCTCTATAAATTATACTATTGAAACAAAGATAAAGAAAAATATGGTTGATGAAAATGATTTAAAATTTTTAAATGGAAATTTTCTAAATTGCAAGTTACTGACGAACAGTGATCGATGAAAATCCAAGTGAAAATGGGGTATTAAATAATACAAATACTAAATGTAATATTGAAATTTTCTTTATCTGTAAGATTATAGAAAAAAATTATATCTTATTATTCTGTAATCCATAAAGAGGCCCTTTTTCATTGATATGAAATATAATTAGAAAGAAATTACATATGTGAACCATGGGACGTGCAGAATGGTTAATGGCAGGTAACAGGTACTGATTAAATGAAAAATTCTAATCTAGTATAATAAAAGAGAAGGTGCTCAATTTCGGTTTTATATGAATTAGGAAAATGATGTATATAACATACACATTTATAGAAATAAACTTATAATTACAGTGGATAACCAGCAGGCATAGTCCACATACTAAGACATCACGGAATAGTCGCTTTAATATTGGAAGGACAGTTGGAAGGAAAAAATTGTGTAGGCAGGCCACGTTTGGAATATGTAAAACAAATTGTTAGGGATGTAGGATGTAGGGGGTATACTGAAATGAAATGACTAGCACTAGATAGGGAATCTTGGAGAGCTGCATCAAACCAGTCAAATGACTGAAGACAAAAAAAAAACCAGCAGGCAAGATAGAACATATAACCTATATGAATAAAACTAGAGAGTTGGTTTATATCTATAATTTGATCATACAAAAAGTTTAATGTAGTGTATTTTTAGGTTTAATATTCCTGTAAAATTTATCAATGCTAATGTGATGGGCCTTTTAAGTAGAACCAGAATGATTACCGATGGATATACTGTAAGAGTTCCTTGATGTTTCTGGGCAGAAGACCAGTATATGTTCAAATACTGTGTGATGGTGCCAAGAATAGATTTATGTAATGTTAGGTGGTTTTAAAATACTTGGGGCAAGATAGAAGATCTTTTTAAATGAAAGCTAAAAAAATCTGATTATGCGTTGTATCATTAAATTTGTTTATATGTAGATAATCAAAGAAACATTTTGGATTAAATTTTGTTGTTAAATATGATTTAATTAAAATTACTTCATATAATTATAAAAGTAAAAGCAAATCCACAAAGAAAAATAAGACAAGAGGCTGTTTTACATAAACAGATCAAATACGATTGAAAAAAGCCAATGTTATGAATTAACAAATCACAAATTTCCATTTATTTAGAAAAAATTGCAATAAAAATAATAAACTAAAGAAAAGTGAAATTGTATAAACAGCCTGTTAATTAATTTATATACCCTCTTACTTAAAATCAATTGTATTTTAATTTAACCTCTTTGAAGACACATTTCTCATTTAATACTTTATAACAACTGATTTATATAACATTAAAATAAAGATATTTAACTCAAATACAGCAGAATGAATGATATACATAAAATATCCATCAACTAAACTTATATTAGTATAATTAGTGTTAGTAAGTTAGTAAAATAATTTTTTCATGATTAACCAGTTATTTCTAAGCTACATAAAAATAACATGGAATAACAAGCTACTGAATTATTCTATGTATACTCTTAAAATTACTGTATATGAGCCAACAAAAGCATTTAAACATAATATATGTATATGAAATATATATAGTAAAACCGTTTTTGTCTCTCCAAAGAGGTTAAAGTTAAATATTTAATTAAAAGGTTAGGAAAATAATGCTATTTGATATTTTTGAAAAATTCTATAATTTACATTACATTAAAAAAATGAGAATTCACACTGTAGTACTCATTATTTATTATCCTTTGTTATTATGAAAATAAATGGAACCTTACAGTATATGGTCATTTGACTACTTGCTTAAAATAATAAACATAAAATGGAAATGTTTATTTCTTCTTGTATGAAGTTTTATTAACAGCTACACATAATGAAATAAATTAACTAACTAACTAACTAATAAATAAAATAACTAACTGAAAAGAAAAAGCGAAGTGAAAAATTGTAAATGATTTCCATCAAGAAATTATTTGAAATAATTGGCTAGCTTTTTGATATGTATCTAGCGACAAGGGAGGTATATGACATCAGTACCTTAACCACCAAAGTACTTAACCTAACAAAGCTAAGAATTATGTAAAAAATATATTAAAGCATAGACTAAAATTCATTTAGATAAAAAACAGAAGAAAAATAAGTAATTAAAAAAATTATGTGCTTATTTTGTCTTTCTACCTAGTCACCTGTATAATCAGAAATAAAAAATTTGCACTTTCTTGAAAATAATTAAAAAATATTATTAAACTTTTTTGATTGTATTACAGTATTCAGACATTTGTGTACCAGTTAGCAATTCACTAAACATGGTAATGGACCAAACCAAAATAATAAAAATGGATTAGAATAAGTTTTATTTGGATTTGAATATTCTGTTCATACTCTTAGTGAACTGAAAAAAAAATAAATAAATTTAGGCAAAATATCTAATACAAGATTGGTTGATTACACAATAAAATAACTTTACAAAAGATTTCTGTATTAGGTTACAATCAAGAGACCCAGAATTGAATGCAGTTAACTACAACTGACGTCCAGGAAAAATTTAGAAATACAGAAACAAAAATAAATTTTTAATTATCTTTAATTAAGATAAAAGATAATTTTTCTTATTGTTATAAACTCTTGAGAAATAAATGAAGAATATATCTACAATGATGGAAAATATTAGTACAATTGATAATTGGCTTTTATTTCTAGAATTTTCTAGAGAATTACAGTAAAAGGAAATTGAACAATGCAGATATGAAAATGTGTGGATGTCCAATAAGATTTGGTTCAATGATTTTGTATGAAAGAAGATTCAGATTGTTCTAGTGGAAGATAACACAATTATAATCTGAAAACAATACTAACTTTAAAAGAATGAGTATGATATAGAACAGCACATTATTGTTTTTCTAATTCAAAATACAAACTTTTCTTTTAATACAGTTTCTAAAAAATATTTCCTATTTCACCTATAATAATTAAAGTATTCGATACATCAAACAATAAAAATTGATAGTTCCTGCAAGATATTCATTGTACTAAGATATTTGTACTTACTTTCAGTAAACAATTAAAGGTAGCAAAGCGCAAGAAAAAACATGTCTATTCAATACAAATAAATTACAATTACTATTTATAGATGTATCTAGATGTAATATAAAAACAGAACAAAATTCCATGTATAAAAGATCATCGTATAAACTGTAGCAACGTGCTTTAAAAATTCAACGTTAAATTTTAATTTTCACTAAACTGTAAATTGAGAAAAAAATGTTTAATTTAAAACCGATATTAAAAAAAACAAATCTATGTTGCATACAATAAAATAAATGTCCCTCACTTTAAAGCAATGTCCTAAATTGTGTGGTTTTCCTTTCTAGAAGATTGTTCATTGTTACCACACGAACGATGCGCACATCTAAGCGGATACGACGCGACTGAAAGATGTCTTACTTCGTATTTCGTTACAAGATTGAAAAACAAGTAGATTACTGTTCTGCGCTTCTGATTGGTCAATCATATCAGTTGTTTACTCAGTGACTCGAGCGACTGTATCGTGATGTACCTTTATCCGTCCAACGTTAAAAGAATAGTAGACAAACAACTATGTTATAGAATTGAAAAACAAGTTAATTACTTTTCTGTGTTTCTGATTGGGCAGTGGTATTACAGTTGTTTAATCGTTCTAATGAATCCCTCCTGACGTTAACTTAGTATTCTTCAATAAATAAACGCTGTAAAATATATATTTGAATTTAAAATAAAAAGAAGGAACTAATTTCAAAATTATTTTTTTACTTTTACCTTTATTAATATATTATTTAACAAAATAAATTACGTCATCAGAATTGCCCATCTAGTTGAAAATTAACAGAAAATTTGTTGAATAGTAATTTACAGAATTGAACTCTTGTTTTTTGCACCGGTATTTATTTTTTCAGTTTTGAAAAGTAAGAAAAAAAAAATTGGTAATATTGTATTCTCTAAGACAGAAAAAGGTATTAACTTGTTATTAATATCGGTTAAAATTGTTAAATATAAATTGAATTTGGTCATAAATTAATTTCCAGGCATAATATCTTTTTATTAAATGGGATGTATCAGGTCCGCGCCTTCCCTAACACCGAAGGTTTCACACAAAAAATTTCTTTATATCTTATTTCAATTAGACCGTGCACTCAAATAAATAATTTTTTATTGTGTCTTTAAGCACCAAAAATACTACCCTCACGCCTACAAAACAACTGTTGACTGCAACAAAGACAGTTTTGTCCTACAATTCAATTTACTCAAAGTCGTCTTGATTAACTTAAAAATCAAAAAACAGATTTACAAATTCAATAAGCCTCTAATAAAAACATACCCTTCTCTCTTTGCTCTTATCCGCTTTCGGGAGTTAGGTCAAACCCTCATCATAGACAATGACTCGAGGCCTCCTTGTTTTTGATGTCGTCCAACGTTTCACTAACGACAGATTCTGAAATGACTGTCTCTTTGTCATCCGCTACGACAACCAGACCTTTCCTACTCTCCCTTATGTTCCTAATTTTCAAATTGCCGGGAAATGTTGCCAGAAATTCATTTCTAATTTCAGTAATTGTTTTTGTGGAGCTTGCCTTTAAGCACCTAGGTGTAGAGTTTCCGCTTGGCCCTACTAGGCACAGGTGCTAGGCGCTGGTACCGGACGAAAACTGTTACTTTTCTTTAACAACTACCTCATTGACTTCTAACCTACAACCTCCTTGACTTCAGTTAGCTAGAGAAGCGCCGCAAATCCGTTCGCCAAGGTAGAGAAGATTTCCCTAAAATCAGTAAGTCTCAGGATCACTCGTCTTCGAGAAACCCAACAACTGCCTACATTGTTACTCAAATTGTGCTACTTTTTTTCACTTAATCAACTAATACTCGCCCCAGGGGGTGTCTCTCCGACTCTAACGGGCCTCCTCCCCCCCTTTCCGGCTGTAAGTTCGGCATGGCAGCCTGTCGGTTCTAGATCGTTTGCGTCTGTATCTTCTAACCCTTGGCAGTGGGAAGGGCGGTTCCAGCTATACTGTTCCCGGTTCCCCACCTTGGGAACCGGGAACAGTATAGCTGGAAAAACAAAAATAGCTTTTTTATTTATTTTTTTAATTTTTAATTTATTATTTTTTCGTCTTCGTCAGTCGTCCAACTCTGAAGTCCCTAATTCAGTCCGATTGAGATAATCCTTCTCTTTCGCCGTCAGTACCTGGATAATGAACCCCTCCATCAGTCGCCAATTACGCTGTTCCTTTACCATGAATGGTATAACCTCTGTTGGAATCAGAGGGCATAGCTGAATTTCGTCCCTAAGGTCCGTCCATCGCGAGCAGGCAAAGAAACTATGTTCTGGGGAATCTCTTTCTCCGCAATATATGCATCCATCAAGCGGGCGTTTCCTGAACCGGTGGAGGTAGCCTCCAAATTCACCATGCCCGGACAGGAATTGGGTAATATGGTATGTAGGCTCACCGTGTTTCCGTTTTAGCCGTGCATCCAAACGGGGGATGAGCGTGTAAGTTCACCCCTCTTTGGTAGATTTGTCCCAAGTATTTTGCCATTCCACACCATGTAGTCTGTCTTTTTCTCCATGCCCTCATATATTCTGGTCCTGTAGGCCGCCTGTAGTTAATCGGTAGTATTCCTGCGATTACTCCAGTCGCTTCAGCCGACATGGTCTGATATCCGAACGTGACTTTAAGCGCCACCCTCCTGTGTATGGCCGCTAGTCGTTTGGTATTTCTCTTTATGTCCAGGGCTGGGCGCAAAGCTGGTACGGCATACAGCATGGTAGCCGTAGTTGCTGACATTATCAGTCTGCACCTCGACGCCCGAGGGCCGTTGGTCTTCTCCATTAGTTTATTGGTTTGCTTAGCATTTCTCCCGCCACCAGCCAATTCGGTCGCCCTAAAGCATAAGACCGAATGTCTGTTCCACAAACGGCTACTGAGCCACGAAACAGTTTAGCGACCAGTCCTAGATAGTTCCTAGAGCTTACCTAACGGCGTGTGGACTAAGCGCATTGCCATACACCACCGGCTTACGTGACCCGACCGCTCACTTGTCATATATTTACTAAAATTTGGTAGGCGCACCCCGTCAACTATAAAAAATATATATGACATCCGGTAAATTAAAATTTACTTCGTCTACACAGCAATTCGCTGCCACGCCTAGGTCGCTGAATGCGAGCAAGTGCCTGTCCACAGTATTAAAGTGCTTGGAACCCTAATTGGCTGGTGTTCAGCCATATATCTGAAGGTTAGCTTCCCACAACAGTGCGTTTGGAGTCTTTCCCTTAATTAAACTACTGATGTCGGTTGAACAAAACAACCGCATCAAGGAACTCCCACACAGTCCAACAATGCGGCTTTCGCCACATTGACTCGCCGCTTGTGAGTGGCCAATTTTCCCCTTGACCTTTAAGTTCCAGGGTGGCCCGGTCTCTGGACCCCCAAAAGCAGGGTAGTCAAACATCAGGTGTTCATTTGACTGAACCTCCCTGCAGACGCACAGCTCATAAGCTGCCAGGCGGATCCGAAACAGATATTGGTTCAAATTATCATGGTTGGTGAGCACCTGGGCACCTGTTGCTCTTAAAAACGAACTCGAGGAATACCATCCCCCTAGATCCCGTATAAACTTGTACAGGGATCTTTCCTTTGCCGTGGTGTACCATTCCACCTGCCATGCTTCCATCGCGAGGCTCTGCAGCCTCTTCTGCAGGCGGGAAATGGGCAACTGAACGAAATTTTTATCCGGTGCATTGTGATCACCATTCCGTTCTAGTACTGGCCCGGTCCGAAGCCGCATCCCAAATATCTCGGCCTCCCGGCCTCTTCGCAATCTCAACATGGCTGTCTGAACTTTCACTACTAAATCGATTGGGAGAGCCTTTCCCAATACAGTGGTAGCCTTGTAGGAGATTGTTTTAAAAACACCACAAAGCGTTATATCATAGCAACCTTATCGGATGATGAAAAGGAATTCGACTGCTTCTCGAATGCGATATGCGACTCGATTTACTAATTCCCAGCTGGAAAAAATACCAGAGTTAAAACTAAAACAAATATATATATATAAAAGAAAGAAGAATGGAAGATATGATATTGAACTATTAGAGTATATGAACTGTACTATCAAGAGCAGCACACAGCCTGTACACTAATGTATGTCCAAAAGACATTTGACATACATTTTAGAAGCAATAATATTGCTTCTCAACCATACATTGGAATTCTACCATCCATCATTTAGCAAGATACATTAAAAAAAATTACTATAATTACTTGTTTTTATTTTGTTACCAGGCATGTGTACAAAAACATTAGGATAAAAAATAGTGTAAGTAAAATTAAATGCGATAAGTATTTGAATATTTTGCAATTTTTTTTTTAGCTCTTTAGTTCTATTTATGCTCTGTAGAGTTCACTAAAGCGATCCTAAAGATGTGAAACCAACTATCTAAGATAGTTGGCTTCAAGCAATGTTAATTCTTGTTTGTAAATACTGCCTATTAAGTGAGCTTACCATTTCTGAAACTTGTAGATTTGGCCTATCGGGTTTCAATTAAAATTTTGTGCAAAAATTGTGTTGTAATACAGTTAAAAATATTAAAGTAGCATTACAATTAGCATATGCCCTGAGTAATAGCTCTGCAAGTAGAATGTTGTATGATTGATTTGGCACCTCCTGAAATTATGGGTCCAGCCATAGGTAGTTGCTCAGATTTTCATATTTTGGGACTGAAAAAATAGATAAACTGAGAATTCCACTTCAGTGTATGTGGTGTGTGAAATGAAATGTAAAAAGAGGCCTTTTTAATTAAGTGTTAGTAGTCCTGAGTATGGTGCTGGCCCAGTGTAACTAATATCATGCTCGACTGAAATCAGTAAGAGCTTTTTTGCAATTACTGTAAATTTGCATTACTTATTAAATTTAAGGTACCTTTTCCTCAAACTTCTGCAGGTAAGCAAGATGAAATTTCTCACAGTAGTCAAATTTGTCAAGACTTAAATGTAAGTTTCAAATATACCTTTTAAAAAAATTTCAAGTGCTGATATTACATAAAAAACAGAGTCACTAGCTTGTAGCGGAAAGGCTGCTGAAACAATATTAAATGATGTAAATAAATAATTCTGTAAATATTTCTTTCCCAGACTTTCTCAATAACAATCTTATAAATTTCCAGAGGTGACACTAAATTTCAGTTGCTTTAGCAAAATTTTTCATTAGGCCTAGTTTTATGAGTAGAAGTGGTAAAAATATTTTCCTTTCCTGGGGATAAAGTTTTTTTTGGTCAGTCTAACTGCATATTAACACAAATTTTGATGACCGTCTTAATGTATCCAGTATAGTTCTATATCATGCATCAACAATATCAATCAGATATGAAAAAGCAAACTGACAACAATTTCATGAAAAAAAATTCACTAGCGACTTTAGAACGTTACATGATGAGGTGCTTCAGAATGATTATTCAGATTCAGCATGTAAAATACTCTTATCAGGTTAGCAGATTTTAAGGAAATCTGTATCCCTCACCCATACTTAAGTTTGTTAAATTTTTTTTTCTCTAAGTCAGACTATTTTGACTCAAAACCCAAATACGGAAATTTTTCAGAATACCATCAAGTTCTATTTAGGTTTACTTTGTTCAAAATAGAAGGCTTAATATTTTAGCATGAACATACATTTTGATAAACTGATATTTATGGTGAAAAAATGATAAACATGGCCACCATTTTGTAGAGTCCTAATTTTTGCTAATTGTTTTTTTAAGTTTACAAAGGAGCTCCCCTAGTATTAATGTGATTCCTCCTTATGGAATTTGTAGACAGAATGTTATACTTAGCGCTCATGTTTCATCTGAACGTCAACCGAATTCAAGTGCAGCCACCAGACAGTTGTGTTGGTTGACTGTCACATCGTACAATGCATCCAAAGAAATTCGAAAAACCCAAAAATGGTTCAGAGATTTCAGAATATTTGCAATCTCAAATTGCATTGCTGTAAAAGTAGTATAACTGGTGAAATTTGCCATCAATACTTCACCCTAGGTCGAATTTTCAAACACATCCGAAAATCAAGTGTTGTGTTAATTTGATACAGAGATTACCCACATATTCAGGATTTTAAGAGATCCTTAGTGCTCACTTGCATCGTAAGATCGTGCAAGAATAAATGAGTTAATCTAATTTTATTTAATTTAATGTTATATAATAGATATTGGTACTGTACTTTCATAGTACGTACTAAATTGTCTAATACAGAGGAGTACTTTTGTCTAAGCTTCTAAATGAGTGGAGCATTATAAGCATTTCCATGATTTTTGACATTTGTTAGGTTAAATTCAGTGATCAATTGCATAATTTTTTGAATCATTTCAGTGGAACTAACTCAAGAAAGAATATCATAAGATTGTAAGATTAATTTCAGTTTTGACATTAAAATTTTTTGTTGAATTTGAAAACTATACTTTCTACCCATGATCCAATTAATTACAATCATGAAATCTGAATAAATGGAATTATTTTATTGGTATCATATAAATGAAGTATTTCATTGGTCAAAGTCTTAGCGATACATTATTGATAACCTTGACAGAACATCAAAAAGATTTAATTTTTAAACTTTGTCTTTAAATAATAAAGGTGATGTGGTATACAAAATTCTTTGCAATTATTGATATTTAGTATTACAAATTTCACACAAATGGTTTGAATTAAATGCCTATTTTTTGTCATTTTTATAAACCTTAGTACATTGTTGCAGGTTCATTACCCTTGATATACCCTCATATACTTTCCTATACAATTATATTTCCTGCGTTACACTACAAATATGGCTCAAAACCGCTATATTTGGGTCAAAATGTTTGCATTCTAGTAATGACTGATTTGACAACCGTTCGTTTTAACTTTTCAATACCAATAAATCTGAAGCGAGTCTTCTAAATTATTAGCCATAGAAGAACACAATAGTAATTACCTTGAGAAAAATAATCAAATTTATTTTGAAGTATTGTTAACGTTGCACTAGTATAAGTTTTTAAACAGATCCTTTTGTTATTCTTGAACATTACGCTATATTGTTTGTTTCATTATTATTTATACTTATTAAAAATCATTTTAATCTATCTTAATAATTTAATGTTCATTCGTTTAATATTTTAATCACTCTGAGATAGAACAATGTGTTCTGAAATAATTGGCTTCAATAAGCATAAGAAGCGGCTTTAAGAAAGAAGTCCACGTGATATCTTGATTGAACATACTCTGTAATGATAAATATCAAATATATTTTAATATGAATTTGATCTTCCTTGGATGATTTCATTAAATGTATGAAACTGTGAAAATTTTATTTTATTTCTGATTCATATTAATTAAAAATTTATTATAAATAATTTATACTGCTAGCCTAACTGAACATAATCTATACACGTGTTAAAAAATTATGATAATCTGGAACTGAAATAAAAGTAGGTTAACTAGGTTTATTTTTTTGTCTGAATCTTATAATGAAATCGTTTTTCTTCGTCACCCTCAGATTTGTAGTTATGACCTTTTCAAATTTTGAGAAACTTCTTAAATAATAGAATACAAAAATATAAATAATTACAATTAAAATGCCTACCTTTATTTTGCAAACATTTACGTTTAGCTTAATTTCATTTTACTTATTTTCCTTTTGTGTTCAGTAAAGTCTTACTTTTTCATCCAGCAGTATCGCATCATAGGTTCATCCCATCTCCCTTGATAACGTTGTTTCATCTGCAATATATCTTTGTGGAACCTTTCTCCTTGTTCATCGTTAATGACACACGTTCAAAGCGGAAAACTCCTCATGAGAAAGTAAAAAAAAATTTTCAATGACATTCTGCAGCCTAAATATCTGTAGAGTTCATTTATAAGCTGATCATGGTTTTCAGCTTTTTAGTTTCCAAAAAAAACCAGTAACAACATCATTGAATTACTTCCATGATGCTAATTTTTTAGGATTCAATTTGCTGTCAAATATATTTTTACGAATTAATTTTCTTACTTGTGGCTCAATGAATATTCATCTTTTTATTTGGGTTCACTTAATTGTGAAAAAACCTCGGCTAAATATTTAAAGCTGTCTCCATCTTCATCTAATGCTTATGCAAAATTCTTCATCAGGTCTAGTTTATGTGTAGAGGTGGTAAAATAATACGATCTGCTTCAACAAGTGGAATATTGGCAACATATTACATTCCATTAAAATATTATATATAAATATAAAGATTCTGAACATAATATAGACAAATTAGAAGCTTTATTGCAGATTCCTTACATAAGGACTAATATGATTGTGTGGAAACATGGTTATGTGAATATTGGGAACCTAATTTTTCTAGTAATGCCTTTCTTTTTCCTGTTTACTCTCTGGTAACTTACCTTTCAGATAATACTTCAGAGGATGATATGTATAAGTGTAAATGAAGTGTAGTCTTGTACAGTCTCAGTTTGACCATTCCTGTTGTGTGGTTAATTGAAATCCCACCACCAAAGAACACCGGTATCCACGATCTAGTATTCAAATCCGTGTAAAAATAACTGACTTTATTAGGACTTGAATGCTGGAACTCTTGACCTCCAAATCAGATGATTTGGAAAGATGCATTCACCACTAGACCAACTCAATGGGTTTTCTAGTAATGTGGGTCATTTAAACAAAGCTGACAGACTGATTGTTTATATAAATAAAAATATTTAGAAATTTTTTTGCAAAGACATATGGGACAAATATACTGACTAGAGCTGAGTAGTTTAAATGGTAATAAAATATTTCAAAGCAGTTGTATTTTACTATCTTATTTCAACTAAATCTATTTATTATAAAAAGCTTGTTAAACTCTGTTATAATATAATCATGTTGGATATGAAACTGAATGTTTCCTATCACTATATTTACAAACAGAAATATAAAAATGTTTTCAGCATAAATAATCTGGTTGCTACTTTGCATAATCAAATATTAATTATTGAAGGCAGTTGTAATGTAATCTACAATCATGTTTGATATGAAATGAATGTTTCCTGTATATATATTTACAAATAGAGGAGTTAATATGTACGCAGCATATTGAATTTGTCTGCTAACTTACACAATCTAATATTATTCATTGAAGGCCTCTCAATTCCCCCCCGAAAGAGAAGAGCACATGCTTCATAATGTGTCTGTTCGCCACACCACCTCCTCTGTTCCTAGCCATGATGGGCTTAAATTCTTGAAGGCAGTTGAAATGTAGCCGATAATCATGTTGGATATGAAACTGAATGTTTCCTGCGTTTATATTTACAAACAGAGGTGTTAAAATAAAATTCAGCAACTATGATCAATTTTCTACATGTCTTCCAATTAACTTGCAGATCCAGAAAAGAATTAATCCTTTAAAGTTGCCAAAAAATCCTAATACTTTCAGTCAGACATGACTGAATTACTTTCGTACTTGGGACAAACATTCATGGTCTGCACTGTCATATATAGTCTGGTATAGGCCCGAACCAATCAAACTAAACCTAGTCAACTTATCTCTAAAAGCACAATGTGCAGACAGAAATTGTGCAACAAGCGGATTAGGGGAAACTCAAAAACCTTTAACATCCAAGAAAATAGTATGCGTGTAACAACTAATAGGACTCATCCCACCTAACCTTTTTTTTCTGTTTAGCCTCCAGAACCACGGTAAGGTATTACTTCAGAGGATGATATTATTGAATGTGAATGAGATGTAGTCTTTATACAGTCTCAGGTTGACCACTCCTGAGAAGTGTAGTTAATTGAAACCCAACCACCAAAGAACACTGGTATCCACAATCTAGTATTCAAATCCATATAACTGCCTTTACTAAGATTTGAACCTTAGAACTCAGCTGATTTGCGATGAGTTAACCGCTAGACCAGCTCAGTCAGCTACCCCCACCTAACCTGCCAAGATTGAAAACCAACTTTGGTCCTTAATTTCTCAAACGTACCCAGAGTAAATCTGGCCTGCTTTTTGGCATTAAAGCAATTGATGCTAGTAGTAAGTATATCAATTGGTTTCACACTGCGATAACAGACTGCGTTGCATGAAATGGCCTGTAATCACAAATGTCTGACAACAATAGAAGATCCTGAACTCTCAATAAGATATCCTTATAACCTTTTTAATGCATACAATGAGCCTAGATGGATGCAGTGCAGAGCATTACAGCCTCATAAACACCTTATAAAGAACAGGCATGATTCTAAGATTCAAACACTAATTAGGATGTACAACTCTATCAACACCATAGAAAGCATGATCACAGCATCTTTGCAACATACTGAAATTGCTCCTTAAATCAAAAATCTCATCAAGGACAACACTCAGGTATTTTTGAAGCGGGACACACATACTGAGAAGGCCTGCCATTGATACTCGAGATTGGTTAACCAATCTTTAAGTAGCATCAAGACAGTTTTTTCAGGATTAAAGACCATTTTGTGCTGATGCTCCAACCTGAGTACCTTACAAGCCTTCGTTGCCTTGAACTCAATTTCATTTTTCAAATTTCAATTAAGCAACAGAAGATTGTGATCTACATAAGTAATGATGTGATAGCCATTTTGGTAACCTCAATTGCATTAGAGTTGAATTCAACAATCCAGAGGAGGGACTAACACACTGGTCTGTGGACAACCTTTAACGGGGTCTTGTCTTCTTCTGAGCCGCCTTCACAAAGAAACTTTCTCACTAAAATAACTTAAGGATATTCTAACCTAATTTTGCATGCAACCATGCCTCTACAATTGAAACAAGGCAGAGGGCAACCATAAATTGTTAAAAGCTCCAGATATATCCAAGAAGATATATAAAAGATACAGATGCTTGCTAGAAAAGGCAATATCTATAACTTTAAGAATAGCATCCTCTGTGCCTTGTCTGGTTAAAAACCATATTGATTGTCTATCAGTAACTTCCTAGAAGTTAATCTCTCATTTGTATGGAGGTACAGAACCTTTTTGAAAACCTTACTGTCATCAGAGGCATAGATGTTATGGTGGAGTTCCTGCCTCTGCTTCTTTTAAAGAGGAGTTTTAGAAAAATTATCCAGATTTCTACTGTTTTATCATGGCAAAGAGGCAGCGAGATAATAAACCATCTTTAACAAGAACACCTTGACTAAAAGACAGCAACTAAGAATATTAAAAGAAAAAAAAATTACCCAAATTCTACTGTTTAACATAGCAGGGCAGAGTGAGAAGGTATTGTATCCCCCTAACAAGAAATATAAGACAGCAGCTACTAAGAAGATTTGAAAAAAAAAATTATCCAAATTTCTACTGTTATATTGTGACACAGATTGAGTGTGCACAGAGAAGTGGAGACCCATCTCTAATGAGAAAAATAACATAACTAAAAGATGGCAACTGAGATGATTAAAAAAAAAAAATTATCCATTAATATTCCTAGTATCCATATTAATACATTTTTTATTGTTATATCATGGCGGAGTGGACACAGACTTCTAACAAGAGTATCATGAGTAAAAGATAGCAACTAAGAAGGTATAAAGAAAATAAAATGTCTATTCTTATATTGTGGCAGAATAGACACAGAGAGGTGGGGAATACCAGAATACCATAAATAAAAGACAGCTGCTAGGAATTAAAAAAAAAAACAATTTTACCAAATTTCTACTTATTACAGGCTTTCAAGCCTACTTACTAAGCTGTGTGTACAGATTTTATAATCAAAATGTTGTAGCATGAAGATAATGACTTTCTTGATCATATTGTGTTTAATGATGAGTTGACATTTCACCTTAGTGGAAGAGTTAACATATTAATGTCTATATCTGGAAGTAATGAAAACCTCATTGAACTCTTATGTGTACAGAACTTCCCATAATTAAATGTTTTCTATGTGATATTGTAACCACAAGTTTATGCACCGCACTTTTTTGTTGAAGCAAGCATAACAAGATTTATTTATCTGAATATGGCACATATATCATAAACTGGACCAGAGAATTTTATTTGGCAGCAAGATAGTGCACCTCTTCACTGGAATAACTGTATGGAATCAATCGAAAGACATTTTCCCCAACTGCTGAATTGGTCGGTATGGACCTGATGAGAGAGCTTGTTTGCAATGATCTTCAAGATCACCCAATCTGACATCAAAGTTATATAATATTTACAAATCTCAAGATATGAAAAGTACAAAGAAACATTTACTTGCACAACAACCATTTATTATTTTCACAAGAAAAAAATATATAATGTATGTGTAAATACATTAAATCTCTAAAACGAGATCATTATTATAAAACATCACTAATAATAATTACAATAATAGTACTCACACATTAGCCTATAATTAAGACTAATTTTAAATAAATTAATAATTACTTAGGACTAGTGTTTTGTCTTTTATTTTATCGGCAATTAATTAATAATAATAATAATATAAAATTCATTAATCACTTGATATAAGGTGTGTACATGTATATACACATAAAAAATGTTGATAAAAAAAATTATTAGGTAATTAAAAGTAAACTGGTCAGATTTATAAATTAAAAATGGATTTCATATATTTAATTTGTGTTATATAATACATGTTATATTATATAAGCAATAAATGTATGGGTACATTGGCCTAACATAATCTAAAAAATACTAATAAACTATATACAAAGTAAACAATACAACAAATACTTGAAAAATCTGATTAATTTAAATTTAAGGAAGTTGAATATTTAATTAAATTTTAATTTGTTCATTACAATGCAATAATTCAATATAAACAAGTAAATACAAAAATTTCTTTTAATAGAAGATACATTCTGGAACAGGAGAGGATAAAAATTATTTATTTTATTAAAAGGATGAATTAAAAATATTAGAAAACAGTTACAACAATTAATATGAACTACATACCTTGCTGACAAATTGACTGAGTGAATAAAAGCTGCCTGAACTATACCAGAATACAATTTAAAAAAAAAAAAATCAGCAAATCTTATCCATTCTAGCATTGTGGACATTTATTCCATTCATGAGACTAATTGCATTAGTCACCATAATAGAAAAAGAAAACAGTAGTATAGCTTTATTCTCAGAACTTAAGTCGCTAATTAAACCATTAATGTGATGGAATTGCTGTAAAGGATAAACATACAACACAGACATCTTAACAAGCAGTTGGCACCATTGCATAATCCAGGCAAACTTCATTTTTTTATAAATGTTCTTTAACAAATAAAAGAGAAAACAATTTTTATAAATCATTTATATGAATATACAAAGACAACATAGCATGTCTAACATAGGGAGCGGCCATTAAGAGAGCAATGAGCACTTAACAGCAAAGCATTAAGAAAATATTTCAAACATGCTGACTTTAGGGAGGCCAAATGAATACAGCAAGTGGCAAGCAACAATGCTTAGCAACTGAGTATTCCTGTTCTGCCGGAGCTTGCATTTGAAAAATATTTCAGTCTTGAGCATTAGAAAGTAAGCATGTTCATTGAAAAAACTCATTCTTGAAAGTCTTATTTCTGTGGTTCAGTTCAAACCTGAGCTATGGTAAAGGAATAAAAGGATTATTAACAAAAAGTGACAGATAAATTATGGGATAAAGTAGGAAAGGAATGTATGTCAATCTCCCAGTAAGTAATCTTTTTATTATTGTTATTTATGAAAATATAATTAGACACATATTTATGTTTATTATAATGTATTTGAACAGGATATCCTTTACATTTTATATTAGATTATATTATGTTTAAATCGTGTACATGTAATTCATTATGTGTTTATTATTAGAATAACATATTTATATTAATTAAGAGTAAAGGTACATGTTTGAATGTATAAATTAGACTCTTTGAATAAATGGATTAGCATAATAAGAGACTCTGTTCCACAATACAGACACCAACCAAAATCATAAATAAAATATGAAAGACTAATTTTCTTAGTCATTATTTGAAGCAATGTATTTGGCTGATCTGCACCATTTTCTTCAAGTGGATTTGGTCCTTCATGACAGCATAGGTAGAAAAGTGTAGTAATAATAAAACCATGTACTGCTGCAACATGACTTAAAATTCTGATTTTGTTGATGAAAAAATACTTTCATGCCATCAATTCAGTCCATAACAAAATCCCAAATATTAAATGAAAAAGTAACAATGATACAGGTTGAACTGGAGGTTCATATTTTTTATCAGAGTAGGAACCCATTATGTTTCGATTTAAATGTTTACAAATGTTCATAACAGTTTTATATATATATATTTGAAAGTGTTAATTGTATAAAGCCTCTAGCTTTGTGTTAAGGAAGGTGTTAATGATAAAATAATTGGCATGAGTTATACTTTTATGTTCTTCACAATAAAAAAATATAATTTTAAGGTGATTCTACTGGCCCCATAACATCTGGAGCTAAATTAATTCATATAATTCTAGTGTTTTAAGATACTAACAAAATTATAACGTGTTTCAAAGAGGAATATATTGCATGAAGTTTTAAGTTGATGCATTCTTTTAATCTGAAGAATCTCTTATCTCTTTTAGTTTGAAAATATTACAGAAACTCTATAGCACTTCATTTCCAGAGTTGGCAACCTTGATTTCAATTTTTCTATACTGTCACACTTCTTTTGATTATTTACTGCAGGTTTTTACCTACAGTAAATAATCAAAAGATGTCTGCAAAATGTTTTGTTTGTCAGCAACAGGAATCGGTAGAAAAAGATTAGGTAATATTATTCATAAAGTACACTCTAGTAAGGCTGTAGAAGAAATGTGGGAAGGAGATAGAAAAAGATGTCATCATAGTGTAGCAAAAAAGGAAAATGTAAGAGAATTTATTAAAAAACTTTCAGGAATTGAATCTCACTAAAATAGAGCAAAGTCTAAATGAATATACCTAGAGATCTGATCTCAGTATTAGGAAGTTACAAATAATGTACAATCAGCAGTCTAACAAAGAATTGTAGGTAAAATATAGCATGTTTCAAAATATATTTGTTACCAAATTCAACAGCAGATTTGAATCCTCCGCATCAAATACTTGCAGCACTTGTTGTTTGTTAAAAGAAAAGATTAAAAATGCTATTTCGAGTTCCCAAGAAAAAATGCACCTAATTGTAGAAAAAGGGGTACACTCACGAAGAGCCAAACCTTTTTACACGTACATGAAATATGATGTACCTAATTCTATCAGTTATTGTTTTGATTTACAGCAGATTCAACCATTGCCAAAATGTCCTATGTCAAACTAATCAATTTTTATAACTTATGTATCACAGATCTGGCTACAAAAACCCCAAATTTTTACATATGGACAGAGGAGCAAGCTGATGAAGGGAGTTTGGAAGTTTCTTCAGCACTTTTTGCCCATCTCAAAACTACTGATTTTCAAAGGAGTAATGTTCTTTGTCTGTTCTGTGACAGGTGTATATCACAAAACAAAAACCATATTGTTTTAAGAACTCTTATTCGTTTCCTCCAAGCAACAGAGATCTCTGCAAAATCATTGTTTTTTCCAGTTTGTGAGCATAGTGTTTTGCCCGAAGATAGTGTTTGGCAGAGCAGAGAAAATGTTAAGGAAAAAAAGCTCTTATCATGAGCAAGGAAGAGTATTGAATGTTACCATAGCATCGGTCAAATAATTAAGATCTTAGGTGAAGATTGGGACTTTTTGGACACCAAAAATCTTAATACTTATTATAAAAACATCAAAAGCATTAGTGATTTAAAACATATTGTAATAAAAGTGGAGAAGGGAGATTTTTGGAAAATGAAAAGAAACCCAAAAAAAGACAAGCAATACTGATGAAAAAAAATTATTATTGTTAAGGGTTTGATGAAATATCAATTTGAAAGTCAGACAATGAAAAGTTCATTTCATTAAAGAAAAAAGATAATGTTAACCTTCAAATTTATAGCGAGAAAACTTTCCACTCAGCCACCCAATCACAATTGAAATAAAGAATGATGTGGATAAACTCCTTAAATGTTCAGAGACGGATAGGCTAACAACAACAAAGATAAGCGCTTAAGACTAGTTCGAAAGTATTCTTTTTGACAATCCAACAGCCAAAAATGAAGTGGAAGAAGAGGAAACTTGTGATTGTTTGGAAAATGAACGATGTGAAATGCACATTTAAAAACATTAAGTTTGGTCAAATATTTGTATAAAATTTATTTAAGGTGTAAAACTAGTAATGTTATTGCAAAACCTTTTATTTTCAGAAAAATGTCAATTATTACTTACAGCATACAATCTCTCGGTAGCAAATAAAACATGGCCATCTCAAACGTTTTGTCCATATAAAGTTCAATCAAACCATGTTTTTAGTTCATCCGGTTGCTTCAAAATGTATTTTGTCCCAATTTAAAAATTATAAAAAGTTTGTGTATTTTTATTTTTAAATAAGTAAGAGCACATTTGAAATATTACTTTTTTGTTATTCTTGAAAAGTGGTGACAAAACAGGTTCTGAAAGTTACTTATGAATGTATACAGGAATACTTATTAATGAAGTAAATACTTCATTAATTCATTTAGAATGTCAGCTGCTGCTCGAGTGTAAATGTTATTAATTCTGTTAACTCTCTGACAAGTGGGTTCACTGTTATCACAATTTATTCTTCTTGACATTATAGTGTAATCGACATAAGTTTCACATCTCTGTCTCGCATAAAATTGTGCAAAAATATATGTACATTTGATCAAGATGCATGATCTTTGGGTAATTGTTCTATATCTTTTGTAAGGAAATGTCATTTACTATACAAAATACCAAATGCAAATTTGATGCATTTTCTTGCAGTAAAGAGTTGCTTATTAAAATTTTCTGTCTGATGAGTTGAATTTTCCTAGGATATGGACACATCAAATATGATTTAAGTAAATAAGCTTCATTACCTATTAATACATTGGGTAAGGTTATGGCAGACTCCAGTAAAATTTGTGGTGATGGAATACCTTCCACTTCCACCTTCCACTTTTGAAAATGCCTTTGTCGCCTTATTTTTCTTTTTTCTTTTCTACCTATTTCAAAAGCAATAAATTTCTTATCTGCATCTGCTACAGATTACAGAATGATTGAATAATAATGTAGGTAGTAAAAATATCCCAATCTGGAATTTGGTGGGCATTTGATTTGACAATGCTTTCAAAACAATTTGGAGATCTCTGTTGTCAGCAGTACTGATCAACAATATTTTGCAGGTGTTCTGTCATCAGCTAGGACATGAATTCATCTTTTAGTTCCTCCCAAATAACAGTGCAAGTTTGTACCACAATTTCACTTACTGTTTTGCCCATATGAAAAGCAAGGACCAGTGAATGAATATATTTCCAGTAATAAATAACATACCTGAAACAGAATAATGAAGAAAAAATAGACATGTAATATAACTTAATAACAGTATTAATTATAATAATATATCACTGAAATTTCTATAATTTTCAATATATTTTGCAATTTCATTATGGTACCAAGTAAATTTGGAAAGTAAGATAACATGTCTGTAGCTCCAGGGAAATCTCTCGTTTCAAAGTTGGCAAGGCTGTGTGAACGAGAGGTCCAAGTGAAGAGAATAATAATTCTAGGTAAGGGTTAGTAACTTGATTGGTTGTCCGAATTGTGTGTTAGCATGAACCTGGCAACTCCCAATCCTACAAGCATGAAGTGCATGCCTTCATCTGATATCTCGCTATTGCTAAAAATGAAAAGCCCACTAACATCCACCATGAAATTGTTTGTTTCAGCAATATTATGTCACTGGATAAAATAATAAAGTGATCTAGAGAGTTAAGAATAATAAAACAAACATTCATGAACATTAGAGCAGAATTAGAGTTTGTTGACAAATTTAAATGGCTGATTCGCAAAAATTGTTGACTGACTGGGACGAACTTCATGAAATGTGTCTAGAAGTTGATCAAACTGTGCTACATGAGACAGTAATGAACCGTTTGAATTTTCTACTGTGTATGTGGTAGGTACCAAAAATGTCACCAGAACACAAAGCAAATCAAGTGCATAGGAGTTTCTCAACTGTTATGGGCTCGAGGGTGAATACTTCTGACTCTATTGTGTCAGGGGATGAAACCTGGGTGGTTCACTACATCCCAGAATCGAAAAGCCAATCTATGCAATGGCAACATACTGGTTTCCCATCAGCAAAAAAATTCAAAATGCAATAGTCTGCAAACAATCATGGCAACATTTTTCTGAAATCAAAAAGAAATTTTGCTTATCAATGTTTTGACTCCAAGTCAATCTACAAATGTTAAAAAATACTGAGAGACCCATCAAAAGCTTTGTTGGGCCATTCAAAACAAAAGAAGAGGACAGCTAACAAAGGGAGTATATATGTTGCACAATAACACTTAGTGCCACCACACTGTAAGCAAAACAGTTGATCTCAAACAGTTTTGGTTGGGATATTTTGAATCATCCTGCACATAGTCCCAATCTGGTGTGAGTTTTTCATCCTTCTGAAAGATCAAATGAATGAGCTGAAAACGCTTTTCAACTGATGAAGAAGTGAGGAATGCTATCTGAACCCAGGCTGAGCAAATGCTTGGAACTGAATGGCAGATATGTAGAAAAATAGTGGCATACTTGTGAAATATGTCATATAAGTTTCATTAAAAAATATGCATTTTTTGATTTTTGTAAAATGTTGTAACCTTACTTTCTGAACGTATCTCATAGATTTACTTCCTAATGTAAGAATAATTCTTTGTTCCAGGGATTATTACCAAAGTAAAGTGGAAAAATTTGAACAGAAAAAGTTGCAAAAATTTCCAGTAACTAAGAGTGGATCTGCAGTTTTATTAATTACAATTAAATGGCCTTTTTTTAAGCTATGGCTTTTGTTAGAGATTATGTGCTTCCTGTAGGGTAAGAAGGAGATTTGGGAGAAACACAGTTCTAAGATGATCAAGATGGTTCATGTGTTGTGGAAATAACCAATGAAATAGTTAAGACCAGTTCAAATTCAATATTTTCTAGTAGCCCTCTTTGTACAAATTCAAATTCTAGTCACAATGAAAACTAATGAAAAAGCAAAGTACTCAGCATGCAGATATAAGCAAATTTTTACAAACAGAAGAACATCTAGTATTATTACAGAAGATACAAAAAAAGGCCACTGAAAACCCTGACTTGCAGTTGTTTTAGAAGCTTACTTCCTTAAATGGCCGCATTATTTGAAATTGAAAAATTAGATGTACAAGCTGATGATATTTAACAAATGATAATTTATAAACTTAAATCAAGGCAAGTACAACTGAACCAAAACACTGATCACAATATTAATGAAGCCACATTTTTTGGTAAAAACAATGTTGATCAGTCTTTTTTATCATTATAATATTATTGTTAATATTACTTAATTTGTATTCATTTGTTTATGAAATCTACTAGTGAGCATAGTAAAGAATATGTTTTTTTTTCAAAATAATTTGTTAAGAATTAATACAAAAAAGATTTTTTCTTATTTTCTCATTGAAGATCTTTTTTATTACCATTTTTATTTCACTGCCATTAGAATTTTAGTTTTACAATTAATCACAGAAAGATAAATGATACAAGAAAAACATTTTATTAGCCACTATACAGTTAACTAATACTTACCTTAGTACAACTAATTGCTCTTCTTGACAAATCGCTCTTTCCCAGTTTATGTACTGTTTCTCAATTCTTCTTTTACTTTTTCTAGTAATAAATCAAAGCTTTCTACAGATGTACCTAAGTGTGATCAACAAAATTTCTGAACATTCCAATAAAAATTCTCTATTACTTGGAACGCATTTTATTTAAGGGGTGAACTGCACAACATTCTTTTTCTTTGAGTGAACATTAAAAGATAATAATTTCCACGATTTTCACAGAGAAATTCACGTCATACTGACAACTGACCCCATAGAGAAAGACACTCCCATATGATAGTTGCGGTTGACATGCCACTCCCTCCATACCTAGCCCTTATAGGTTTTACAGGAGGTCATCTTCAAAACCTCAGCAAAAAAAAAAAAATTCATCTCATGTTAGTCTCAAACAAGACTTAGTAAACAAAATATGGAAAGATACTGAAATCCACTACCTACCCAAAGGCAAAAGAAAAGAGTTCAACACGCATTACAACAAAACACAACTTAAAACTTACCAATTACAAAACAAACAAAAGAAGAACACAGGAAGGCCCAGATGGCACCCTAGATGCCCTTGTCAATTCTTTCTTTTGCCAAATAGTGTATAAAATTCTCAACTATTATCCATTCGGTCTGGTGTGACATGGAGATCCAGCACCGACCCAATAATATTGAGCCGACAGATAGTCTCCGTGCATATCAACTAAGTATGCATATCAACTCATACTGTGAACAGACACACAGAATGTGATGTACATCGTCCAACTGTCCGTATTGTAGATACAGACCGAACCTCTGCAGCCTGTCCCGGAAAGCGCCATGCCCAGAAAGATATTGCATCATGTACTTATTCAGGTGTACCCAAGAGGCACCCTGCAAACTAACATCAGGAAACAGAACATGCGTATAACACCCGCCCTCTGCCCCATCCCATCTGGCCTGCCACAAAGCATTACCATGTTGCTCAATTTTCCGAACTTTGTTAGAAGTTAACTCATCTAATACTGGCAACTAAACATAAATTCTAAAAAAGATTCTATCACTTAGCTGCTTACCATATGTCTTAGCCGCTCTAGTTCCGGTGCTTTGCTTATGGCACAGCCTTACACCTTCACATAAAGGCTGCAAATAAAAAGGTACACCAAGACAAAATATCCTGGTCATGCAACACATATTTATAGCAGCATTACTACAGTTGGAAATTGGAACTCAAATTTTGAACCGGAGAAAAAAAAATTATTTTTTACCTCTCCTCTCCAACAAAAATAACATTTATGAACACACCACATACATTAACAAAAAAAAAAATAGTATAATACAAATTTATATTATCCATCAATTGAGACCTTCCACCTAAAATATAAAGTAAGTGACCCTCTGCTGCAGCATTATGATATACATAAACTATACATTTATTTTAACATAGATGCTAAATTATTGATACTCAAGTACTTATATGTGTGTTTGTTTCTTTGTTTGAATAACTAAAAATCCATTTTTAATTTGAAAAAAAAAAAAATATATATATATATATATATATATAATAAACTGGTAAACTGAACTAAGTACCAAAAAATTATCACATTCATTATTAATTACAAATAATGCCACTTATTTGTTAATAAGCTTTCCTTTTATGATCAGTTTCATTCATATTAATAAAATAATAATAATATCTTAACCATGAATATGTTACACCCAACGCACAATAAACTGAAGTCAACATCAAAGGTAAAAATGGATAAAATTTCATTAAACCACTAAATGGAAATATAACAGATTCAAAAAAATATATAAAACCTAACGCTGATATATACAATGATTCTATTCTAGATAATAAAGGTAAACAAAATCTACCCGTTTTAATATCAAATAAATGTGATAAATTTTGAAAAGCATAAACAGAATATATTAATAATATAAATACTTTAATTATTTGTTCAAAAGGAGTAAAAAGTAATGGAAATAGAGAATAATGGCCCACTGTTGACATCATCAAATATATCTCAGCCTCTTTTCTCCAAACTACAGCCATAACACTGAAACAAAAAAAAAAAAACCCCGTTTAGCAATATGAAATTATTTTTGAGGGCATGAAACATTTTTTCACTTTTTTTTTAACATCTGTAACACAATGTTGGCTCCAACAAGTTCAGACAAGTCACAACAAATTTGCAACTGTAATGAAGTTTACTGCTTTTGTCTATTTCAATCTTAGAAATTTACAAGTATTGCAGTGCAACAAATCGTTAAGTTTCCCTCAAATAAAAAAGAATAACCAACTCAAATTTTCACAATTCAACAACAGTCCATTCAATACTTCAAGCTTAAGTAAATAAGTCCACTGGAGACTACATTAATAAGTAACTGATAATACAGTTTATTCTGTAAATACAATTTATAGAAATAAATTCATAGATACATTCAAATCACTTACAGTAATTATCTAATAATATTACTCAAAGGCAGAGTACTTTCTGACGCAAAGACATTTTGGAGAAATTTTATGTATATAAATATAAAAGGAAATTCAAATTGATCAACCTACAAACAGAATATGAAGATGACACAATTATAAAGGCTGCAGTACATGGCAGCACTTTTTCAAATAATAATAATAATAATAATAATAATAATAATAATAATAATAATAATAATAATAATAATAATGTATAATTCAATTTAATTTAATTCACATATTATTGTAACATTGGCTGACCAAGTTACATGGTGCAATTTATCCTAGTTATTTATATATTTTAATTTTTATCAAATTTGACGTCATATTTTATATATGTAGTTTTTAATTTCTACAATTTATATTTTTAGAAAGTTTTAATTTTTAAAATAAAAAAAATTATATTTACCTTGATAAATTTGTATGTATTGGAGTGTAGTATTTAATTTGATATAAACAGTTTAAAATAAATTACAGCTGAAGATGTAGGTTTCCACGAAGACATTTTTGTAAAGATATGAAAAAATAAGGTAAGTGTCACTTATTTAATGTATATTTTTGTATTTGGGTGTATCAATTTGGTTTTATATATATTTTAGTTATAATTAGTTTTAGCTTGTGGTTTTTGGTTGAATTATTTTTATTATCAAATTTTTATATCTACAAATTGCCCTAAATTTCCATCATTTATATTAGTTACATTCTTTATAATGTGACTTGATCATATTTTTTTTACCATTAATTATTTAAATTTTAATTTATGTTTTTTTCGATTTCACTAGTAAATGTAACTTGTCAGTTTTGTAAGTTTAATTTTTGCCTTTGGTAAATAATGTTATAAACAATACATTTTAAATTACTTACTTCAGATAAAATTGCTGATGTAAGTGATCCCTTCCACAATGTTGGTACAACTTATGGCTGTATTCAAAATAATTTTGTTTGCATAAATTTCTCATAATAAATAATCTAGTAACAGGAAAATATGTGGGTAAATTTCATGAAATTTACTAATAGTAACTTTTTTCTCTTTCCTAGCTTTATCTTGGTGACAAATACAAAAAGCTTTATCTTGGTGAATTTACTGTACAAAAAGTACATTATAGTTTGTAAAAATAAATCCAAATTAAATAATAATCTGCACAGACATTTTAGATTTATTTCAGATTTATTTCATAAGAGGGTGTGCACCAAGGTTCTGTGTTAAGCCCCTTGCTCTGGAACGTCACATTCAATGGGGGTGTTGTGACTTGGATTCCCTGGAAATATATCTTTGATCAGATACGCTGACGATTTTTTGTAAGCTTCTGGACAGTCAGAAGAAGAAGTGGAAAGAGTTGCCAACTTGGCAATTAGAAGAATAAGCATTTGGCTCCGATCCAAAAGATTACAGTTTTCTCCTCAAAAAACACAAGTAATGGCAGTGGTGGGACGAAGAAAAATACTTTGTATTATTATTACGTGGATGGAGTCCAAATAGACATGATGCCGCATGTTAAATATTTGGGTGTTTGGTTTGCTCAGAATGGTTTGTTCAATAAACACCTTCAACAAGTTACAAACAAAGCAGAAAAGGCCATTAACTCCCTCAGTCGTTTGATGGGCTCTAAATGGGGGCCAAGAGCAGAAAAACGCAGACGAGTACAGCTGTGATCCTCTATGCTGTGCCTACATGGTACGTTGCTTTTGATAAGAAAAGAAACGAGTGAAGGTTGACCTCATTCCAACATTGGATCATGCTAAAGATTATGGCTGCATACAAAACGGTGTTGGCTGTTGCAGTGGAGGTACTGGCTTTCCCATCTGAATGATGGCTTTGCAAAGAAAAAGAAGATACAAAGGAGGATGCCAAGATGCTTTTATACCAAGAATGGCAGGAGATGTGGGTTGCAGCAGACTCGGGTGAATGGACTCGCCCAGACTAATTCCCAGACTAGAGCCTTGACTGGGAAGGGGCCATGTGGATGCGGGTTACTACATTACCCAGCATAGGAAATATAGAGAGTGCTTGCATAGATTTGGGCTAAGAGAACTGCCCAGTTGTACATATTGTGGATTGATAGACTTGCCCCAACATAACTTTTACGAATGCCACAGATGGAAAAGACTCAACCAAAGATGACATGGCCTGGGGTGGATTGCTCCTGAAACCACTGTGGCATGCATGTTAAAAGGCACTGCAGAATGGGAATCAATTGAAACACTGGTTACGGAAATTGAATATAGAGTGGTGAATGGTCTGAAAAAAAAAAGACCGAGTCCCAGAGACTGGGGCAGGATTCGGAAATGGATTAGCTGGGTCCGGCCTCTCCCATCTCAAAGCTTGTGAGAGGCAAACAAAGTTAATTAAAGACAGAGTCCTGGCTAGCAGGATGGGAACCCTGGGAATGGCATAGCTGGGCCTGGGTTCACCCCTGTCCTGGCAGTTAGTGGTAGGTTAATGATGTTAAAAGATCCAGAACCGGTGGGCTAACCAGCTGTGCTGGACATACTGCCAGTGGGTAGGAAGGCCCATTAGAGTCACAGGACATTCCTCTGGGTTGAGTTAGTATCCACATGCTTGATTGCAGGACCAACCCAAGGGAGCAGAGAAAATAAAAGATTTATTTCATGAACCACCAATTTTAATTAACAATAACCATCATACACAAACTTCAAAGATTTCAAAAACAGAAATACGAAAAAGTCAATGGATAGGAACAAGATTAAGAAAAAAGTAAATGGAGCTTGTATTTAAAAAAAATAAAATGACAAATTAAGTAACACACCTGAGTGGAATAATCACCATCAGTATTGCCTTTTCATGAACATGCCAGCCGAACATGAAGGCACCGGAAGCACAGATAATTAATGAACGCATAAAATGTAAAGGATTCCCAGGACATTTCCATAACTTAACTAAACATGGCTGCAACATATAAAATAAAACTTGAACAAAATATACAAAATAATAAGTGAAATATTAAAATATGTAACTTCATACTGTTTGCCAAATTCACACCTATCATTCATTATTCAGCTGCCTAACTTTAGTGTTTTAACATGCTGCCTCTTTGAGGCTGACTAAATTTCACACAAGTTTCATGATGCATCCAATTCATCCAATCCTTCAGGCCTCGTGCTGAATTGTCGAGCATCATTTACCTCGGCCTTCCACGTAGTCCTTTTCTAATAAAAACTTAATTAAAAGAAGCAGTTACATCAAAATCACAACTAAGATAGAGAATATTATCATAGAAGGGTGTTTTAAAAAATAATCAGAACTGTTAAAAAAATATTGTTTTAATAATTTTTACTTGCTGAAACTTTAATGTCTTTTAAAATACTATTTTGTGATTGAATGCAATTGTTCTGATAGTTCTCCCACAACTGGCAACCTTTTATTAATTTCTGAGGAGGAATGCTACTCAAGACCTCCAGTGATTTAACTTAACAAGAGTCAGATGAAGAAAGATCGGGTAGGAAGGGTGAAGAACAATGGTCATCTTATTTTTTGACAAAAACTGTTTGATTCAGAGGACACTATAGGCAATGGTATTACCAGGTGTAAAAACCAATTTTTTTTGTCTCTGTGAATTCTATGATTTCCACTAGCTTGATTGTTGTTTCGTTTCATAGTCATAACGTAGCCCCAACTTCCGAAACGAAGACCCATTTGAAATTTATTAGTATTTCAAATCAAGGCACACACATTAACATTTTTAGTTTTCTGATCTGTGAGAAACAGAGTCGTAAATTTTCCTGTGAAAATTTCAGGTTCAAATCATCTGTTAGAATTCATTGGCAAGAGCTTCAACCAGTATCTAAATCTTATATTACAAATCTGTATTTAATTATAAAAAAGTCGGCAATGAATTGCATAACTTTCCCTGCTATGACAGTCAAGTTATGTAATAAATTTTTGTGAACGCTAAGTCACTTTTGTGGCATAGCGGCTTCACCGATGATGGCGGTGAATTAAATGAGGGCTTTTTCGCACAACATAATTTGCAGGTATATAACGTACATGGTGAGTTGCCGAATTAAGCTGGTATAGTGACAGGTGACAGATTTTTTATTTGTTTTTAACGATTTCATAGGCAGCGATGAGTTGGGGAAGATACTGTCTGCAGGGCACTGTGTAGGTCGGTTATTGTGAGTGGTGGTGTTTGATTCACTTCTTAGGCTCAGTTTGCCCAGCGGGTAATGCATCGTGGCTTATGCTAATGATGGTCTCCTGCTGAACGAAAGAGGCTCATGGAAGAGGTTAAATTCCAAGCCGCTCAAGCTTGCAGGATACACGACCTAAAGGATCATCAACATAAGACGACGTTTAGCTCGGAGAAGAAAACGATGATGCTTCTAAAATACTGTTTGGCTGTGAGGCGGCCAGTCAGCATATCGATGTTTCAAACACAGTTCTCACAGAGACAATTATAAGGAGGATCACTTTTTCTCATTTTGCTGACTTCCTGTTCGTCCCAGACCGAAACCATCCCGCATCTCCACCGATCTGGGCCTCCGCTATCTCACGACCCCAAATCCAAAAAAACCCAAAAATATACTTCCCCACAAAAAAATTCTTTGCCAGATCAAATTCTTCCGTTTCTATGTGTTTCAGGTCATTTCTGACCTATCCGACCTCTAACACAAAATACCCTACCCAAGAAAAGAAGTGAAACTTCTGAAAACGGAAAGATTTGACCTGGCAAAGTATTTTTTTGGGGTGGGGTAATTTTTGTGGTTTTTTTGGATTTGAGCTCAGGAGATAGCAGAGGCCCAGATCAGTGGAGATCCGGGTGGTTTTGGTCTAGGATGAACAGGAAGAAGGAAAAATTAGAAATAGTGATCCCACTTACAATTGTCTCTGTGAAGACTTGGAATATATTTCGTGGTGGAGAAATCGACAGGCCGACTCACCGCAAGAGCCTTTAGCTCGAGTATCCTCATGCTTCAGTGGCTTATAATTCAACCTCCTCCCACGAGCCTCCAAAGGCAAAGATTTTTGGGGGGGGGGTAATTTTTAATTTTTTTTGGATTTGGGCTCAAGAGATAGCGGAGAGTAAACGGCAGAGTATGGAATGGAAACATCCAAATTCGCCCTGCAAAAAAAAGTTCAAGATCCAACCGTCCACAGTAAAACTGATGCTTACAGTTTATTGAGACTCACAAGGCCCAGTACTGGAACATTATGAGGAAAGGGGCACGACAATAAACAGTGCGTGTTACAGTGAGATGCTTACTGCCTAGCTGAAGCCTGCAATTCAAAGCAAACACCAAGGTCTGCTGTCGAAAGGCGTTGTGTTGTTGCACGACAATGCTCGTCCACATATTGCTGCCCACACTGCTGAAAAGCTCCAGAAATTCAATTTTAAAGTACTGGTTCATTCTCCATATAGTCCTGATCTTGCCCATTCTGACTACCACTTCTGTTTGGTCCACTCAAACAGGCATTAAGGGGCCGTCGATTTACCTCAGATGAAACAGTGAAAGAAGCGGTGCATTCCTGGCTCGCAGCTCAACCGAAAACCTTCTTTCATGAGGGCATCAGAAAGCTTGTGCAGCGATGGACCAAATGTGTTGAAATTCAAGGGGAATACTTTGAAAAATTATGTACATGTAAGTTTCCTATTTGCATTGCAATAAAATTTATAACTTCATTGCAGATAATAATTTACTTACCCTCGAATGTTGTCATTATTATTCTAGCATATTTATAGAATACTATCACAGTTTGGTACAAGGCCATGATTAATGACATAAGAGCATTTAGTAGCTCCAAGTTGGAATTTTGATGCTATACAACTATCGGGAAACATAATTTTAAAAGTTGCACTGATATCTTTACATGAACTTAAGGATAACTTATTTTGTACAACATTGAGAACCCACATAATCTCCACCTTAGTAACATCATCTTTGTAATAAAAAGAAGTAATTGTTGTCATTTTACGTAAATGAAGTTGAGGATTCAAATGCATCATTTGCTGCTGAAATGCTATTAATCTGACCCAGGTATTCTGTATTTGCCTGGATAGAAGATCCAGGCAAAGAACACACAGATGTATTATAACCACCGTTCTCACAACTGTTGATCAAAGTTTAGTCTGCTGAGTTGAATTACCACTGGGAGATAAAAACATTTTCAGTGAAGTCTAAGAATTCCTTATCTTATATTTCTTATATTTTATTATGCTGTTTTCTCTTATTGTTCAAAATCACTGCCTTTCGCCCATACTGTCCAGTCCAAAATATTTGTTTTATATACATCACAAAAAGTATGATACACATCTCTTCCTCTTCTCAACCGACTGAATTCTGGGTGTAAGATTATCTTTAACCACTGGTTATTAAACAGTCTTTTTAGATGTCATTTAAAATCAATTAATTGCCTACAATACAAAAAAAATTCATGGTGGTTTGATAGAAATTCCAAGAAAACAGTTAACAACCTTTAAATTTTTCAATGGTAACTTTTTGCTAAAATTTCACCAGTCAAAAAATTATCTGCAATTTGGAATATTTCTCCTTTAATGTGAAAAAAAAAATAGTAGGGGAATATAAGTAAGTACAGGACACATTAATGACTGCTTGAAGTATATAGTTGTAATGTGCTGAGCGATGGAATCGCCACTTCTTGACACCGCGAAAGTATATCAAATTTCAAAGTATAAAATTATAGATATAATTAATATAAAAAATATTTAATATAATTAATTTATATTAATATAATATAAAATAATAAATTATAAAAGTATAAATTTCAAAGTATATCAAATTTTCATCACTGAGACAGTCAAACACAAAATTACATACTTATTACGTAAATAAAGTATTGTGTATTTATGAGATGATAAAACATTTAGTAGATCAGAAAGTATGACAAACAAGACTATGGTTTGTGGTTTTTTGATGAAAGGATTTAAATTTTTTTATATTAAGCTTATTTATTAGTATGCTTCATACTAGAAGATTTAATTTAACTAGATATAAAGCTACAAGTATTGTGCTGACAGAAGTTTTAGTAATCGAAAACCCACACATTCAAAACTATTGAACACTTTTTACAAACCCAAAAAACAAAAAAAAACTGGATGGAAATTTTTAAATCACCTTAATATCTGGTTGGCCTCTAAATCACTTTATATATCCAGAACCACTGGACCGATTTTGATCAAACTTTGTCAGATTACTTCTATATATGGGGCATTGATGTCAGTAAATTTTCAATTTAAAAAGTCAAAGAGATGAGGCTGTAGAGTAATGTCACCCTCAGAATCTCAAGATTTTGCCTAATCAAGGAAATTGTTCTTAGGCACATTTGTTAACAATTAAAAAATACCAATATCTGCAAAAAAACATTTTCGCAAAATCATACCCCCACCCCAAAACAAGCTGTTGTAGTCGTCTGCTATGTTGTGACGTCACAGATGAGCAGTAGAATTAAATAAATGAATAATATTTTAAGTGTAAAAAAGTTACTCGATCTGGCCAAGTCTCGAATTCGATTGCCCAGTTGACTCGGTAACTGGTGTGTTAAGCCTCATGGCTACACCAGTCTGTCGAATCTACAAGCAAAATTTGTTCTATGTAAGTTATGATATTACACTAGTTTAGTTGGTGCCAACTGTCGCTACTAGTACTGTCAAACCTGCGCAAATTAAATACAGTACACACATGCACTTTAGTCAGAATCATTGAATTAAATGAAAAAAATATTATATTTAAATAAAATGATTAAATATTTAAAATTAAAGGTTAAAATTAGTATTTATAAATTAATTTTTTGATTAAATATTTTAAAATTTATTGGGTGTGTAAGCCATGCATCAGAAACAATCTGTAAATGTAGGACTTTCCCGGTATACAGCTTTAACTAATGATGGTAAAGTCTTACAAATGTGTTGTTGGTTTTCAGATTACAATAATAAACGACAACATACCAGTATAGATAACAGAGTACACACAAGGGTTGTTCTAGGTGATACAACTGGCAGCACTGAATGCTGAAATTCTTGTACAAGACCACCAGTCATACTAGCTACAGGAACCGTTACATTGAGACCACCTAACCTACCTGAAACAAAACACAGTTTTTTACAATATTTAAACCCAAAAGAACTTTTGCAAAAAAATGTTTACAATATCTAATACAATTCTAATGATTTAATAGCCTGTAACTTGAATTGTGTTCAAGAATTTTTTAATACTTACTCATGGTGACTAGAATTTTATCAGCAGTATTATAGAGAGCCCAAAAATTAGGTGCCCAATATGCATGGCACAATCCTCTTTTAAATGGAAATAAACGGGACAGCACCTGTAACACAATTAGCACATTAAAATTTTTAAATTTACATAATGTTTTCACAAAATTAAAAAATACCTAATCAATTGTTATAAAATTAAGTTAATGATAATATCAATACAGTAAAATAAAAAGTATTTTTAAGTTTGCTCATTTCTCTCATTTACAATGTGGTTCAATTAGATTCAGCATTGAATTATTCTTATTCATCAGGTTATCAGTATTCATTTGACGCTTTCCTTGGATCAAAATTCTGAAAAATGTTTACAATGAAAATAATCTCATATTTTTCTGCTTCAAGTGAAGTCCCTAAAAAATTGTTTAATGATCATTCAAATTCTTTTTATTTCATACGAAAATTTTTCATATATAATATTTTTTTTTTTGGATAAGGAAATCAAAAGATTAATTATCTGGCCTGAGACCCTATTCACATTTCTAAAAAAAAGGGTTTTAAGAAATTTAATGCAGAATTCATACAAAACACTACTTTTTATCTGAGACTTTCTTAACTTTAGGTCTTACTATATGTATCCATGCAGAGAATGCAATGAGTAAATTATTTTTACAAAAAGGGAGGCAGAAATCCAGTAAATGTTCATGTTAGTTCATAGCTCAGGTATAACAGAGAGAGTACTCTGAGCAATATAAAAAAAATAACATATTACAAAAAAATATATAACTTGAGGCGTACTTCAAATATAATGATGAATATATATAATAAATTACAAAATATAACTACACATAAACAAGATATTTCTGTCCTGAGGTATGTAACATACTGATGCTATTATTACCACTTGTGGAAAAAGTTCTAGTAGGACTCATCTGGAACTGCAAGTACATCCACTTCGAGTTAATTTATTAATCTCAAAATCACTGTTCTTTCAAAGAGGATTTCAGTTCAGGAATTGAAAAAGATCTGCTTGATCAAGCTGAGTGACTGAGGAAATTGCCCCACACAGTTGTCTTAGATGAGAAGTTATGAAACAAAAGAGATACACCTATGTAACCTGGCAGCCATCATATCACGGCACAAATTTTGTAACTACCTGATGCATTTCAAATTTTTTTGTAACATCACTACATAATCTTGTCTGTCAATAGGTCTTGTTCTTCATCTATTTCCCTAACAATCAATGAGTTTCATTTAATGCACAATTCATTAATAACCGTAACATGAACATCATCACATGACGATGTCTAGAACCATCCTGAACAAGGATCAGCTTACATCGCTTAAACCAAATAAAAATACATAAAGCTCATGTATTGACCAGAATAATTTTGTTTAAATATTTCACGAGTATCCATGAACGTTCTCCCAAATTTTAAGCAGAATTTAATGCCGATTCACCACTCATAAATAACAGCTATGTTAAATATTGCAAAACACACGTCAACACAAATGAAAACAACAGCAACAGCTCAATGAATAATTGCAGTAGGATGATGCAACTGACACGACGGATTAATTACGAAGTACACTTACACATAGCATCACTTATCAGATGTAAAGTTCAGCAACTTAATGACTTATATTCATGGCCTCATATTTGACCTGTAATTATAGCTAAGAATTACACTTTTGTAAGAAAGAGAAATGAAATCCAGTACAGAAGTAAATGAAAGAAAATAATAAACAGTGGTATCAAGTATACTACTATTTATCGACAATTATAATATTTTCATTTCTTTGAAATTCCTTTATTTTCTTCTTTTTTTAATTTATTTATAGTTTAAAAACACTTCCACTGAATAAAGTACTGTATCGTTTAAAAGAATTTTCACTTTTTTCTTGGATTAACGGAAAACTGGAAATTGGTAAACAAATTCAGAGGTTGAAAAATTTTTTAATCAAGAGTGTTTTGAATTACATATTTTCTATGAATTACACTACACAAGAATCAATTTTTAGTATTGATTGTTGCTGTGTAAATCACAATTCGATGTGGGAGTACCTATAATGGAATAAATTATTTTATAGCACTGTAAATATCCACAGCAAAAAACATTCACTATTTTATATTCTTTACAACTATTTCTGCAGGTTTTTTGTTCACATTAAATATCATTATCACAGCCCTCTTTTGGAGAACAAATACCCAGTTGATGTCAATTCATTGAGCATCATATGCATTTATATTTAATTTTGTAAAACAGATGTTATTTTAAAGTATGCATAATTTTCAGTAGTTCAGTTTTGTTTATATTATTTATGAAAGAATAAAATTGTTTTTCTGAAATTAAGCAAGCATTTGGAATAGGTTTTTCAAGGCAGAAAGAGGAGAATCAACCTGTCACTTTACACTATCTGTTTTATTCTATCACCTCCTCTGAGAATAATGATGTTCACTATACAACCAGTCCCTGAGACAAACTGAGTACAGGTGTCAATTCAGGGGCTGAATATTACCAGCATTTCACAGAAATCAGATACAGATGTTTAACAGTATGCTTAGTTTATTGAAGAAGGCGAACTGAAGAGTTCATATTTCTGATATTCTGCTAACACGCTCACTTGAGAAGCTTGTAATCCTTAAAATAGGCATATTTTCAGGAATGACTTCTGTTTCATATCAGCTCTTGGTTTGCTTACAATTGTTGAGATTACTACTTAAATCTGTTATTAATTTTTTCTTCTTTTTAATAACAAGTAATCGCATCAAAAATCTTAATAGATAATATTGATATAACTAAAATAACTGTTGAACTTTCGCAGTACACGTTACAAAATAAGCCAACAAAATTTTTTTTATTACGTTATACTAAAATTAATAAGGTAATAAAAAAAAATATGAGATTGAGAATAATACCTGTTGTACTTGTCCGCAAGCAATGAACGGCCCAAATGATATAATAAACACAGATAACACGATGATAGACAATTTAACTAAGCGAACAACTGAAAAGGAATTCAGTTGCAATGGTTCACCAGGAACAGCTCTTGTAAAACAATAATTACGAAGATAGTAAATGAAATAAGCAGGAGCAATATATAAATAAATATGTTTCATATTTAAAAGGATTGTAAACCAAAATGCACCCTCTAGCCAATGATCCTAAAAACAAATACAACAAATTATACTTAAATAAAATGAAATAAATTTAAATAATAATATTTTTTTTTGCAAAATTATTAATACTCACCTCCTCCTTTACACTTATCACTCTTTAAACACTATACTTACAAAGTTTCTGGCTTTGCCTCATATAATACATCATTAACAGATACAGAATGGGAGAGTGCATACCATCAAGAGAATATTAATTGAATTTTGAAGTTTCCAAGGAAAATAATTCTTAAACTGGTTAAAATTGCACTATTCATTATAAGTGTCTTTAATAATTTTTTTGAATGATTCAAAAATCATTCATTGCGTGTGAATGAGTCATAAAATTCTTGCGTGTCACAATTGAGTAGTTTATTATATATTAAAATGAGTGCTGTTTTAATAACTAGCCTAACTGAAGCCATTATTTAATTCAATTAGTCATGAAAATTAACACTGTTCACCTGTAATGATGATTCATTACCTGAAATAGTATTTTAAAACTGATGATGAATCCAGGGATTTTTTTTATCAAAATTAGTACTTATGTTAATATTCCTGTTTTTATGTGTTCATAGCTATTCATTTTACAACACTTTATAAACTATTAATTACATCATACTCAGCAAGATGTTCAATAAATTTATTATCATCTTGCAGCTTTGTAATGATCTGAAGCTTAATAACTAAGAATAAAAAAAAAATCAGATGTAACTTTATTTTAATCTCCAAATAGTTTTCTGTTAAATATCTGAATATTCATTGTTAGGCTAACAGTATGAGTAGTTTAAACTAACAGAAACAGTATGAGTAATCACTGTTAAGCTAAAGTATCCATTCTCATTTACATTTTTATCTTACTTCAGAATTCTGCCTGTTTTAAATACAGAAAATATTCCAAAAGTACATCCTGTTACCTGGTGAATAAATTTTTTCTTGTTTACTGTATATATCTGGATGTTTTACTAAAACGTTTTTCCAATTATCAACCACATTAAAAGTAATAATTTCCATAAGGTATGGTTATTTTTTAAGAATTAAAATAACCAGATTGTTCATTTTGATAAGTTCAGTAAGAAAACTTGTACACTGATGAAAAACAAATTGTCAAAACTTTTTTTCAGGGGTGAAAACCACCCCAATAAAATAATGACATAAATATGTGGGTCAAAAATCAACAAAAAAGCCCCTTCTTGAATTTTGAAATATTAATAAAATAAGATTAAAACTAAGATAATAAGATTAAAACTAAAATAATAAAAGAACCACAACCATAAGTAATCATTAAGAAAGAACTAGGAGAATACCAGGGAGGTTTCAAACCCTGGAGGAGCTGTCCAGACCAGATCATGAGTCACAAGCTAATAATGGATTACAACAGAAAAAGAACCAGTGACATGGTGACGTTTGCAAACTTCATGAAAGTCTACAACTGCATCCAGAAAGAGGATCCCTACTAAAAATTCTATAACACTTGATAAAACTGATGCTCACAAAAACTAGGTCAAAAGTAAAATTCAAAGGCAAACTTTCGGAACCATTTGAGATCAAAACAGGACTGTGTCACAGCAACAGACCCTCACCACTACCATTCAACTATGCTCTGGAAATGGCAATGAGGAAATAGCTCAAAAAATGCCCCTGAAAAATAAAAATAGGCCAAAAGATCAAAACAAAATGCTGTGATTTCACCAAGCATTTGGCATTGCTAGCAAATGACATTTATGAAGGTAAAAAACAGATTAGAACTTCAAAACAATGCAAATAAAATTGGCCTCAAAATATCATTTGAAAAGACAGAAATTATGCCCCAAAAACCAACACAATTAAAACAAGTAAACACAAACAGTAACAAAGTCAAAATAGTAACCCAATTTAAATACCTTTGAGAATAATAACAACCTGAACAGAAAAAACCTCAATCCAAACAAAAACAAACAAATTGGCTAAGCACAAAAATTAACCTGGTATACCTACAACAAAAAATGTCTACCCATAAATGGAAAACTAAGACACTAAAACACATAAAACCAGAAGCCACATATACAGCAGAAACACTCTTCCACCTGAACAAACAAAGACCAGACTCCAGAACTGAAAGAAGAATTGGAAAAACCTGCATCAACAAAAAGTACCACAAAGACAGGCAATGGTGGACTGTGACCAATAGTCATGTACGAAGAGTTGTACATGATTTCTCCTCTTATGCATGATACCATGCATAAGACGAGACTAGGATTCTTTGGAAGCATCATGAGGATGCAAGATTTGAAACTTCTGAAGCAACTGGCACGGTACAATCTCAACTCAAAAAAAAAAAAAAAACACCAAGGCAGGATGGGGATGGATTAGAGAAATAAGAGATGATCTGAAAGAAATTGGCCTTACACCAGAAGACACCACAGACAAGATAAAATTATATGAAAAATCAAGGGCAAAAACACTCCCTTCACATTCATAAGAAATTTACAACACAAACATTTTCAACACCAGAAAGAGGACAGAGATAAGAACTTATGAAAAATACTATGAGGGCCACAAGGCCTGAACAGTCCCTTTGAAGATACTTTGATAATAAACTGACTAAAGTGTTCCTATTCAGTAATAAAGGATGAAAAAAAGAAATAAATTTGTGATAAATACTGACAACCAGTGTAAATAACATACAGATCCCCTAAGAAAATGATTAGCATTGTCTTATGAATGAATTACACATCAGCAATATTATGTTATAGCACATTTTTCTCTGTTGAGCTATTAATACAGTAGTTATTTATAAAAAGAGGCTTTTTTTTTAATAAATGTTTTTATCTAACAATAACAAAGTAATTCTTGTCAATTCCAAATTATTTTTCCCATAAAGTACATAATTTAAAAAATTAGATGCTTCATATTTCAATTAACACAATAAAATAAACACAAAATATTTCATGTAACAATATTTCTTTGTTTGGAAAAAAAGGAGATTTTTCTGTAAGCAAGAACCATTTCTTCATAAAAATAAAATTGTATGACAAAAAGAATTTTATAAGATTAAAATAAACTTACAAAAATATGTGTCACAGTGAATACTGTGCTGGGACTTCTCATTACTCTGAAAAATTTTCCCTCAGGTTATTTAAACCGATTAGTTACTTCATTTTTCTTTTTATCATTTTCAAACCTCTGTGACACAAGTCATTGTTTTAAATGAAGTAAAAGTCAATAATCACAAGATGATCAAAGATATCTCAGTAGTTGTTTGAATTCTTGAGCCATTTTTATTACAGTACGTGGATGAGATTTTGTCATGCAGAAACAAGACCCAATGGACTGCTTCCTACATCTTTTGTTCTGAATGCATGCCAAAATTCTTTAAGTTTTACAATAGATGACATTTACAATACTTCCATGATTCAGGAACTCAATAAGTAATATCCCATCATTGTCACAAAATCAGAGGCTATAACCTTCCGGTCTGAATGCTTTTTTCTGCTTAATCTTCTTAGACCTTGGAGATATGAATGCCACCGTTGTATCAATCGCTGCTTTATTTTAATATTAGCACACAATATCCAAGTTTCATATTTAGTCACAATGCAGTTAAGCAGTTCATTTCCTTGACTTTGGTAGGTGCTGCAAAAATATTTCCTCGAGTCCATCTGTAAATATTTTTGATACTCACCTGGTGTACAACAGTCTGTAACCATTTCTCTATTTGAATTTTGTGAATCACTAAAACAAATGTTTCAAAATTCATTAATAATTCTGAAACTGCAAATCTTCAATATTTTAAAATCTTTTTGTTCACTTTTCCCAACAAATCATATGTGATCACAAAAGAATGACTGCAACACACGAATATTAGTCCGACTTCTCAAAACAAACAAAATAAGTTTCAAACTTTACCTTTAAACAACATTTAGTCCATAAACACTCCAAACTACTTGTAGATTTCAGCAGGAGATTGTTTTTCACCATTATGAAACAAATTACCAGTCAAACCTCACTGTTTCACAGGATTATTTATTTCAGTATTTGATTACGTTATGCACAGCAACTAACATAAATATGACTGAACTATTATGCCCACAGATGACTACTGAAACATATAATCATGTTACTCAAGTTCTACACGTTTCCAAAACGTAAACTGGTGGTGATGTTGAAACGGCCCTTACCTAAAAAACATGCCTTGTTAAAAAGAGAACAACAAAACATGTAAGAATACTAAAAGAAGAATACAATAGTAAAATCTAAACTCACATGTACTTTTTTTATGAAAAGATATAAAACAAAGTAAACAATGTTTTATTCCTTTGTAATTTAAGCTTCTATAGATTAATGTGAACTGAACAGAACCATTAATAATATTAATTTAAATTTTTAAATAGTTTTATATTTAAAAAAAAAACAATTCATTTTTACAGCATTCACATCACATACCTGCATTGTCCTGGCAACAGATAATAACAATATTCCAAATAATAATCCATTATACTGGAAATGTATGTGGTCAACCATAAGAAGCCCAGCATTACCCAGCAATAATAATTGCAATATGGCCGTCGGAGACCCCCAACGAGAACTCCATTTGCTACTTTTACGAACACCACATGTACTCAAATACATACAACATCTGAAAAAATAGAATATTAAAAATAGAAAAATTCAATAAAATACAACGGTAAAACTTCTCTGTAAAATAATTCTCTTCCATTTTTAAAACGGAGGATTTTATCTACTGAAAAACAGCAGCCATAATAATATAACTTAAGTGCTTAGTGAAAAAAGTACAAAGATAAAAAAAACAACACATTAAACAACAGCCAGACATCATTCAACAATAATTTTTGAGGAACTAAAGAAATGATTTGAAAAATCCCTTCATCATTTTAGAGCTTACTTCTTCCAGAGAAACAAAGATTAATCCCTTCCTTCCCTTCCTTTGTGGAAGTTGATATTTGAAGCCCCAGGCAAACCAGTTAAATTTGAATGTAACAGTTCTTGACGCAATAGCCTGTGAGCAGTGATAACGCGAAAGCATTTTTCACCCTTCAAAAAAAAAAAACATTATCAGCTATCACTATGTTGTTTGATTCTAATTAAACATCTTGACCAGATGACCCAGAAATATAACAAGCTACAAAAATAATCAATTACACAAATGACTATTAACACCAAATAAAGAAAGTTGCCCTAGATATTGACAGACTTTCACAATAATATCATGCAAATCACTGAAAAAAATAACTCTGACAATACAGTAATTGTACAAACATCTAATGTCATCACTTTTGGCACCCTTACTTGATAATATAATTGATATATTAATAAATAAATAATTCACTCTGGATCCAAGAAAACCATTAATTTAGTACCATCAAACTCTGAGATGTAATTCTTTAGCCCAAAAAAATTGATTATCACATGCTGAAAGAATACAAACTATTGCATTAACAAGAAACCCCATGAATGAAACAGGAAAGATTTATGTAGCACAACATTTGAACCACATTTTCAAAATAAGTGTTACGAAGTCAAAAACTGTAGCTTGAGATTATGCTAACTTCAATTTTCAAAAGCTGAGATCAACTGATCACTGAACTTTTAAAATGTAAACCCTATATTTTTACTTTTCAAGTAAAAATACTACTTTTCCCTTTAAATCAACATTGTAGTCCTTTGAACTTAGCATCTAACACAATACCTTTAACTCCTACTTAACTTCTTTTTAACGTGTTTAATAATGAATGCAAAAGTTACTATCACGATATTTCTGCACATAGCTCTTTGGAATGATAAAATGTATTTTATGGTGCAGCTATTTATTAAGCTATGGAGCTATTACTTATATGATAGCACTTTATAGCACCTAACACATTTACCAACAATGCAAACAAAAAGATTTATTTTCTATATAAGACATATCTTAAATTGGAAAATGGTAACTGAAGGAAAAGGAGAAGAAATTTAACTCTTTAACTGAAAAGAAAATGAAGTAGGCTACGTAGACTTCAAAAATATTTAAACATACACCATTTTGTATATATGAGTAAGATGTCAACCACTAGTTTCAAGTATTCTTTCATTAAATGAGACCATTAAAATGAGGTAATACTAGATGAAGGTTTACATTAAAATATTTTTAGTTGTATGCTCTCAAAAGAACAATAAGATAAGAAAATTTATCTCATGCATCTCTTTCTTTTTCTGTTAAGCCTACAGAACTACCGTAAGGTATTACTTCAGAGGATGAATGAAAATGATATGTATGAATGTTAATGAAGTGTAGTCTTGTACAGTCTCAGGTCGACTGTTCCTGAGATGTGTGGTTAACTGAAACCCAACCGCCAAAGAACACCACCAGTATCCACGATCTAGTATTCAAATCTGTATAAAAGTAACTGCCTTTACTAGGATTTGAACCTTAGAACTCTCGACTTCAAAATCAGCTGATTTGCGATGACGAGTTTACCACTAGACCAACCCGGTGGGTTTTTTTACCTTATATACCTAAAGCTAGTTGTTTTTACACCAGTAAAAATGTATAAAATCTTAATTTGTTATATTTATTGGTTTAAAAGGTATTTAAAAAATGGAAACTTTTCAGAACGAGTTAAGATATTTAAGATATCTTTAACAAATGCAGATAAAACAATGTGTAAGGTATTTATTTCAAGAAATCTATGAATACTAAAACAATAAAATGTAACCTTACTATGACAATTCACTATCTCTTTGTTAACATTCTACTCAGCAAAGTCAATTAAAATACAATTAAACACTATTAATTCAATTCAGTAAATCAAGCAATTCCAATATAATCTAATTGGTAGAGTAGACTCCCAAAGAAAGTTTAAATAAACAGCCTAATTTTGGAAATTAACAGTAGCAAATAATAATTTATTGTTTTTTTTAATATATTTTTTATTTTAATTTTTATTAAATTCTTTTTGGTTTTGATTTTTGAGATGTACCTAATTAAAGCAAGACTTTTTACACAAACATTAAACAAATTTCTAATGAAAAACATTTATCAATAAATTCTCATACTTTTACAAATATCAATCATATTTTTACAAAATCAAACAAGGTTTTTGATACATGCAATTTGTACAGTAATATTTTAATTAAATTCCTTAGTTTTAACCTAAAAAAAGTTTGACAGAAATCAAAAACTTTGAGGCAAAGTATAAACAAAATGTGAAGTTTTCAGATAAAAATATTCTTTAAAAATTAATAAATTCTATATTAAAAATTGTTCAAATTTTGACAAAAAGAACACTTTTTATTCACCTTCAAATAAATAATTAAGAAATTAGATGTATTTTATGTATTAATTTAAAAAAATTTAATACATAATTTAATGTATTGAAACTAAAATATATTTTTCTTCTAATATTAAAAAAAAAATTATTTTTTTACACTTCAAATGAGTAAACATTCCCCTCTACTGATTTACAATTGAAGATTTATATCACAGTTATGTTTGCAAATATTGGTATGAAGTCAAATTTAGATATTAAAATAAGCACAAAAAATAAAAATATTATACTGAACAATAAAAAATTAATAACTACTTACTCTTTTGTACCGTAGGCAAGGATAATATCAGAAAAAATTACAGACAAACGTTGAAATAAAATAGTTGCAGTCGATGTATAATTTAAATTATGTACATTTAACATCTTACTATCAAAATATTTTGCTATATGAGACAATAAAAATTCAAACCAAGCAAATAACGGTGGATAGTCCAATGTCCATTCAGAAGTCGACTCATAATACCATTTATCAATCGGTAAACTGTGTGTTATGGCTAACCAGTTGCGATGTACCTCAAAATCTGTTGATCGGCTAAAACAGAATAAAAATTGGAGAGAAGTAAAAATTTATTCCATATAAATTAACCAAAGGTAAAACATAGTTACTTGTAATTCCTGAGAATTAGGACCAACAATAAAAAATCTTTTAACCACTTCATAACAAAAAGATGTAAATGAACTTATGGCCTGAATCTTATGACTCAGAGCCAAAGCTAAAAACCTGAACAGATCTAAAAAATCTTTCATTATATCTAATTTAAGTTTATTACATTATTATTTTGATGTGAAACCAAACAGTACAGAATCGTAGAACAGCTAACCAGCAGCACTATTTATTTGTTTACAATACCCATAAGTAAATTAGAATCAAATCAGCACAATTATTTAGTATCTCACAAGAACAATAAATATTTCAGTGGAAATAAATCACTCTAGAGCACAGACAAAGTTATACAAGCACAGATTATTTAGCAGTCACAATAACTTTAAAAGGGTCACAGACTAGATATTTCACAGATATTGTGTTCTTTGGTGATTGGGTTTCAATTAACCACCCATTTCTGGAATGCTCAACCTGATATTGTACAAGAATACACTTCATTTACTGAAAATAAAACCAACTTAGAGTATGCAACTAGCCGAAAGTAGTATTATTTTGGTAAGAAATTTAATCAGTTGTCTACTAATATCTTTAAATGTGTAAATTCTATAAATGTGGTTGCAATGGATTTCTTACGGTAACGGAAATATTTAAAATACGACATAAAATGTCGTATTTTAATCTTACAAACACAAAATCTAATACTTTACGGGTAAACACACTGTGCAATGTTACATATTAATCTAAATTAGTGTATGATCCCGAAAGATAAAGATTAAAATTTTGCATTTCATACTATCAGTAAACATAAATCAAACTACCATAACCTGTTATGTAGTTATAGAGGTCTTATCATTCCAGACTTCGAATCAGAAATCTGTTTTAATATTAAATAAAAATACTTACTACGATGGAATAAGAAGAAGCTTAAAACAAGAAATCATCAAAACAATTCTCCAAAACATTGTCAACTAAATCAAAACCAATTGAAATTAAATAACACTCCAAATTAGATATTACAGTCGAGTAGCCACATCACACGTGCAAGGTTATGTTTATATCAACAGTTCAATGTACATACGGCAGTCTTAAAGCCAAACTCCGTATTATGTGGCGGCCATATTCAAATCAGTATATTCTAATAGTTTTTAAAGTTTACGTAACATTTAAAAATAAAAATGACTTACTCAAATATAATTTAATGTCTGAAATAATTATAATTTTAAAAAATAGAACCTATTTTCGTTCTGAGAACATACATTAAAGTAATATTAATTAACCACGATATATTAACAATGTACCTCGTTCATTTATTACATTTTTGTAATTCTAGGTTAAAAATAATCGAATCACAAAATATTATATGAACCTAAAAGTTATCTATATTAATAATACAATTACACTTTAAGTGGTGGACAAAGTAACTGACTTAAAACTTGAATAATTTTGGCACTTTGACAATACTGTCCTGTTTATTTTAAGAAAAGACCTTGCTCTGTTACATAGGTTAATTAAAGCTTTACTAGGATATTATGGACATAAAATACATTCAATAATAAATATATTTTCTGTAATTTTAATAATATTTATTATCATAATTGTCAATCAAATACAGTTAATGTTAATCTGAATTAATTTTGTGAGTGCTTTTTATTGTTAAAGGTCAGTTGTGCTTAAAATGAGTAACTTTAAAAAAATATTTTTAGTTTGGTTTATTTTATAAAATGTAAGTAAATAACTTTAAATAATTATCAATATAGAAAATTAATTATTTCAACTTTGTGTTTCATTTTTAAAAAAAACTTTTCAGTAGTATTTTAGCAGGAATAAAATGAACAAGTTAAAAAAATAAAATAAAAATAATAGTAGTCAATAAAAAAGCTATGTTTTTAATTCAGTGAACAATTTAAAAATTATTTTAAAATAAATGTCAAATTTATTTTATTAAGAAAAAGTATTATTACTAATACAATTAAAAATAATGCATTATGTTGAAACAATATTGAGAGATTTTTATTTGCTACTTTAGAAAGTTGTATATAGGTTATAAATCACTTTCTAGAAAATCAATAGTACAATTCTATATTATCACTATACATGCAGTAAAAAACAAATTAATTACTTATCTGAACAGACTGTTAAAATGGTGAGATTGATAAATTCTTATGGCTTCATTTGATTGAGCTCACCGCTCAATATTAATTTATTTTAATGAATACTCTTGAATGAGTTTGTCTGATTAAAAGTGTCTTTAATTTTTTCTTTTTTCATTCTTATTACCAGAAATAAGTATAAGCAGAAAGTTTAGAAAAATGAAATAAGTTTAGTTGTAGAGTCAAAATCTGTAAATGTAAAAATTCATACATGCATTTTTTGATTTTGCAAAGATTGGATATTTCGCTTAACTATGGTAAGAATTAGATAAGTTTTATGTTGCTAATACAGTAGATGTACACACACATACAGACACATTCTCTCACATATAAATGGAGAGGCAAACGTCAAGTTATCATGTTGACATTCATTCAGGCAGAATATGATTAACAAAAAAAAAAAGATTTTTTAAGTGGAAAATATTCTATATTAAGATTTGTATTTAAATTAATAAAGTTAAAATTCAATTTGTGATGATGTAGAGATGAGGAGATATTTTTCTATCATTATAGTAGATTGTAGAATCTTGTGTGTGATCTCAACCACTATTCATGTTGATAAAAGTACAGCACACCAGCTGGTTTCTACAACCAATGTCAACATCAGTTGGAAAAAAATGATTTTCTAATATATGACAAATAAATGAAGTCACAAATTTTTATTTTTACTGATGGAATGCTATTCCAGTAATACTATCTTTAATATATTGGAAAGTTAACTTATGCAAAAAAAACTTTGCAAGGGAATACATATAAATAAATTGTTTTTATTTAAAATTCAAAATAATAATTTAACCTTGCAACTTTTTTTATTTAAAATCTAAAACTGTAGTGGCCACTTAATTTGTTAAACAATCATCATCAATGGACACAGGAAAAGTGTAAATAAATAAATACATAACTAACTAAAATAAAATAAAGAAAATGTGTCTAAAGTAGAAACGATCTTATCCCAACAGAATTTTTTCTGCTAGGGAATATATAATATTCATTTCATTAATATTTACTATTCAGTATTACTAATACTATTTAATATTTACTAAATATTCATTTTAATTTGCTTCATGAGTAATATTTATTGTTGTTATTTATTTTTTATTCATTTATTAATTTAATATTTATTTATTTTCTAATGTTTACTTTTTCTTCAATGCCTACTGATGATAGTTAAACAATCAAAATCTAATTTTAGATTTTAAATAAAAAAATGTTTGTGAACAGTATTGAATTTTCAATTTATTTTATTAACAATTTATATAAAGAACCATACTAAGTTTAATTTCTAAAATGTATATTAGGTCTGTTGTTTACACAAATATTACTTTAGAATTGATATATATATATATATTAAATTATAAAATATTTCAAGTTTGGTATCATGATGTATTGTGTTTTTAAAAATGACTACAATAAATTATTTTAAAATGAAATATTTTTACAACACAAATAAAATCCTTTTTTATGATAAATGCACTATGACAAACACTCTCACAAAGTAAACTATTGGGTTATGTATGTAGGTACATAACTCTTCTACACAATGAAAAAAATAGATAATTAAAACAAATTCTCACTTGTATCAGCCAGCTTCACAAAAATAAATTTTTCCTATCAAAGACACAAGAATACACTTCATGAACCTTACAATCATTAAACATGAGCACAGATATACGTTAGTAATCAACAAAACTATAAGTGACTTACTGACGTACTCATATAAAAGTCATATAACCCCATTCAAGACTAATATTCAGTATTCAGAACTTGCAACACAGACTATATAACTACTAGGTTGAACACAGTAAAATGCTTTGCTGAAGCATAGAATTATGACAGAATACTAACAACAAACTCCTATGATGATTCCAGAACAAGACAAACAAAATCATAACATTCATATTAATTATAATATTACACAATTCCTGCAAATTCAAAATAGCTGACAACAATATTGGATGTAAAGCCATAAATAAAACAAAGTACAAATTATCAGTCAGAACGATCCAAAAAAATGTAATTTACTAGGGATATAAATATCGATCTTTCTGACTATAATGTGTTCTATGGAGCATAACAGAATAAAGCTTATCACAGTGACATAAAGAGCTTTTAAAAACGCTTTATTCCACTACTGAATCCACTTTTATAAATTACATCATTGAATTACAGAAACAACAACCATATGAAAATCATAACATAAACAATGAAGAACATAAAATAAATGTTTGAGTAAATGTGTCCATTAGTCTGTCTTTTAAGTGCTTAAAAATTCAAAAATATATTTTAAATAAACAAACACAATTTATCTTACACACATATACACTCTTTGAACACATTATAAATAACAAATATTTTTCAAAGTCTAATTCAGTCACTGGCATTTGATTCAAAATCATTGCAACACTCAGTACGTCTGGTGGCAATCTCTAGCTCACTTGTGTAAAGTCTTTGTCTTAAAATATTGTACTGTAGTTAATCTGAAATCATTTCAACTTTTAGAGAATATTAATTTTAACTAAATTATATGCTAGTTACTATATTTAATTGGATATTTTAATTTTTACTATATTTTGCAGCTATTTTATAAGATGAATAACTACTTTTTGTTTGTGGTAACATTACTTATCACTGGTCAGACTGATTTTATAAAAGCAACGACTACAGAAGTAATCGAAGTCAGCCAAGGTGATGTTGCAGTATTAAATTGTCCAAGCAATGATGACAATCATAGATTTCAATTCTGGTTATTAAATACTAAAGATTACATAGGTCCTGGAAGCAGCATGGATAAAGAAAAGTACAAATATGAAGTACTGACAGGAACATTACTTATAAAGGTAATCGATTATTATTATTTTTTTTTTTGTTGGAGATTTTTCCTGATCCTCAGTGTATTAGTCAAAAGTTTGGTTACTTCCAGTCTGTCTGTTAACCTGCTGTTGCTGGGCAATTTATCATCTCACATGTTGATGTGATGGAACCAGCCATTCCTGTTTTTTTAGTGGATAATGTCTCCAGTGCTATTAATCATTTCAATGAAAAGTTGGCAGCTAGGATCAATGACATACTACTGTTTATTATAAAAGGATTGAATAGTTGCCCATCTCCCGCCTGCGGAGGAAGCCTTACAGTTTTGCGATTGCAGCATGGCAGCATGTCAGCATGGCAGCATGGCCACGACTAAGGGTAGGAACTTGTATGGATTTATACAGGACTTGGGGGGATGGTACGCCTCTAGTTCGTTTTTAAGGCCAACGGGAGCTCAAGTGCTCTCCAACCACGCAAATTAGAACCAGTATTTATTTCGGTTCCACCTGGCAGTTGATGGGCTGTGCGTATACGAGGAGGTCCAGTCGAACGATCACATGATGTTCGACTGCCCAGCTCTTGGGGGGGCCAGAACTCAGGCCACCCTAGAACATAGAGGTTAAAGGGAAAATTGGCCACTCATAAGGGGCGAGTCAATGTGATGAGAGCCGCATTGTCGGACCGTGTGGGAGTTCTTTGATGCCGTTGTTTTGTTCAACCGGCATCGGTAGTTTAAGGGATATAAGATTCCTACCACTTGCTGTAGGAAGCTACTCTCAAGAAATGGTTGGCCATCGGTCAAATATAGCTCCAAAGGCTATAATATGGTGAACAGGTATTTGCTGGCAATCAGCGATCAGGGATGGCAGCAAATTGCTGTCCTTGACGGAATAAATTTTAATTTATTGACAAGTCATATATTTTAGTATGTAGACGGGATGCGCCTACCCACTTTAGTAATAAATGATAAGTGGGCGGTGGAACACGCAAGCGAGTGGTGTAGGCCACCATGCTTATTCCGCTCACGCAGTTAGGTAAGCTCTAGGAGCTATTTAGGATATTGGTCGCTAAACTGTTTTGAGGCACTGTAGCCGTTTGTAGCATGGACATTCGGTCTTATTGCTTTAGGAAAACCAGGTTCAGGTAGACTGGTTTTGGTTTGCTTGGCATTTCTTCCGCCACCACCCCATTTGTTCTCCCTAAAGCATAAAACTGAATGTCTGTGCAACAAACGGCTACTAAGCCTCAAAACAGTTTAGCGACCAGTATCCTAAATAGCTACTAGAGCTTATCTAACAGCGTGAGCGGACTAAGCGCGGTGCCATACATCACCGGCTTACATGTCCCAACCGCTCACTTGTCATATATTTACCAAAATGAGTAGACGCACCCCGCCAACTACCAAAAATATATATGGCATCCATAAATTAAAATTTACTTTGTCAAGACAGGAATTCGCTGCCACGCCTAGGTCGCTGAATGCCAGCAAGTACCTGACCACCATATTAAAGAACTTGGAGCCCTATTTGGCTGGTGGTCAGCCATATATCTCAAGGTTAGCTTCCCACAGCAGTGCGTTAGGAGTCTTTCCCTTAAGTAAACTACTGATGTCGGTTGAACATAGCAACCGCATCAAGCAACTCTCACACGGTCCGACAATGCGGCTCTCGCCATATTGACTTGCCGCTTGTGAGTGGCCAATTTTCCCCATGATCTATAAGTTCCAGGGAATATACTATAACGGAGGAATACACCAAAATGGTATTCATTTTGGGTATGGTTAATGGTAATGCTACAGCTGTTGCAGTAGAATGTGAAACAGGTTTCCCAAATCGTAGGATTCCAGATCCCAAAACAATTTGCATGACTTTTTGCAATCTTCGGGGAACAGGTTCACTACCTAGCATGCATACCACCTACAAATGATCTGTCAACATGATGCTTTTATCGATGAAGTTATTATCAGATTCGGTTCAGCGCAATCCAGGCGTCAGTACATGATGTTTTTCTAAGCGGATCGGAGTTTCACATGCGATAGTTTGGAGGACACTTAAAAAAAAACAAGTTTTATCCTTATCATAAACAGCCAGTTCAACATCTACAACCAGGAGATGGTCCGCTTCGCTTGTTCTGTAACTGGAGAAATACAAATCGACAACTGACTTAAAAAAAAAACACAACGATAGATTTCAATACAGATTAGCAAAGATGATTCCTTTTTCTTTCCATTCTTTTACTGTAAAAATGAACAAGAAATAAAAAACACAAAAAGAAACCGGGTTTTACAATGCATACATCCACCCAACTTATGTCTATGGAACATTAAGTGTGAAGAATGATCTAATCAAAATATAATTCAATAAACCAAGCTAAAAAAAAATAAAGCCACCAAATAAAAACAAAAATTGAGAAAAATTAAAGGCAACATAACAAGTCCCTTTGCCAAGCACAAACTAAGTTGAGCCATGAAGAAACATTTTAGGACCCATCTGTCCAGGCTTAAAAATTAAGAAGACTTAATAAAATAAATGATAGTTAAACAACATTTAAAAAATTAAACATGGGACTTCGTGCTTAGTTTAAGCATAAAGTAAATAATTAGCTTTTGTAATATCTTTAGTTATAAAAAGTAAGTACTAGCTGGTGTTTAGTACTTATCTAAATTTGAATTTTTTATTTTATTAATAAAATCTATTAATTAGGATTACATGAATGCTTACCTAAATTTACTGCGTAAGTTGATATTATGTTCATTGTTATGTACTGAAATTGTTTTTAAAATGGTAAAGGTTCAATAAATCCTCTTTTTAAATAATAATTATGTAAAAAACGAATTATAATTCTCGATCGTGATGGGCGGCAGCACTTATGTATCTTATCAGCTTTTTTAGTTAAGTAAATTCTTTGTTGTGGCAGTTGATTCTCTTTTCTGTCATTTTAATAAAATAATTATAAAAATTTTATTTCAAAATATTTAATATAAAATTATAAAGCCACACGATGGTAAAGAATAAACCATGCTGTCTAGTTTTCTAATTTAAAAGTAGAAAAACAACTTCTACTTCGTATAAGATAGATGTTCAATCAATTTATTTATTGTATTTTGAATTAAATAATAAAATTTATCATATCAAAAGTTTCATGCAAGTGCTCTTATTAATAAATGGAAAAATAACATTAATTAATTAGCTTATGAAATAATATTACAATTAAAATAAGAAAGACATTAATAATAATAAATAAAATAGAAATCTTTGGGACTCTCAATAGGAGTCAAAGTCCTGTTACAATACATATATATTTATATTGAGTTGTATAGCTAGATTAAGAGTATGACTGCGGTTATAGTGAATATTAAAAATTGTTTATTTAATGGATAAATATTTTATTCTGACCGGTACAAAACAATACATTAATATATCATGTCAGGAATGAATAGGTGTGCTGCTGCACATATAACAAAAAGAACTGTTCTAGAATTTGCTTGGATAGAACAAGTAAAACTGTGATAAAACCTTATTCAAAGTGATCATAAAATATACAGTTAATTATTAACGAGAAAATATATATTTTAATTTATATTTAATATTGTTTATTAATTTTTAAGAAACAAGAAATGGAGAGAGTTAAAAAATAGTGGTATTAATACTTACAAATGATAATAAACAAATGAAATAATACCGAAGAAACTGTAACGTGCAAACAAACTAAAATAAAATAAGTATAAAAACTATAATTTTAAAAATTACTACCATCAATTAGGTTTTTCTCCTTAATTAATAATTTTTTTTTAAACTCATCAGTGAGTAATACTGGTTCCATAAAAGAAATTCTTTTCAATTTCTTTTTAAATAAATTGGTAGGAAGATTTTTTAAAAGGCAAATAATTTATTAAAAATTGCAACAAGCCATAGTTATAAGGCCTTTATAATTGCTTTCTTGTACTAAGTAAAGGAAGTGATCGCAAAAAATTTCAGTTTTTAGATTTCAACAGAAATATACATTTCGACCATCCCTGAATCCATTTTGAGTAGTTTCGACGTTACGTTTTTACGTATGTATCTTGCACAAGTCATAAATGATTAGCCGTAGGATTTTGAAAAGTGGATTTAGGACTGTTGTAACATCCAGTTGTCCACCTCCCGTTTTGATTGCAATCGGCTAAACCAAAAGTATCCTAAAAAGCGCAAAATTAAAAAAAAATTGGATTTTGAGCTTTTTCTTAATTGCAGTAATAAGCCCTCATTGAGAGCTTTTCAACGATTTATCATAAGTGGTACTTATTTTCATCGGTTCCAGATTTAGAGCCAAATAAAATTAATCAGATCTTATAAGGGGAAAGCACATCGGTTCGAGTCAGACTTTATCTCCTTTTTTTCTTTTTTTTGTTTAAAGATATTGACTTATTAATAATTATTAACCTCTGATTGTAAAAAACAATTTACACTGAATAATAATTCAATAATAACAATAAAAAAAAAAATTATGAAAAAATATCAGAAGTTATTAATGAAATAAAATTTTATGTACTTTTCATTAAAAAAAAAAAAATGTAATGTAATTTACTAGGCGTACAAGCAAGTCATGTGGGTTCAAATCAGTTTTTTCTTATTCACCTAAGTATTGCATCAATTTACACGATAACGATTCTGTTAGGTAATTATTGTAATTTTAAGAAATTAATTAAAGTAATTTTTTTTATTAAAGATTGCACATTCATGTATAATATTTTATTGTTTATTTTTAGGGTGTATCAACAGCCGAACACGGTATATATTCATGTTTTTGTAAACATTTAACTGCAATGACATACAATGTTAAATCTGTTGAACTTATCGTAAAAAGAGATTGGGAAGAAGTCTACGAGAGTGACTCTTCAGTAAGTGAAGTATCTGTGGGCACTATTACTATGGGTTTAAAGAACTAATTGGGAAAGAAATACGGAATATTACAAAACTGAATTCTGTCAGTCATTAACAGTAAACCGGTCACTGAAGCGACACCATCTATATACGTGCATTGTCTATGCTGTTATAATAAAAATCAAATTAAAAATAATAAATTCATATTGTACATCTACCTGCTGTCTACTCTGTTCACTGGCAATAAAACACCAGTGGATGAAATAATAAACTACTTTTGTTGTAATCTATAGAAAATTGATTTATGTTTATAATAATAAGAATAATGTATTTAAATTATAGAACAGCGAGAGAGTGGTGCTGGAAATATCGCTCAAAGTCTCTTGGAATTTTTTTTAGTTGCTCGACGATGCACCATTAATTGCTAAATATTTGAGTATATATCTAAGTACATGTTAAAACATATACAAACATTTCTGTTTAATTTTATTAGAAGCTGTTATTTAAAAGCTCATTAATAAAATGTAATTATTTCTGTAAAAAAAAAATTATTTTAATTTTAGAAAAATTAATTAGAAGATCTAGTATGTAATTTATTCCATATACAAAGTGAATCATATAAGGTTTTTTCTCATAGGGTAACGAAATATGCGTGCTTTGTGCTGCAAAAATATTGTATTGTCAGTTTTTACATAAGTGAAAATTATTATTTCTTAGGAATAAGATTTTTTAAGCAAATTTATCATTCTTAAATACAAACTTATGGAAATATAAGTATTTTAAGTACGTCAAAACTTGGTCGACTGAATCATATTTACCGGTATTGGATCCATTTTTGAATTTGAAAACTCAGAATGAGTTTTTCATGTAATCCTAAGATGCATTCCTATAAATAGCACACTGCAAGTAGATTTTATACGAGGGCCAATCGATAATTAAACAGACAAACACCTTTAGCGAAGGAAACTCTTAATGAAGGCAACTGAAACTTTTGTAAGTGTTAGCTGGAGTTAGTTCGCAACCTTGCCAAGAGTGTTCGATTAACATATACATAGAAATAACCTCTAAAGTCTTAGTTACGATGGCATTTACGCTCGAAGAAAGTATTTTTGAAGAACAGCTTTCTGTGATTTTTATATTCGGAAAGTGTACAACCATCATAAATATTCTGTCGGAAGATCAAATAATACGGCAGTAGATTTATAAACCGTGCAACATTTTCCGCGTGGGTGGAAAAGTTTAAAAGTGGCTGCAAAAGCGTGAACGATAAGCACCGCCCAGTAATAGTGTCGACCTCGGCGTTAGATTGTCATATCGATTCAATTATTCAAGAAGACCGACGACTTACAGTTGAACAAATTAATGAAAAATGTCGAGTAAGTGTTGACACAACTCATTCCGTCATTGAACTACAAGACTTGTGCTAGGTGGTTTCCCAGAGAGCTTACCGTTCATCACAAAGCCGAGAGATTTCGCATTTGCACCGAACTCAAAAATCATTTCAATAACGAAGGTGACGCATTTCTGAACAGGATTTTAACCTGTGATGAAACTTGGATACATCATTTTGAGCTGGAGTCCAAGCGTCAAAGCATGCAGTAGAAACACTCTGCATTGCCTGTCCCTAAGAAATTCAAAACGCAACCATCGGCTGTAAGGTCATGTTAACCATCTTTTGGAGTGTCCAAGGTCCGATTTTCTATGATTATTTGGAGGAACAATGTACTGTCAACAGCCTATACTACTCAGCCATTATTGAAAACAAAGTCAAGCCCGTGTTGAAGAGGAAATGTCCAGGATGGTAGAGGAAATGTGTGCTTCTTCTTCAAGATAATGCTTAACCTCATATGGCACAACTGATGCTGGAAACTGTTGGTAAAGTGGGTTGAAGCTTCTACCTTATCTTTCTTACACCTCTAACTTTAGCCCTTCAGATTTTTATCTGTTTGGTCAAATGAAAGAAACTTTGCGTAGCATCGAGTTCAACGACAATGAAGAGGTACAGAAAAAAGTACAAAACTAGCTTTGAGATCAAGGTAAAGAATTTATCACTGAGGGGATAAGAAGATTTATAAAAAGATGGGACAAGTGCAGAGAAGTTGGAGGGGATTGATTACATGTAAGAGTAGACAAAAAAATTGGATTTATTTAATAAACCATTTTTGCTGTACAGCTATTTGTCTGTTTAATTATTGAATGACCCTTGTAGATATATAATGTTAGTGAGTTTAGTTGTTGATTAAAATGCTTCAAAGTAAAAAAGTATGATTTGATCTCGTGGCAAATGAAATTAATTTGGTTATTCTATAAAAATTTATAATCTAAACAAAAACCATTTAATTATATGTATATAAATATAAGCATTAGTATTCTTTTACAATAAATTTTATTATTTATTCATTCTTTTGTTTTTGTATTACAGACAAATATGTTTCGAGTGAGTTTACTGCTTTTTGTTACATTTATTCTCATTCTCTTGTTATATGTTTTGTATCAATTACAAAGGCGTCCGGCTGCACTATTCAAAGGTAAACAGCCTTATTTTTATAAATAATATGTGTAGTGCAATATTGTTGTAAAGAGTTAGGTTAAACAAACTGTTTTTAAACAGCTTGTTAATTTAAAAGTCTTGCAAATTCACTCACTATAGTGATCTTGTGCAGCTTAGTCTGAATAGACTCTTAATATATACTGTAAATAAATTTTTAATTTTATTATAATCTAAATGAAAACAATAACTAATGACAGTACTATCAAGTGGAGATCTGGAAGAATGGTTTCCAGATGCCACATGATTTAGGAACTGGCCAAGTTTTGTGAATGCATGTGCTTGGTGTCAGACAGCTTTTTAATATTTGGGTAGATCGATACAAAATGATAGATTATTAATATCTTGATGAACCTTGAAATATTCTTTGGTTAAGTTTAACTGTTTCATATCAATCTTTTTGTAATAAAACATATATTTTTCTTAGCTTGACCCCTTCTTTCCTAGGTGTCCTGTCCTGTTGGTTTTACCGGACACTCACTGGATTTAGTTACGGGGGGGAGTCAAGTGGAATTTTTGTGCCCTTGATATCAGTTTTGTTTGGTAAGGGTGGCTCCATATATGGAAATGTCCAGAGATTCTCCTATCTGATGGTAGTACAAAAAGGTTGTTCTAAAATAGTGGTATCTAGACCAACTGATGCATCACATTAAATTCTTAGCAAGGATTTGGTTATTTTTTCACCTTCATTCCATTATTTACTTCCTTATTAAAAAATATATATTAAATCATATCTGAGGTCATAGTAACAAATATGAAATTCATATATGAGGTGCTGTTTTAATAAAGTCAGATCTCAAAATTATTCTGTGATCCTTTTTACTAGATTTCAGAAAGAAGGATTACAAAAATTCAAATTTTCTGTATTATAAATTCTCATTATTATTATTATTACAGTAGTTTTTATCTTTCAGTAAAAAAAAAAAAAATAGTTTGAAGTTTTCAAATACTCAAAATCCTAATGTGGAAGTTTTGAAATGATATCTTCTGTAACTTCTTACCCCAGATGATACCAGTTTTGGTTTCATCACAAGTGGTGGTACAAATACATGTTAAGTGTAATAAATATTTGCAGTTGACCTGAGAAATGTCAGTTCTGAAAATTACATGGCAATTCACAAGAAAATAAGTATACCATTCCAATATTTCAGGGAAAAGAGGAGTTTAATGATTTCCTGCAAATGCTATGGCACTTTTCCATTTCATTATTTTATTTATTGTGGAGAGAAAGGTAAACAAAAACAAAATGTGAAGTTCAATATAATACTTGTCTTGTTTATCATCTATCATTTTTGTTATTATAATTTTCAGTTTCTATTAACAGAATTCATTAAAAGGAGATTCTTAATTCAATCTGTCCTTTTTTTGTTACAATGCAGTTGTTCAAGGTTAACTGATTACCAGAAAGGTCAATTTCATTGATTCTTTCTTATATTTATATAATCTTCAGAAGATGTATAAAGAGAGAGAGAAAGAAACAAGGGATGATTTTGTTTAAGTCAAAATATACTCTGGTTAACTAGACAACTTTGTAATCATTGTTTAATAATGGATTTTTACAGGGTAAATGATACATGTAGATAATTATATATATCGTCGCGTGTTTGCTCAATCAGGATATTTAGAATTTGACAAATGGAGAATATTAATATAATTACAATTTATTAGTTTAAGAACATAAATAGAATAAGACAAATCAATAATAACAATGACAATAATAAAAAAAGAATAGACATAGTAATCACAACCACAATAATAACAATAAATGTCAATAATAATAAAAAATAGTGATTACATACAAAACAGAATGTAAAGTAATTATCAGGATTTATTTACAGGTAATTAAATATGGAAAACCAGAATTCAGTCCCACTGACAAAAGACATTAGCATGACCGCTAATCTTAACACTTTTAACAACTAGCCTTTTATTAACAACAATAGTACAATAGATAAGTCAGGTATAAAGTTCTTTCACTCAAATAAATCTACCCTAATAATTTATGAATGAAATTTAGTACATTATCATTTTCACTTATAGTCAAACAATAACTCACTGAACTACTTCTTGTTTTCATGTATTGGCATTACTTGAGACCTTAATCGAGTTGAACTTCTTGCCCACTAGAAATTGGCTCCTTCAGAAAACTCTACCGCAGAATCTACTCACAGACTGACATCTCACAGAACTGACTGTCAACTAGTCTTTCTCAGAGTATTTATATTCCTACCCTCTTTACCTGCAGGACCAGACCAACTCGAAGCGTGAGAATGATTGGCCACTCTCACATATTCCCATGAAATTCCTACCATGACCGGTAAATCTTCTTACAAAAATTTTATATATGAGAAATAACTCATGAGGTTTTCAGCATTCTTCCTTGTACTGAAGGGCTACTTCAATGAATATATACTTCACTCTTTTTGATATTTGGGCGGCAGGGGTAGGGCAACTCAAAAATTTAAAATGGGAACATGGTCATTTAATATATTATTTTAAAGAGCTTGATGAGTCGAGAAAAATCATACAGTTAAAACTAAATTCTGACCATCCAATCCAAAATGGTGGCCAACAATGTTTTGTTTCTGTTAGGTGCAATAACTTAGTATGCTCAACTTCAACTTGTTTTTTTGTATGAGCTATCCCAATTTTCTCTTTGGAAATCTTCTCCAATAAGAAAGGTTAACGCAGTAAGTCCCAATTTAGATTATTTGACCTAAAGGGGGCGGGGAGTAGGGGCGGCTTAAATATTATAAATGGGACATATGATCATGTGATATTGTTGTTCTTTGCAAGACAAGCAAAACAGTATCAAAAAAATTAAATTTTTAGAATTTATACCAAAATAGTGACCACAATGTCATTACATTATTCTCCTACCGCACTGCTGTGGGAAGATAACCTAGAAATATAGCTGACCACCCACCAATTAATCTCCAAGTGCATTAATTTGTGGACAGGTACTTGCTGGCATTCAGCGATCTAGGCGTGGCAGCAAATTGCTGTCTAGACATAGTAAATTTTAATTTATGGATGTCATATATATTTTTAGTAGTTGGCGGGGTGTGCCTACCCATTTTAGTAAATATGTGGCAAGTGAGCGGTTGGGACACGTAATCCGGTCGTGTATGTTACCGCATTTAGTCCGCTTACGCTAGGAGCTATTTAGAACACTGGTCGCTATACTGTTTCGAGGCTCAGCAGACATTTGTGGCACAAACATTCTGTCTTATGCTTTATGACGAGTGAATTGGGTGGTGGTGTTAGAAATGCCAAGCAAACGATTCCTCAGTAAACACATAAAATAAAAAATTGACCGCTACGGGAAACGCAAGTAACCATATTGCGCGGGTGAAGCTGTGACGGGGAGCTATTTGAAATATAAAAGAAACTTTATGTTGTTGAAAAATGATAGAATAAAAGTTTAAGCTTGACAGAACGTGTTTTGATTTAATTTTTTTATAGAGTTGAAGTTACGTGTGGAGTTAACAAAAATTATCTTACACCGAAATAGAAATGAAATTTATGATCTAATGAAACTTTAAACTTGACAGAATGTGTTTTGATTTCATTTTGTAGATATACTGTAATTCTATTTAATTAATAAATCAAATTTTAATTTTAACTAGATATTGCTAATTTTCAGATATGTTAGATGAAGAGTCACCTGACGAAGATGATAAGCCACATACATCGTTCCAAAGAATGGTTAACAGCACGAACACGATCGACACACACGGAATTGATGGTTTGGATAACACTTCGTTGGATACAGAACTACCAAAAGAATTTCAAACACGTGTTATAATTTCAAATCAGTCAAAGTAGTCTATTATCATTGACTAGTTTATTTGGGAACAACGGACCATCATTTTGATATCACGAAAGATCTATGATGCAAAATTATTTTCCTAATTTTATTTCACTTTAATTAATAGCCATTTTATATAATTGTGTACTGTTTTGTATCTAAATGTTCAAAACAGGTCAACTTACCTTTATAACGAACTGACTTCTATTCTGTATCTAAAAAAATCTAAAACTAAATATTTTTATTTTATCAATCATTACAACACATAAAAATAACTAGAATCAGAAAAAAAAACTGCGGCAGATAGTGAAACTCACACGAAGGTGCTGCAAGCAAAAAACCTTTGTATTACATACCACAAAAATGTGATTTACAAGAACAAATTAACAGCATAAAATGCTCGAAGATATATAAAATTATAACATTCTTTTATATAGATACTAATAATTTTTCAATTATTACTGGAATAGACATAGGAGTGTTTGGCCAGATTATAGACAAAAGGCTGATTACTAAACTGTAATCAGATTTATAATCAGTTTTGAGTCTAAGAATTATATCACACATATAACTTGAGGCCAAAATTTTGAATGATTGTTGTTTTCTGTCTGAAGCTGGCTGAGACAGCAGTGTGATCAATAAAATTATTCATTCTTTTTATATTAAAATATTATTAATTTTACTTTGTGTTATTATAAAAATAAAAAATCTAACAAAAATAATGGATAATAAACTCCCAGTTATCTGTTTAAATTAATGCTTCTACTTACAGTAAGAGTTCAGTCAAATGGAACATACCATTCTTTGCAATACTTCTACCACACAACTCTTGAAATAGGTAAAGATGTACCTTTAGAGAACTATGCTTGTTAAAAAGTGGGATTTCTGTTGGAAAAACAATTTTTGTTGCAACATATGTTTAACCCAATCAGTTAAAAATTATTGCTAGTAAAGTGCAGTTAACAATGGTATATGATAAAAATACCCCTCGACGAATACTCACATGACAATATCTAAGGAGGCTTTAATCTTTTTTTCTAGATGGGTGTGTTAGTTTTCTACAGATATTCCTTTGAAGTAGACTGTCCTTTCTCACAATTAGTCTTTTTTTTTCTTTACCCTTATTTAGGGCCTTTTTATTCTACATATTTAGGCCTAACTATTGTAGATCTACACTAAGGATGTCAGAATCTGTAAAATAAGTGTATTCTTGGTGTGATATGTGAAGATGGCTACTGATGTGATAAGATTCTATTTCTTAACTGGTGGCTTCACAATACACCTAATGATTTAAATTTCATTCATTGTATACAGCCTGTCCTCCTAATCCATCCCAAGATACAATAGCACTTCTGAATCTTTCTTAGTCATATCTTTTATATATTATAAATAAGTGAATTCTAGATAAGGGAATCAATGCACATCAGTGTTTTGGTAATGGTATCAGTTAGAAGAAGTAGAAAACTGTTTAAAAAAACTGTTTTTAAAACTACTGTTTAAAAGGCTATTTTATTTACTAACTTTGTTCCTGTTCAATAGTTTTCTATTTTCAACATTTTACTATTATTTTCAAACATTTCATTCAACAGTATTGGTTTCACATTACCATTTTTAATTTCATTTCTCTACCATAAGATATTAAATTCAATATTAATGGAGAAATCAAATAACCAAATAGCCTTATTACATAACCCCACTGATGATACACACTTACATAAAACCAAAAAATTTTTTAAACCAAGTTTTGAAACTTTACAGTCTATCAAACATTTTGCTAAAAATAAGTAGTTGATAAACTGACATCTATTAACTAAAACCATTGAACCCCTATTTACTTTTCCCATTATGATTAAATATGTAATCCATCTGCACAACCAGTATATGAACTTTCTATTAGCTCTATACAGATTTTATTTCTGTGAACAATATTTTATTTCAGTGATTTAGTCTTTTGTATCTTTATGCTTTTCATCGGGATTGTTCAAATGATACCTATTTTTATTGATCAACCGTTGTTTCATTTTTATACTAACAGAAAAATGTACTCTTTGTTGTTTCATATGTATTGTTTATTTTTGCTAACAAATTACATTCATTTTCATTTATTTTTATATTCACTAATTTCTACATATATTTTGATATTGGTCAATGATGGTCGTTCAAAATTATTGAACTATGATGATGGTTGTTCAAATTTGTACTGGTCATTTAAGTTTTAGATTGAAGTAATTTTACTTAAAAATGAGTTTTGAGTGATTTCTTGTTTTTCAACTTGCATCAGTTAATTATTTTCTTCATAAATATTTTTCTAAAATCCTTTCTGGGTAGGTGTAAAAAAAAATTCTGGATGAGGTGTGTTGTAAGTTATGTTAAGTAAAAAATTGTGTTCCCTTCATAAGAGTTTCCACGAACTGTCGCAGAACTGAAATGTTAATATATGTATGTGTATGTGTGTGTGTGTGTGTGTGTGTGTGTGTGTGTGGGGTAAAAGATATTTGCTATTTATTTGAAATGCTCTGTTATTAGGTTAGTTATTTTAATGCTGTTTACAGCTATAACTGTTAGTTTTATGTAGAAATAATAGTTTAGAAAATGTATATTACTGAAGTTTTATCTTTTTTTTTTTTTTTAAAAAAAATTAAACTTTATCTTCTCATTAAAATTTGCAAAATTTGAAAGAAAATGGTAAATAGTAATATATCAATTTTATAATAGAAAGTAAAACAAACTAAATCTCAAACTAGCCAATAAAAACAAACATATTCAGCCGATGTTAAATTAAATTATTTACCTTTTCTTAATCACCTTCATTTGATTTCATAATTCCATAATAAATAAATTCCATAATTTAGAGAATTCTGGGTTTAAATTTTAATATTGAAAAGAAAATCATTGAAATTCTTCTGTCTCAGTTTAAATAACATAAATTGAGGTCTCGCTATATTGTTATGTAGTCTATATTAGAATGTTACAATACCAGTAAGTATTTAATATAATTAATTTATTTAGTTAATTTTACTTTATTTTATATAATATCACAGTTATTTGTTTATTTTATATTCCTTATTCCATTATATACTGTTATTTTGTATTCCTCAATATCTAATGATATTGGTTGATGGCGGTCATTCAAAATTATTGAACTATGATGGCGGTTATTATTTTTCATGTACTTATTTCATGAACACAAAATGTTATCAAAGTTTTTCTTTTTTATTAAGAGTGTAACAAATATGTGAGGTAGCTTCATTGTGTCCAGAATCATCATGTTCTCTTACTTTAACAGAAATCTTAATAAAGAAATTATTCTTTCATATGCATAGAAAACCACTATGATGTTTCTCAAAGGTCGTCTAGCAGCCATGGGTCGTGATGGACGGCCTTCCGATTAGGTATGTCACCATTCAGAAATATCTGGGTGTCATCATTGATGAGAGACTTCAATTCAGGGAGCACCTTACATTTTTCGTAAGGCAGGCTGGCTTTTGATGCTTTCTTTGGTGTTCATAGTCATCCATCCTGATTGGGGATGGATTATTTTACCATATGTATTCTTCACAAAGGCATCTGCAAGGCCATAATGTTGATGCTGAGCTCATCGTTAACAATTCCAATGCTATAGGGCGGGTGAGACACCATTCCCTGGCATACAGGCTGTGGAACATATAGATATAGACCGACTGGTTTCTGGAATGGCACCAGAGATTGACCAACTTGACAAGGCTATTTTCTATCATCTGCTGCCTGTCATGAGCTGTTTGGAAGGCTGTTCTTGGGTGCCTAAGCTGGAGTTGCTTTCTGACTTGCTGAAAGGTGGCTTTGGTGAGGGGGCTCTTAAAATCAGGAAAGGATGGTAGTGAGGTCGGCAGTTCTCAGCCCATCAGCCTCTTACCGGTAATTGGCAGGTTGTGGAACAGCTCTGGGAAAGCATTGAGGTGAACAGTTTTCTACATCGAGGCTAGTATGGCTTCATGAAAGGGGTTGGCATCGAGGATTGCATCTTAAATGCTCTTGCCAAGGTGGAAAGTGCCGACTGTAAATATGTTTTGGCAATTTTTAAAGACATAGAGGCAGCATTTCTTTACTTGTGTTCCGGATATTGTGTTCTTTTTATGATACTGACACAGATGAAAGCAGCGATTAATAAGAAAAGGCAGCCAAAGGGGGGGGGGGTAATAACATGAAGCAACAGTAAGGAATGGAGGTACTTGTATATTTAGAGCTGAGAAAGGGTGCTGAGCTGTGACGCCTAATAGCAGAGCAGTAGATCTAGACCGTTCCTGGTAACAATTAACATGCTGATTGGAGAATACCACATCAAAGGTTGGATGATTTGGTTGCAATTTAACGCAAGCCACGTAGGAGCATATCATTTGCTTCTATCTATTACAGAGATGGTTCACCACTGTCCACTAGCAGATTTACTACAGGGCTTGACTGAAACGCACCCGTTGCAAGATGGATGAATGAATGATGGACTGCATTGAGCATCTTTAGAGCAGTGGCTCGAGCCAACAATCTAAATAAGCTACACAGCTATTGTCTAAGCAGGAATGGACCAGAGCTCAGTAGAAGTGTGACATGCATATACGATCAGTTCCCCAATGGGTATTAGATAGAACTCTCAGTATGTCTAACATTTTTAGCTCCTTCAAATGTGTTACCAACGTTAGTTGTTGGTCAAACCACATTCCTAGAAATCTAACCTGTATCCATGCCTAAATTAGTTCACTATGTACATACAGTTGAGGGTCAACATGTTCTCTTAACTGAGAAAAGCAAATGCACTTGGTTTTTTTCAGGGAAAACTTGAATCCAGTAGATTTATACCATGATTCTAAGAGGGGGTTATTGTGCTTTTAAGCAGCCTCTCACCTGTTGCTAACGTTCTACATATTAAGTAAACTGAAAAATCATCTACAAATAAAGAACATATAACCAGTTTTTGCACATAGTTTATGGCTACAGCAAACAAAGTAACAATTAACACTGTATTGGTGAGGAATACAGCTGGCTGTTACATTTCCTACAGGTAAACAGCTACAACCTCATGTCCTCTACCCTCAGTTTAATGATCGCATCTTTTACAGACATATCCGTGAAAGAACACATCATCCTGAAGGATTTTCTTCCTTTATTAGAATTTCAATACCCTCATAGCAGGACTGCAAACATTGCATTGAATAATTTGTGTATCCATAAATACTCTTTTCCTGTTACTATAAATCTGGATGCAGATTATTTATCAAAATATTAAACCATTCTTCATTGGCCTCCATATTCTCAAAGAGACTGCAAGGTGGTGGTGGGGATTTTGAAGCCTGGGAGGTCGGAAAGATACCTGAGAGGCTGGAGGTACCGGGCGACTATTTTTTTGTAGATCCCTTCATTGAGATCTTGGTAGTTTGCTGCACAGTTGCAGCAGGAGTTTTTATTTAGTAGTGTACTGACTGAAGTGGTTTTTGGTTCACAACTTTTGGGCTTTCCACTAGACTATCATTCTTCTTGTTTGAATTCTTAGTTACCTTTGAAATAATGGTTTAGAACAAGGCTACCTGATCAGATAACACCGAAACAAGCAGCTTCAATTCACTGTAAGATCAGCACTGTTGATTACCAGCATTTTTATGGGTTTGCCTTGATATAACAGCTGTAAAAGGGACACCTGTTTTTACCAAGTCCCAAGAATTTAACGTCTTTTTAGACACTTTTCATGTGGCTGGAAAAGAAAAGCTTCAGCTAGATACAAATTTTGAGAATTGCCTTCTCTTCTTTAAAAGTTGGGCAATCTCTGCTGAATGTGATCTCCCACAGTTAACACAATTTTCTTTCTCCTGGCATTCATAATTGTGTGGCCTTCTTTTTTATCAAGCACACACTGCAGTGTTCGAGCAAGAAGTTGTAGTGTGGTCATACCTTTGACACTGGAAACATCACTCAGTGTTGGAATCACTCAGTCTTATTTTCTCTGGTGGTAGAAGAAGGTTAAACATTAGTATCAGAGAAGTAGGTTCCTTCATTCTGCTCTGATGTTTCATAATTTGTCTCACCTCTACAACACCTTGAGGACGAAGTTCATTGGTAATCTCACTAATATCGAACTCCAAGCTTATAATGTGAATAAAAGACTCTAAACAGTCGGATACATAAATATAATTTAGCTATTATCAATATATGTATATTTATTCCAAAAAATTAAAACAGTACTACATTTCAGTAATGAATTATAATAGTAGCTACAAAACATTTTTAAAATATATCTTCCGTAATATATATTTTTAATATTTTAAAAGTTTAGCTTAAATTTTTTAAACCCTATTTATCACATCTGTTTTTACACGTATGAAATATGTGTAAATCACATATGTATAATATCACATACATATATATATATACATATCATTATCTTTAAATATTACAGTTAATTATACATTGTAATGTAACTTCAAATACATTATGAACAAATTTTATATCCTTTAACAAAATTTCAGAGATTTATTAAGTCAGAAGTTAATCTGGTATGATATACATATAAATATACTTTAAGCTATACATTAGGTATACTGCTAATCGGATTTACTACAGTTAATATGAAGAAAAAATAATAACTTTGCACAAAAAAGGGCCATTTATATTATTATAAATACAATGTATTTAATAGGCCATACTGTTTATTTGAAATATATTTGACAGGCACATATATAAATAATTAAATAAACATTTTTATTATTACCAAACTTCATTATTGATAATAACTACTGGTCTGATAAAAATTAAAATCTATAAAAAAAAATATTTTCATTAAAAACCAATAAATGCTAATATTAGGTGACCACTACACAATAAATGAGAAAAAATACAGAAGAGGTAATATAATATAGTAGAAACTGTACCAAGAGTTTTTATAAAGTTTGTATAAATAAATATGTTTTAGTATAAATGACATGAAATAACATGATTAGTTTCCATTCAAGTTATTAACTATTTGTTGAATAATAAAACTGTTAAGATTATGAATGAACTTATTTACTAATAAAACAAACAATCATATGAGTAGAGCTATCTTGTCATCACAATAACCATTTTAACTTTGAAAAATATTATTATTTCTTTATATACTTATGTTTATTTGAGGTATGATAATAATACTTTTATAGGTGTATAAGTAAGGGGGAAAGTGGCAATGGGAAAAAAAACCAGATTTTTGTCTGTTATCTTAAATACAAACATATGTGCAGGCACACATGCAAGAATGTGTGTGGACGCACACAATGAAAGGATTAATAAATTTACAGGATTTGGTTTATTAAATGACCATACTATAGGGTTTTGGAAAATACTATGTAAAGAAAAAAGAAATTAAGTCAATGGATGATAGCATACATTCTGGTTCCCAAAAAAAATTCTGTATTATTTTCCAAGTATGGATAGGAACAAAAATATTGTTAAATAGATGATACATTTAAGAAGAAATAACAGTATTCATTTAAAAGTAAAGACAGATATAAAAAGAGAAAAATAGGAGTGCTGAAGGAAATTAAGTAATGAAAAAGATGTAAAGGGGAAAAAAGAAATATTTAATTTTTTTCTTCAAATAAGATGTGTAGGTTTTCTTCACTGAACTTTTTGTATGCGTACATTTGTATAGAATATGAAAAATGTTGAGGGTGACTAGGTTCAAATAAGGTCAGGCTTTATATATGCAGAAAAAGTAGCAGATCAAATTAATATTAAAATACTGCATCATAGGACAGATTTTCTTATGATGCTGCAGAACTCTGGTTCAAATCTAATGAAATAAGTTTTACTATATTTAAATAGTTTCGTCAATAATGAGGGTCAAATAAGCAGCACTATCTTGAAAACATCAGAATAGAACCTAAATATAATTGGACTTGTAACTCGCTGTGAAATAATGAATAAAACAATTATAGCCGTGAAAAAATTTGAGAATACTAATTCAGAAAAATACTAAAAGACAATACGTCAATCCATTAACTTAAGAAGACAAGATGATGACAAAGATAAAATGAAGTAAGAAATAGGGAAACAAAAAAAAAAATGGGGGGAGAAAAAGAGAAGCTATAGAGAAATAAGCAGAGATAAAATAAAGAGGTTGGTAATAATTAAGCTTAAATATAAATAATATAAAAAAAGTAAATCTTTTGCAAAGAAGAATCAATAGAATACTGATGTTTCAGATGTTCAGAAGAACTGTGGCCTTAACTCTTTGAATCTGCAAGATATTTGTGCTTCTTTTTACTCTGTAATAATGTAATTATTTAGAATACATTTCATTGTAATAATCTTCCATAAAGCTCTAGATTATTTTAGTCTTTTTTATGAACTGGTTGAGTGTGTGGTGAAAAAAGGATGTAAATTGGAATTTATGTGATTATATGTACAAACATTATTAAAAGTGATCATTTTATCGATTCATCACATGACAATAGGAACAGGAAACATTACAGAACAGGAACAAGGTATGTGTTACTAAAGAAAATTATTTATAATAACAAAAAATTGTGTAGAAATTAAATAAAGTAGCATTCAATGGCAATACAGATACTTAGCATAAAATGGGTGATTTCTATCCATTTAAATCCCTATATTATTAGGGATATTTACTAAATTAAATAATGTAAATATGGATTTTCATTAAAAAAAGGAGAAAAACAAGTATGTCAAATTAATACCTCTCATATCTTTTTGTTTTGGTCAGGTTTTAGGTTTTCATTTTCTTAAGTCAATAATGTTAACATTTCCTATACGTTAGAGTATGCATTAATCTATTGCAATCACAGTATTAAAAAGAATTATAACAGTGAAATATCATTTTGATAATTTCTCCAAAATATAATATTATGGCACCAACAGCATGAGGTTTTGTTATTATAATGTTATGGGCTCCAAGTCGGATACGTGACGGATCTTAAGCGTTTAAACTCATGAGTAACTAACCTTGCCAACAGCTGAAACAAAAATAAAAAAAATATAAATAAAACGTTTTAACAGGTGACAAACTGTTATCAAAAAATAATTAAATTAATATGTATAGAAAAAATATACATGCATAATAATTATGCTTTTAAGATTAATTACAATATTAAAAAAATTACTTTTGTTAGTTGTAGATCACTACAGATTATCAACAGAGAAAAAAAAAGACAGGTCATGTGGAAAGTAACACATGAGTGAGCAAAATTTTCCCAGGTGATATATATTACTTGTATTTTGATGGACTAAGCATGCTGATATGTGAGGGATGTCTGAAACATTTTGAGCCTCATCATGAAGATGGCAGCACTCGTCAACAAAAGTTGGGGAATGTATTCGCGCATGGTGTTGTAAGTGTTTTTGTGAAAATGGAAAAATCAAATATCGTGCCGTGATTAAATACTTGCATTTGAAAGGCAGTACACCTACACAAATTAAAACCGAGTTGGACGCTATTTATGGAGACTCTGTCCCATCATTTGCCGCCACGAAAAGATGTACAGCTGAATTTAAACATGGTCGTACCAGCTTGTTGATAAGCATTCGGGATGGTCAAAAACTGCAACCACCACCGATATCATCAAAAACATTCACCAAATGGTACTGGATGACCAACGAATTCAGGTTAGAGAGAGAGCAGAGGCTATGGACATATCAAAGAACATGTTTGTTATATATTGACTAAAGAATTGGATATGCGTAAGCTATCCACATGTTGGGTGCCACGTTTGCTCACTTTGGACCAAAAACGCATTTGAAAGAACATTTCCAAGACCCTGCTGCAGCAGTTTAAGCAAAACGAGTTAGATCTTTTGCCTTGATTCATAACTGTAGATGAAGCGTGGATCCACCACTAAACTCTTGAGACAAAACAGTGGACTGCAAAGTTGAACCTGCTCTGAAAAAGGCGAAGATGGTTCAATCGACTGGGAAGGTGATGGTGACTGCATTTTGGAATAGTAATGGAATTCTGTTTATCGGTTATCTTCAAAAAGGTAAAACAATAACAGAACAGTATTATGCATCATTACTTGACAAGCTGAAGGCAGAGAATGCAAAAAACAACCACATTTGAAGAAGAAGAAAGTGCTTTTCATGCACCTGCTCACACTTCGACGGTTGCCATGGTGAAAATACACAAACTGTACTTTGAATTGGTTAACCACTCATCGTATTCACCAGATCTGATCCCAAGCGACTTTTACTTGTTTTCTAACCTTAAAGTTTTTCTTGGAGGAAAGAGATTTTCATCGAACAAGGAGGTTATCACATACATAAATGCCTATTTTGCAGAGAAAGATGCCAGTTACTATTGCCAGTTACTGGAAGGGTTAAAGAGGTTAGAGCATCCCTAGAAAAAGCGTATTGACTTGAAAGAAGACTTTGTTGAGAAATAAAAGTATATTTGACAGAAAAAAAAATGTCTTTTTATGTTAGCCTCAAAAATTTTCAGACAACCCTCGTACTTAGCCTCAAAACTTTTCAGACAACCCTCGTTCAACAATACATTCAATCAAACCTGTAAAGAAAATGAGAAATAATACAACTTCTCATTTTTTCTTGCAAATCTGTTAAAGGATGTTTATTAATCTTGTAAACTGGTATATTACAGAAGGCGAATGTGCGAATGCTATATCAGTACACAAAAAACAGTATAAATTTTGAGGTAACAATTACTTATATGGATGTACGCATCTGAGAATAAAATTTTGTTAAAAATAATTATTTCCCAAATTATCTCCTGATATTCTGTACAAGATCTATCAAGGAAGCAGCAAAATGTTTTTAAAGAGCCATTGTTTGGATACAACTTGTGTGAGGGTGTAGGAATATGTGGCTTTCAGCAGCCTTCTCTTTAGCATTTTAGTCGCAATGGAACAATGATATATGCAATACTGTGTTGCCTCTACCGAGGTTATTTTTTTTAAATAACAGTGGTTATATATCAAAAGTAAGTAAACAAAAGTCAGTTCTTTTCTTTTAAAATTATGTACGTAAAATCTAAAAGAACTGAAAATTAGTTAGATTATAATAATTTTTTATAAACGAGGTTGGTAGGTTAGAAAATTTAAAGAGGGAAATGGATAGGATAAATGTAGATATAGCAGGCATTAGCGAGGTTCGGTGAGAAGAGGAATATGACTTTTGGTCAGGTAATATTAGAATAATTAATTTAGCTTCATATAATGGGCAGGCAGGAGTAGGTTTCGTAATTAACAAGAAGATAGGGAAGCGAGTAGAGTATTTCAAAATGCATAGCGACAGAATCATTGTAATAAGGATAAAATCAAAACCTAAACCGACAACGATTGTTAACGTTTATATGCCTACAAGCGCCGATGATGATGATCAGGTAGAGTAGTATACAAAGTCAATTACTTTGTATACTACTCTATACTTTTGTATACTACTCTACCTGATCATCATCATCATCAAAGCAACAAACAAAGCAACAACAACAACAAAGCAACTAAACACGTAAAAGGGGATGAAAATTCAATAATAGTTGGGAGATTGGAATGCAAGCATTGGAAAAGGCAAGGAAGGAAATATAGTGGGTGAATACAGGCTGGGCAAAAGGAATGAAAGAGGGGGCCGACTTAAAGAGTTTTGCATGAAGTATAATTTAGTAATTGCCAACACCCAGTTTAAAAATCATAATAGAAATGTATACACATGGAAAAAGGCAGGTGATACTGCAAGGTATCAGATAGATTATATCATGGTTAAGCAAAGATTGAGAAATCAACTCGTCGACTGCAAAGCTTACCCTGGAGTAGACATTGATAGTGACCATAATTTAGTGATAATGAAATGCAGATTGGGGTTTAAAATCCTGAAGAAAAGGTGTTAGATGAATCAGTGGAATTTAGAGAAGCTTGAGGAAGAGGAGGTAAAGAAGATTTTTGAGGAGGACATTGCAAGAGGTCTCAGTAAAAAAGATAAGGTAGAAATGTAGAAGAAGAATGGGAGAATGTTAAAAAGGAAATTCTTAAATCAGCAAAAGCAAACTTAGGCGGAACAAAGAGAACTGGTAGAAAATCTTGGATTTCAGAGAATATATTGCAGCTGATGGAAGAATATAGAAAGTATAAGAATGCTAGTGATGAAGAAAGTAAAAGGAACTATCGGCAATTAAGAAATGCTATAAACAGGAAGTGCAAACTAGCGAAAGAAGAACGGATTAAAGAAACGTGTTCAGAAGTGGAAAGAGAAATGAACACTAAAAAATAGACGAAGCATACAGGAAAGTTAAGGTTAGTTTTGGGGTACATGAATTAAAATTTAATAATGAGTTAAACAAAAGATGGTACACCAATTTATACTACAAAAGGAAAAGTCAATAGGTGGGTGGAATATATTGAAGAGTTATATGGAGGAAAGGAATTAGAAAATGATGTTATAGAAGAAGAAGAAGAAGAAGAAGAGGATGAAAGGGGAGAAACAATACAATAGAGATCTGAATTTAAGAGAGCAAGAACGCACAAACTACTGCATGAAAATAAACAAGAACAAAACAAAAGTAATGAAATGTAGTAGAAATAACAAAGATGGACCACTGAATGTAAAAATAGGAAGAGAAAAGATTATGGAGGTAGAATAATTTTGTAATTTGGGAAGTAGATTACTAAGACGGATGAAGCAGGAGTGATACAAAATGCTGAATAGCACAGGCGAAATGAGCCTTCAATCAGAAATATAATTTTTTACATCAAAAATTAATTTAAACGCCAGGAAAAGATTTTTGAAAGTATATGTTTAGAGCGTAGCTTTATATGGAAGACAAAACTTGGATGATCAGAGTACCTAAGAAGAAAAGATTAGAAGCTTTTGAAATGTGGTGCTACAGGAGAATGTTAAAAATCAGATGGGTGGATAAAGTGACAAATAAAGAGATGTTGTGGCAAATTGATGAAGTAAGAAGCATTTGGAAAAATATAATTAAAAGAAGAGCCACTTGTAGGCCACATATTAAGGCATCCTAGAATAGCTGCTTTCATATTGGAGGGACAGGTAGAAGGAAAAGATTATGCAGGCAGGTTACGTTTGGAATATGTAAAACAAATTGTTAGGGATGTAAGATGTAGGGGGTATACTGAAATGAAACGACTAGTACTAGATATGTAATCTTGGAGAGCTGCATCAAACCAGTCAAATGACTGAAGACAAAATAAAAAAAAAATTTTAAACATCCAGATTTCCTATAGGACCCTGTAATGCCTTTATTTAAATGATATTAATAGATAAATAAAAGCTACATCTAATACCAAAGAAGGGCAGATACACTTGTATGATGTACTAACAACATTTATGATTAGCATCCTCGTAGACGTGACTGTCTATTGAACTGTAATCCAGCTCAAAACGTTTTGTCAAGTAATAAAATCTCAAAATAAAATAAGAAGAGGAAAAGTCATGATTACTTACCAAAAGTGCAAATAGATCAGACAACATAAGCATGTAGAATACATACTGCCAGCTTGCACCAGAGACTAGACCTGCAAGCAGTGGACCAACTGCGGCACCTAATAAAACAAACATAATTTGTACGATCTGATTATCAATGACAATATGTTATTATTCTTGACAAAACTAGAAATTATTTTCATTTCTTCATCTTAGTTCATTCACTTGTACAGAGCGGATGATTCTGATTATTTTTCATACTTCCAAAGTCTTTACTGTTAAGTCATACTTTAATGTGAAGCTACTAACAGGCAAGTCTTGGATAATATGTTTATGGTTTAGTTAATTCTTTTCATTTCATTATTCAATTCTAAGAATGTAAATCTCTATTATAGTATTAAAAAATTACAGATTAATCTTACAAATAAGTCTGAAAAATTACTAAATGGAATGGAGCGAACTAAGGGCTGTCGGTCTTAACAGAAAAAAGTTAATATAAAAAATAATGAGTAAACTCTTAAAGTTTTCAATTTGTTACATTTGAAAGTATGAGAATGAAAACCAGACAAAGAACAAAACTACAGTTTCTGGGTATATATCTGTTCTAAAGAAAAAACATCATTGATTATGTAAAGAGAAAAATCCAATTTGGATATATCTGGTTTTTATATCAAATGTAAATTTTATATATTTTTTGTGTGATTATCTTGCAATTAATAATCTTCTTTTTTATATTTGATTTTTAAATATTCTTATTGTGTTCTAGGTGAAGCATATATATGTGGTTTTCATTCTCCACTCAGGATAAAACAAAAATGTTGTTTGTTGAAAGAATACTATATTACTGAAAGAAAAACATGGAGAAGTTACTTTATTCATTAACTAACCTAATAAATATTTCAATAGTATTTGTTCTATCTTTTAATGTCAGTATAAAAAGAAAATACGGATGTAGGCTAGATGAACTACTATAAAATTATCTAAAGTAATATATTTTTAAACAGTTTAAAATTAAAAAAAAATTAAACTGAAAGTAAATTAAACAAAAAATGTTTTAATTTTACAAAAAGTCAAATATTCAAACAAAATATTATAGAATGAATGTCACTGATTCAGAATCAAGATCTACAATGGATGACAAATCATCACCTGATGTCAGTTCAGTATCTGGCTCTGCACTATTTGGTGTAAGTTTGTCATAATAATGTACATAAGCTTGAGGTACATATTTTAAGTACATCTGCCACTTTCTTAGGATTCACTTTCAAGGATTCAGAATAACATCTAGATACAAGGCTAAAATTTATATCACACAGTAGATTGTTTTTTGGGAACTAAAATAGGAGAATTTTCATTAAATGTGACCAGACTGTTGAGAATATAAAATATCTGGAGAGATGGATCCACCTTTGATTCTTTGCACTGTTCTTCATGTCCCTGTATAATCAATCAGCATTAAAAACATGCACATTCTTCAGCGAAACAATCTCCTCTTTCTTTTTCTTTCATCAGCCTCATCATCTATGGCTTCATTATATACTAGCCACATTGTGCACAGGTATCAGTTCTTGGGTAACCAATTGGTCACCCAATTTGGTTGCCCAAAAGAAATTAAATTAAAATTTAATTTAAATTTTAATTAAAATTAGAAATTTGGTGTTGAAAACATTACTGTAATATTCATATGTAATTACAGGTTTAACACTTATTCTTTGCGAATAGATTTCTGGATCAAACTTGAGAAGGTAAAAGTGTATGCATTTGGGCAATATTAAAATCTGGGCTTAATAATTTTCTGTTGGTAAAATGCTGTTTATAATGGGAGTCACGTACCAGAAATGATCTAATGTATTTCATCACTTGAGTAATCTTATGGTAATTTCCTGAATCGTGAATTCTCAGAGAGGCCTCTTTTATCTTTGGGAGTAGTAACATTATTTATTTTGTGTGAAGCTAGGTGTTAAACTCAGGATTTTGTTACACCATGTAGGCCATAAAATGCATGTTTACACACTATGATTTCTTTTGCACTACAATTAATGTAGTATTTAAATGAATGATTCTTTTTATTCTCTATATCATCCACACTAACTTCTAAATGAGAGGGATTTATTTAAAATCCTCTTCACAGATTCGAGTTTCCTCTGCCTAATTATGGGGAAAACCTTTATAAGCCTAAACAAATAAACATCTTGGGTGTTTTTATGACCTAAATTATTGAAATCTTCAATTTTATTATTTTCGTTTATAGAAAATTTCTCTGCACACTGTTTTTTTTACAATTACAGTCTTAGTATTTTTGGTCAGGAGTAACTTTGCCTTTAGAAGTAATGTCACTTTCAAGTTGTTCTGTATACTTTTCTTACATTTTTTTTCTATTTTAAAAGGTTTCTTTGATGTTTTCTTTATGAAGGCCTAGAATGGTTATTGAACTTCTGAATCTGAATCACAGTCAGTTTCAAACTCACTACTATCTCCAATTATTAAATTTTAGCAAGAATACAGAACTTGAAAAACTATCACAAATTAAAGCAAACAAAATCAAACAGTTCAGAAATGTAGCCAAATGAACGCATAACATACAACTGATTTAGTATGAAAACAAAGCAAAACCAATCACTGCCTGTTCGATGTTCGATACAGATACCATGCTAATATTAAAACCAGGCAAGTGAAGTGATATTTCAGAGTGCTCTTGTGTCCGAATGGATAATCACTTTTACCTTATTATTAATTTGTAGAGTTTTTTCTGCAGTGCAAGAATAAGATAAAATCCAATTAAAAAAAAAAAAAAAACATTTACCCAGTTTTCATTCTCAGGCCTTCATAATTGTTTTTTTATTAAAAGAAATCCTAATGCAGGCACTAGTAAAATTATTGATCGGTCTTCCCTTTCCCTTTGGATTATTCTTCTGATTTCAACAAAATTGATTATATTAAAACTGAATACAAAAATAGCTTTGACATACACTGCAAATGAATTAAAAATTTAAATATTTTTAATAGTGATCAAAAAAATAAATAAATTCACGCGATTAACTGCAAAAAACTAAAAAATCATGTAGGAAGGTTCTTAAGTCTGTCAAGATAGTTATAGTTTGAAGATTAAAGACCTATATCTTTGTAATATGATTATTTAATTCTTCATTAGTTTTTAAAACCAGACAGAAATTGCTTATCATATCAATGTTTTACGAAACATGTATTACAATTAGTTTAAATGCATGATGCAATGCTATATAATGTAAATAATCAAAGAGAATGTGGCAGACAATTCCACACCAGTTAAAAGTGTTGATAAAAGCATCTTTCTTATAATATGAGGTATACAACACCGGTTCTGTTATCTGGTTCCATAATATCTCTATGTTATATCTCTTGACAATATCCAGATGGATGTTCTCATATTTAAGAATAAATGACTGCTTTTTTATCTGAGGTTACACATTTATAAATAAAAATGAATGGATAAATTAAATTTTTTAATTTAATAAATATCTAGATGATTTATATTTATGGAACCAAATAATAACCTGACAGCTCATATTGATATCTTGAAAACTCATTCTGATTTTTTGAAGGAGTTTCAAGAGATTAAATATTTCAGCATGAAGGTACATTAATATAATATTTATTAATGACAACAAGCTTAAATGTTTTATTAAGACACTTCAAAGCATAACAGGGTGACAATAGTTAATGTAAAATAGTACAGTAATTGATAAGTACTTATAAATGAAGATATGCTATGTACAGTAACATGCAAATTAATCTGAACACAGATGTTATTTAATAAAAAGTAGCTTTGTTTAGAAAAAAATCATACCAGCACAATTAGTGAACAACTAGTAATTATGTTCTTCTTTATTCTTTATCACTTCATGTACATGATTGGCATTGATTGAACAAGTGTACTACACATTTTTTTTTTTGATTTCTTCATTATGAAACTGAACTGATATTGATTTAATGAGATAGATAAATTTTAGCGGTACAATTCATTTTTTAGAATTGTTTTTGACTATTGCCCAAAGAATTTCAATTGGATTTAAGTCTAGGGAGTTGCCTGACCACAGAAGCACTTTAAAGTTTTGTTCTTTGTAAAGTTTTTCTACTTTTTTGGCAGTATGACATGCCAAAATCTTGTTGAACACTCCGTTGCCTTGTGGGAATTTGTTTTGATGTTGTGTCACAACCGTTTCCTTCAGAACCTTGGAATATCCAACACTTTTCAACATACAATCTACTGAAAGTAATAAACAAGGGTCTTCAAATGTGAAACAACCACAAAAATTTTTTTTCTGGGGATGTTTAACTGATTGTTGGATATGAGCTGGTGATGTATTTTTATCTGATGCTTTTCTAATGTATCGAATCCTTTGCCCCTGAACATAAAAATGTGACTCTCAACACAACATATTTCCATTCCTTTTCGGTCCAGTTGCTTTAGCCCAGAGGAGCCTTTTTTTTTGCACATTGCTGGTGTTAAAAGTTGCTTTTTGGTTGGCCAATGAGCTTTCTGTCCACCTGCAAGAAGTCTGTATCTAACAGTTGTCATGTGTAAATCTGTTGCTCTGGTTGCTAATTCTCGATTTAAGTCCACAGCAAATAATTTTGGATCAAGTTTATTTTTGCTCATTAACAATCAATCCTGTGTTGGAGGGGTTTTTCTTTTATAGCCACATTTGCCTTTCTTTTGAGGTAAAAAGGAACAAGTTTCTTTAAACTGTCTTAAAATAGCATTTACTGTCCATAGTCCACCACACTCAGAAGCTATTTATAATTGTGCCACACTGGTATTCTCAGAGAGACAAACAATTTTCAAATGCTTTCTTGGAGATTGGATATTCAAAAGACAGATAAAAAAATACGACTTAAGTCATAAAATATGACTTAATAACAGATGAAATAAACTTTCACAAAACACTATTTATAACATGAAAACTGCTAAATAACCGAAGAACAATAACATTACGTTACACCGACAACTTGTAACATTCGTTTGTAATTGTTGACCACAAACGAATGTTTGTGGTCAAGCAATGTTGCCACAACATAGAAATAAATAAAAAATCCCCTATGTTCAGATTAATTTGCACGTTACTGTAAGTCAGGCAGATGGAATAAAAAATAAAAATCAGACTTCAACTGTAGAAGATAATTAACATACCAATAGAGCCAGTACCATCGATGATAGCTGTAACAGTAGCGAGTGCTTTTGAATTGCCAGCCAAAGAATGATGAGTACCGAGCTCAGCCGACACTGCAGTAGTAATTAAGGCATATGGTCCATTGACTAATATTCCAGTCAATAGTAATAACAATGTGTTTAGTATTAAATTATCTGCACCGTACATATGGTATACAAACAACTGAAACAGAAACGACAACACTTTGAATAAAATAGAAAGATCACAATTGAGAAATACTCAGTAATTTTATTAAAACTATTATTTTTTAAAATATACATTAATAACAATGAGTTGTGTGAACAGAGTAGCTTTTCAGTTTTAAGTATTTCCTTTTTAATCTTAGCACACAAAGATGAATTTTTGTTTCTATAAGTGATATTCAATTTAAATGAAAGATTTATTATTGATAAACTTACATTATCAGAAAGAATCGTATGCTGTATATAATTTATTTGGGAATAATGACTCTCTAAGTAAAAGAGTTGTTCACTGAGCTTTTCTTTCTTAACGTACATTACCTACAAACCTATACAGAAACTAAAAATAAAACAGAAATTAATAAAAATTACTTTTATCAAAATTCTTTTAGGTCTTAGATTATACCTGCATCTCTTTCTGCTGAAAAAGCATTTTCTTTAATTTTCAATTTTTTTTTTTATCATAATGACTTCATAAAAACAAAAATTAAAACTCACATATTTATGAGTTGTCTGTTTAATTAACTTTTTATAAAATTCTATTTCTCTCTACATGAAAATATTTTGTTATTTTCTTTGCTTCTGTTGCATACCATTAAAATCTTGAACAAATTCAATTTTTAACAACGCAGATTTTACACAGATTTTTTCATCGTTCTTTGTGGTCAAATATAACATCTGCTGCCTGATCTTTCTACAATATATATTGCATTATATTTTTTAATATACACATAATCATTTATTAAAGGATTCGCCTTTTGTTAACACTCATATACTCTCATCACCAATTGTGTATTGTCACATGTACATTCATTTTTTTAATAATTAAATTTGAAATTTATGTGCTGTCAAATGTTAATATGTATTGGGTTGTCCCATCCTTACTTGAGCTACTTTATTTCAATAATAAAGAAATACTTTATTTCAATAATAAAGAAATTCTTCACCTCAATGTCCAAGCTATTGGTTGTACTGCATTCTTGACCCACTCACTGTTTCCAAACTCAGTGCTGTGTAAAAAAACTCATTAAGAAGACCAAGTCCAAAAAAGCTGACAGAAAGAAATCAGAACTGTATTCTGAATGCAATAATACCTCCTTCCAATCCAACCTTTAAAAATAGCTTCTAATGTCTTTTGAGCAGTATAGGATGGGTTCATGCAGAAGAATTACAGCTACAGAGAGATAACTGCAAAGTTTCCTCCTTATTATGAGTTTCAGTTTATTTTCTAGCATGTCACAATAGTACTAGTTGTTGACTGCATGTTGTTCCTCCAAATAATCACAATAAATCAGGCTTTTATAATCCCAAAACACTGTTAGCATCACTTTACAGACTGACACTTAAATTTTGAAGTTTTTCTTCTTTTCCATATTCTAATGTTTGTATTATTAGTTATTATAAATCTAAAAAAGCAGTACATTCTGCTAAAAACCATTGTTTAAGTTCTATAAAAATATAAATTGGGTGTCTAGATTTTGAGTTAACTGTCTTAGTAACACCTCAAACACATTTTTGCCAAAATTCAGTTCATCATGGATAATGGAATGGACGTGCTGATAATTGGACTACATACAAATTTCAGCAATTTCCCAAATTTTTATGTCTATCCTTGCGATTAAGATCATTAATGCAATGTTATAAAGGTCTTCTCACGTCTTCTTAACTTCATACTTCCTAGGTCTTCAAATTTCAATTCACTGGGGTCGGTCTAGTGGTGAACTCTTCATCACAAATCAACTGATTTCAAAGTCAAAAGTTCTAAGGTTCAAATTCTAGTAAAGGCTTTTATATGGTTTTGAATACTAGATCATGGAAACTGGTGTTCTTTGGTGGTTGGGTTTCAATTATCACACATCTCAGGAACGGTCGTCCTGAAACTGTATAAGACTGCACTTTATTTACGTTCATACAAATCATCCTCTGACGTAATACTTTATGGTGGTTCCAGAGGCTAAACAGAAAAAGAAAGAAGATTTTCAAATTCCATAGGTCTTTTGCTACAATGAAACTTATACAATTTAAACGGTTTGATTCACTTAAAAAACACATAAAAACTTGCATATTTAATAAACATCTCACCATATCATTCTAACTTCTGTAAATGAGTTTTGACTGGTTTATCACCTTCAGAAAATAAAAATCTTATCACAGCACACGGTCCTTCCACAGTACGTTTCAAGCACAGCCAACATTTTAAAATAAACAAAAGAAGTTAAAATAATTGAAATCTTTTTGATCAATTGATATTATCTATATTAAGGGTTCTGACTTGAATGTAAAGATATAAAGCCCCTCAGAGCTTGTAACGGAGGGGGTGATGTGGCCACCTTGTGACATTACCACAAGGTGGGTGGTGTCTTCCCCCTACGGGGTTAGGATGAATGTAAAGATAGTTTCAGTTTATTTTATTAAATATATTTTCTGCCATTGCCGTTCGTCTCTTAAATTATTAAATGACCCTCATATAATATTAAGCTTATTACTTTTAACATCAATAATAATGATGACCATAACTTACAACAGGTATAGCAAGCAAGAGCATGCCGGAACATGTGGTTGCATTCATCCCTGAATAATCACTAATCATGCCGGCGGCTATTCCTCCAATTATACCTCCAACATCAAACAATGTTGAAAGATCTGCACTAAGAGTTGCTGATAGAGGTGCTGAAATAAATTGTGCATAAAATTAACAAAATCTATAATAAAAATACTTAAAATAAGTTATGTAGCTTAAGTAAAGCTCACTTTAACATGTACTCATTTTTTCAACTTTTTAATATGTTGATTAACACACCAACGTAACATATACATAAACCCTCTTATTGAATTTAGACATTCACTATTTTGTTTTCAATTCTCCTTCATCCACGGCGGTATCTATTTTTTATGTTTACTTTGGTAACAAAATGCACAGTGTGATGTTTATTTTTATTTTTACTATAAAATGACATCAAAGGCATAAATTAGTAGTAAATAACTGAACTGTTATTGGAAAAACGTGAATGCAGTTTATTTAAAGAATATAAATCAGTGAAATTTGATATTTTCTGATCAGCGTAAATAATCATTTAAATATTCAATTTGGAGTATATAAGAATTCATATAAATCATGTAATAATTAATATGATACATTTTACAATTATTGAACACACACACACACTGTGTTGGGTGCTCATATAAATCATTTTTGCTTCTTCTCTGGGAGAAAAAAAAATAGTAACCCATAAATATTGGTTTATAATATGTATAAGAAAATTTAGAGTGTTAATAAATTTTTTCTGTCATGGCTGAAAAAGACAGTCAAGCACATCATCTATTTTTATTTTTATAGACTTTTTAGTACAAAATTATCTGTACTCAGTTTCCCTGCTGTACACCATACTTTCACTATTTTAAACACCACTCCTGGCCAGTTAGCTTTCTTATTCTGAATTGTTACGATTAAGCTTCTGTTCTCAATCACGCTTCTCATTACTTCATTTTTATTTTGTCTACCTAATCTTCTGCAATTTCCTCTGTGTCCATATTTCAAATTCCTCCAGGCTTTCTTTTTTCTTTTTCTTAACATCCATTTTAACATAAATTATAAATATATAAAATTACACTGTACACAGTTTAAGTAGAATAATAATGTGTAGTACAATTTTTAACAACCTCATTGTGCCACCTCAAACAAATACTGTAGACAATTCATTTATAATTCCTATGAAATACTTAATAATAATAATATAATTTTTTTACAAGATTCGAATATCAGATGGCACCAGCAGTGTCAAATTATGAGACAGATGACAGAGGTGTGAGTGTATGACCAAGAGTAAAGATATGTTTAAAATATCAATTCTTATCAGTATTGAAAAAGTGGCATTAAAATAATAAATTTTAATTTACAATAATAGAGTTAGTAAATAAAGGCTAAACTTAAAAGCACTTAAGTACTATATTTTATATTAAGATAATAATCAAACAAATTTTTGCATTAAAATAATACTATCAATTAGAAATTGTCAATTGTGAATTTACCTTTGTCATGATCATAAGGTAAACTCTTACAGTCATGATACAGATACACAGTCAACTTTCATAAGTGTGCATCATGCACAAGCATATACCACTATGTGTTCATGTAATAACTGTATTACACGATATTAAATTAAATTATATGTGTAGAAATAAAGAGACAATTTATCTAACTGAAGAAAATAACTATTTAAAAAAGTGATTAATAAAATCAGAAATGAAACAAGTAATTTATCTTTTGCTAGTGCTGCTGTCAGCCGTTACAAAAAGTCTAACCAGCTGGCACTGGTCGGGAAGATTATCCCTGTTTCAACTAAATGAAAACATAGTCTTTATAAATATAAAACTCATTTTTAGAAGCCCACTGTTATTAATTTCTATTTGAACAGTCATTTATAGATGCACAAACAGAAAACTGTCACTTTATCATTTAATTCAACAGACTGTTTATATAAGAACAATATATACTTACTTATTGAATATTACAAATTTCAGCAAATAAAAGTACAACAACAAAGAAGCTACATCATAGAAATAGTTTCACTTTCTACAAATGAAAGTTCACTTTATCATCTACAAAATATTCCAAATCTATAGTTGCTGAAGATTATAAAACAGCAATGAACCTTACCGATCAATTAAAATAACATAAATTAGTGCAAATTTAATATAATTTATAAATAAAGATTATTTTACTTACTTGATGCTTTTATATAAAGTGGTAACCAATATAGGAATGTATAAGAAACGAGTTTTGCAAAAAATAAACACAATGAAAACTCAACAACACCCTGGAAAAAAGATAAATAAATTATACTCCAATAAAGGAAACTTTTTACAAGATGCTGAGTTTATTTAATCATCAATGGCACCACAACTCAATCTTGAACCTAGCACCACATTTGCCTATTATCAATATGTGTACTGTACTACAAACCAGCACACCAATTTCATTGATAAACAGTCAACATTAAATCCTGTAGATTACACTAATGACTCTTTTAAACATAGGAACTAGCTGTAAAGCAATTATCTTTTACTTTCAGAAAAAGTCACTCAGAATAGCCCTTTTATACCTCAAAAAGGATTTTTCAGAAGTTAATATGTGCTTTATGTTCACTATCTCTAGCAGTAGCGTAATCATATTAATAGAAAAAAAAACCCTCATACAAACTTTTATATTGTTTTATAAAATAAATACTTGAATAAACCTGAACTTTTATACATAACCAACAATACAGACTCAACTTTTTAAAAGCACCAACAAAACTACAATTGTAAAAATTATAATGAATTAGAGCTGTATATGAAGTTTGATATAAAAAATGTGGAATTTTTAAATTTCCCAAGCTGTATGAGTCCAATAGTCACAATTTTTTTTGTCTTGAAACACTTGTCCCTAATGTACGTTTACATTGGTAGCTATACTGGATGGTTAGTTTATTGTTAGCTGTCAATAAGATTACATGTTTTGATATGGTTGGTGATTTTTAACTTGTGAAAAAATGGGACAAAAAGTTTGTATTAAATTTTGCTTTAAGAATGTAATAAATGCAACACCGCATTGGAAATTTTGAATGTTGCTTTTGACAATTCTTCTATGAATAAAACAAGCATTTCCAAGTGGGCCGTGAAGACGTTGAAGATGATGATCACTCTGAATTTCCAGCAAATCAACTAATGACAATGTTGAAAACGTGAAGAAAATGATTACAGACAATTGCCAAATCACTATCAGAGAGTCAATAAGGATTACTACTTGGAAGTTCTATGCTGTTTGCATGAAGCAATCCAAAGAAAACACCTTGATTTGTGGCAAACAATTCATGGCTATTGCATCACGATAATGCATGCTCACACTTCACTGCTTGTTCGTGAATTTTTGGCCAAAAATAACGCCGTTATGATGCCTCAGCCTCCATATTCACCAGACATGGCCCCATGTGTGGTGTATACTTCTTCCTATTCCCCTAGCTGAAAAAAAACATGGGAGATGATGTTTTACCAACACTGAAGAGATAGACAGAATCGCTTAAGGAGCTAAATGCCATACTGGAAACTGCATTAAGAGATGCTTCAAAGATTAGAAAAAGTGATGGCACAAATTTATTTTATCTGAAAGGGGGTACTTTAAAGGTGAAAAAATCAATATTGATGAATAAACAAATATTTTTTGAAAAAACTAAAATTATGCATATTTTTTTATCAAACCTCATATAAAACAAAGACTCAAATAATAACATAAGTGAACTTTGCTAGCCATTAAAATAACTTGACCTCATACAAAAAAAACTGTATTATTCAACTAAACAAGGTTGAATATTTCGGTGGATATAACTGACACCATCCCATTTCAAATTTTCTATATATATATATATATATATATATAAAACACCATCTGTTGTACTCAAAGGCAGACTGAGTTTGACAGATAAGGAAACAAAGAGAAGATATTCTGTAAGAAGGAGGAACAGAACTAGTAGCAACAACATACGTTATAATTTGTTTAAGTAAAGTGATTATTTATTTATCATAATTTATTATGACTGGAAACAGAATACAATCTAAACAATTGACATATTTATATCTGCTTTATACAAGAAATTCCAATTTTTATTTAAATAAAAAAAAAAACAAATTTACATGTACAAAATGATAAATTGAAAATTGCAATTAAAGAAAAGTAATGGAACTTACTGGAATGCATAAAGCTCCAAAAAATCCAACAGCTTTATTAGGAGAACCATCAGCAAGAATGGGGCGTACTTCATTTCCAGCTCTTTTATTATCCTGTATAATTAAATATAATAAAGAAATAAATATTAATTAAATTCACAAGATAGAATTAGATAAACAAATCTACAAAAAGAATAATTCATAAAGAACAGAAATAATTTCTTATACTGTTCTTATTTTCAATATTTATTCCCAAAGCTACAAGTTTACTGATAGTACTATGACTTTCATGCATTACATAAACAAATTCTGTCCCTTTTTTGTTTTTACAAAATTTATATCAACAAATCAAAAACATTACATTAACCAAAATCAGTTTGAATCAGAACATAATACAAATTAATATATTTCTAAAATTAGGAACAATTTTGTACATAAGCACACATGCACACAATGAGTAAATAAGCGAGGTGGATGGAAAAAGAGATAAATTATTTAAAAACCAATAAAATTTTCCAACATCTACAGCGCATGTAGTAGAATTAAAAAACAACACAATAGAAGAATGGTAATAATAAAATTGAAATAAAAATTTCAAAATATACTAATAACTTGAAGACAATAATATCCTGACCGCAAAGAGGAAGATCCCACCATTTGACGATTCCAGTTGTCACGCCACCCCCTTCGCACCTAGCCCAGATGGGCTTTACCAGAGGTATCTTCTGAACCCACAGACTGAATAACATCTCTCAGTTAACAGCTTGGCCTTCATCAGGATGCTACAGATGCAAATGCCACAAATGACATTTTCATCGGTGTAAGAACGTACTATCAATAAACACAAAAAAAAAATCAAAAACATACTACTGATATGAATAGAACTGAGTAGAAATAAAATATTTAAGTTTTCAGCTATAGCCCTATCAATGAAATAAAACAAACAACATCATAAAATAACAGAACAAAAACAAAACTACAGAGTGCCTATTTTGGCAACAAGAGAACGCCCAAGCGGTCCCCAACTTACAACTTAACTTAACTTTGAGTTAAGTTAACCCAACTTAACTTTGAGCGTCCCCAACTTAACTTTGAGTTTAACTCAAACTCCCCATCTTACACGTTCTCCACAACTCGCTAAAGAACCAAATATTTCATGAAGTTCTCCACAATTGACCATTTGGCTTGACTTTTCCAGTTAACATTTAAATATAAAGTAGACCCAATATCCTGAACTGCCTCACTACCTCTAATTATCTTTACTCATAATGATGACAGAAATAAATTTCCCGTTACAGCCCATCAAGTCTAGGAATGCGAGGGAGGTGGTGTGGTGACTGGAAGCGTCACAAGGCAGGTGTCTTCCCCTACATGGTTAGGATTATGACAGAAATATAAAACATGAAAGGCATATCATCTAATATGCCACACCATGGACACAGACCCGAATCAGCCAGGCCAAAATGAGCCAACCTATTCCTAAAAACACTGTGGCCCAAAAGAAACTGAGTTATATACTTGTTAGGAGACACCCAAGAGGTGCCCCGCAGACTCCTCAGATCAGAGAAAAGGCCATACGTGTAACGCCCATCAGCCATCTCATCCCACCTAATCTGCCACAATTGAAATCTACCATTTTCAATATCTCTAACTGTTGCAGAAGTTTGCTGATCCAACTTCTTTGTGAAATAGCATTGTTGACGCTCAAGCGCAAGAACATCAATAGGCTTTATTCCAGCAATCACCAGGACAGCCTCACGAGAAATTCTTCAGTGAGGCTGTACTTTCATTTATCTTTAATATTAAAGATAAAGAAATAGTTGTAAACATGATTACACAACAAAGAAAAAGAATGTGCAAAAAACCAGCTGATATTAACATTTTTTGTTTATGTATACTATTGTTAACATATTATTAATAAACCTGTGATGAAATATAAAAGAATTATACGAGTACAAAATTAACAACTACTGCACATCAATGTGCCACAACTAAACAAAATAAAGATCGGCCTTACAACTGATACTTTCTGTCTATTTGGCAAATAGACTAGCTGTAAAGTGAACATCATCAGTTACAATTTGCTGTGACTAACCACATTTTTTATTTACTTTATATAAGAGAAATATACCAGAACTGAGTTCTGACTACCTTTTGAAAATAAATTGAAACACATATGATAGGGCATGTGCGTTTGCCACAATTGATTATAATTTTGTTATATGTTTTTTTAACAGGTATGGTTTACATCAGTCAGAGAATATTAATGAATATTTTCCTCTGTATGTTATTTAATAATTTTAATGATTTTTCATTTGACTAGATGGGTGGTATTTGATCAGTTATATATGGATGCAATCAAATTAAATGAAAATTTCATTCAATAAAATGCATTTTTCCAGGATGTAAAGTTTAAAATCATAAAACTGTCAAAAATAGTAAAAAATCCTGCTTTAACTTTAGAAGTGCGAATAAAAAATTATTCAGTACTTCTGAACAAATTTTTACTGTCACTACAGATTTTGACGTTACAATGGATTTTGGTGGTAAGTACAATCATATTAAAATTCAAGAAATAAAAAAATAAACGATAATAAACAAAATTTCAAAGAAAGATAGTTTCAAAATGAAAATTGAAGGTCATTCCTTTACGAGCATTTTAACTTTTTTTTAGTAGTTCTATAATATCTGGAAGAAAACCAATTTTTCTTATGTCATACATGTACAAAACAAGTAGATTTATGTTTGTTGACATAAAACCATCGCTCAGTAATCTGCTGCTCCCATAGAAGGTAAAAAAATATCTCCAATTCTTCGGGTGGAATTGTGCGCAGGATGGTAACTTATCACATAGGATCTTTCCTCTGGTGAGTTATTTATTTCATATTATGGTTGTTAAATGCATAATTTGGCCTTTCTCTATGCCAATCTCGGCTTTTATCCACAGTCCCTTTTTCCCTGTTATCGAATTCTGTAGATATAAATCTAACCTAAGTCCATGCTGAAAATGCCAGGACTTAAGCCAATGTATCTTTAGCATATTTAGAGAGAGATTGTTTGTAGCCAACCTGCCGACTCTCATTTTTTCAAAGCTTCTAGCTTTGATAAAAAAAGGTATATTATTGTATAACCAAAAATTGTAACTTGCCAATAATTTATCATCTAAAGTGATAGAGATTTACTGTGCAAGTGATATTAATAGGTTAATAGATATAAGTGATGTAAGCAATCTTTTTGTCATTTGTAATAATCATGACAACATTACCTAAAAATGTGAAGAAACTACGCTAGACAATATTTTATAAGTACTACTAGCTTAAATGAAGAAGAATAAACAACAAAAAGCCTTAGAAAAATTAAAAACTGAAATAGGTAAAAATTCCTAAGTGTCAAAACGTCTTATGCTGCACAAGCACTGCTACGCGGGTGAATGATGATCATAATATATGTTCAAACACTGCTAAGACGTTCTTCTGAAACAACTGAATAACAAAGAATTAACATCTGAGGATGTTACAAAAAACCAATTTCAATACTTCCACCAGATAAAGGCAAAAGATCCTAACTTAGACAATTAAACAACAACTAATTTAGAATATATAACTCAAATATTACAAAAAAGATATAGCACAAAGAGGGGTCCTGTAGTTGTTGAATGCATATGCAATGATGATGTAGCCAAAACCAAAGAAATATTACTTACAAACATAGATGAGCACTGTGAGGTTATAATACAAAGCATAAAAAATCCAAAAATCAAAATTACTGGAATCAAATCCACCAGGAAGAATTATTAGAATCTGATATCAGTGAAAGAAATTTCCAACAATTATGAAAACAAATATAAGGTACTACTTGTATTCAATTGCTACAGTAACATATAAGGTACTACAGTTGAAGTTATTTCTAAACTGTACAAACATATTGGGGATAATAATTTCAGAATATACATTGGTCATCAATGTTGCAAAGCCTATGCTGAATTAAATCTTACACTGTGCAAAAATTTTATCACAGTATGAAAAATGTATATCAAATTCACCTAATGTATAATTTGTGCAGGAAATCACAAGACTAAGGACTGAAATCAAACCCAGATAAACTGTATATACAGTAATAAATCAGTACATACAGTAAGCTACATGTATATACACATGTAAGCCACATCTGTAGCTTATGACACAGATGTGTGATATATTAAAAATGATTGATTAATGTTATCACAAGTCCTGATTACCCAATAAAACCTATTATACCAAAGTACTTAAATAATGTGATGTTATATGAAGTCAAAGTGTTGAGCATGATACATCTGTCATTGAAAACGAAACAAAAACATTGTTTCACAAAAGCAGCAACCAATAAGTGCTTGATATCATCAGCAACAGCAGTCATTTGTCAATATGAGGAAAACAACTGTAAACCATCTGTGTTGAACAATACCAAGAAATATCACCAAACCGACTGAACTCAACGATTTAAGAGTATTCTTTAATTAGTTATTAATATTTCAACATGTGTAAAGATAATTGTGATACATTTTTTGATAATTTCAATACTAGTGAAAAAATAAATTATAATATTAATGCGTTAAAAAAATAATTACAAAAAAATTAAATTTTCACTTGCTTCATGTCAATATATGTAGTTTAAAAAAATTTAGACAAATTAAAAGTATTAAATAGTCTTACTAAAAATTCAGACATAATAGCTTGTGCAGAAATCTGGTGTATACAACACTCACCTCTTTTAAAACTTGATGAGTGTGACAAGAAATTCAATGAGAATAGATTAAATCAAAATGAGGGAATTGTTCTCTATATTACAGAAGTATTATTAGCGCATACTGTTGTTGAATCAATAGGTAATTTAAAAATAGTTAGTACTACTGTAAAAAATTATAAAAATGGTAGCATAAAGATAAGGGAAATATGCAGAAGCCATGATATAAAAAAAAAGAATTTATAGATATGTTAATATTATATCTAGATTTGAATGGAAGTATTAAGTCATATAATTGATGGTGATTTTAATGTAGATATCTGAAAACTATACACAGATACTGATAGCTATTTAAATAATTATGAAACAGGATATTTGCCAAGACAAAAAAGATATTATAAGAATAAATGACCTAGGTTCTGGAACATGTATAGATAATATTTTTATGAAAACATCGAATCTGAATTATTAAGCATATACACTGCAATATAAAAAAAATCCCTTTCAGCATGCTGGAAGGCAGAGGTAGATTTCACCAGTGCTAAGTAGGGGATAAAAAAAATTTCTACCTTACATTAAGAATTTACTCAATACAACAATGGTTGCATGTGAAAAAAGTTTAACATATGACAAGTCATGTCATATGTCATATGACATCTTTCAATTCCTGCAACATTTTGGTCATCCCTTGCCATAAGGGTTGGTTGTATCAAAAACTGTTTCAGACTACAGTTTTAGCTAATGTTTAGAGGACTAATGACCACTTTAAACTGATTCAATATGTACCTATATTGAAATCATTGTTTTTCCACCCCCTGGGCCAATGGTTGGTGATATCAAAAAACCTTTCTTAGATACATTTTAGGCCCTTATCCAAAGAATAGTAGGAACTTTAAACAAATTCGATATTTTGTTTTTTCGAAAAAGCCCTTCCATTTCCACCCCCATGGTAATGGGGGTGACAATTTTGCCACTTAACAAACTCTACCAAGATTGTGGGTCGTTATATGTATAAATTTGAAAGTGATTGGCAGAAAATTACAGCAGCTATCATGTCCACAAGAAAGTTAAATATAAATAAATATATATATAAACTTTTAAACTGATGGTGGTTTGGAATCTGGGAGATGTGAAATGTCAAAATCTTCCGTACGTCGAATCATGGTACCCATTACAATAGATTCTAATCATTCAAAATAAAAAAAAATTAGAAGTATTTTTCAAATATTAAATATTGGGATATTTCAGGGATCAATAATAGAACCTCTTTTGTTTTTAGTATATATCAACCGATAACCTTTTAGATTGTCTACCTCAAGAATGTACTGTGATATTACCTTATGTTCTGAAGACGTGTGGGAACAAACATATAATAAAATGGAACACTACTTAAAAATAGTTGCAGATTGGCTTAAAGACAATATACTTTCTCTGAATGTTGGAAAGACATAGCATTTATAAACTATGAAAATAAGAAAAATATATTTTATTTAAAAATAAACAAATAAGAAATAAAAGGAGTGATTGGAACTAAATGCCTAGGGATAACTATTGAAATACAGATATGAAATGGAAACAGCTTATTGAAAATATAACACAGAAACTAACATTTTTTATATTTATCAGTTTACAAAACTGATAAAAGTTATAAATGTTAAGCCTTTGTAATCCATATATTATGGATTGTTTATTAGTGGAGCAAAATATGGGATGGTGGTATGGGCATCAACGTATAAAAATAAACTTATCCCTTTATTAAATTTACAAAATAAACTTGTTGAATTAATATGGAAAAATGTTGAAAACACTGAAAAAACAAGTCAATCTACACTAAACTTATGTTTTATCAGTTTTATGCATAACTACAAACAGTTGAAAAATAAATATAAAAAATCAAACAGTAAATCAAGACAAAAATCACAGGTATAATAAAAAAAAAAGTTAAATGTAGGCAAAAAGGTGTATCTTTTCAGTGCCATAATGTTTTATAATGAACTACAAGAAACTCTTAAGAATTTGAATGCAAAAATGAAACTGTTAAGACCAAATTAAAAAAGTGGAAACACGATAAAATTTAAATTTAAGATATGTACAAAAATGTAAATAATGTAAGCAAATGATTATTAATAGAGACATGATTGTGAGCATTTATTTTTAAGTTAGATATATGAGGTCTGTAAATAAAGTAATGAAACTAGTTTTTTTGGCAGCCAAAGTGGTAACACTGTAAAGTTACTAGTAAACATATGGTTATATGAACAGCTGATTTATATTAGGTAGTAATATTGTTAGTCCATTGTTGCCACGTGAGATGTAAACAAACTTTTTGTGAAACAAGTTTTTGTTGTACATTACAAAAATGAGTGATACTAATAATGAGCAAAGTTGTGCAATAAAGTTTTGTGTTAAACTCGGTGAGAATGCTGAAACATTTTCAAAATTAAAAAGGATGTAAGGAGATGATGCTCTGTCACGAGCCCAAGTTTTTAGGTGGTTTAAAGTATTTTCAGATGGCCAGGAATCAGTTGCAGAAAATCCATGCTCTGGAAGATAACGTCAAAAAGTGATGACAATGTTTAGCGAATCAGAGACTTGATACAACCAATCACTGGGTACAACCAGCGATTAACTGTCAGAATGATTGCAGAACAATTGAATTTGAACCATACCACAGCCCATCAAATTTTGACAAACAAATTGAACATGAAAAAAGTTTATGCAAAATTGGTCCCAAGAAACCTCACAGTTGAACAGTAAAACAACAGGGTGGAAATGTGGGGTGGAAATCTTCCTGTGTACGGCAAATTGAAACTGATCCTGATTTTCTAAAAAATCTTATTACTGGTGATGAATCTTGGACATTTGAATATGACCTAGAAACAAAATGCCAGAGTAAGGAGTGGCACACTTCAAACTCACCATGTCCCAAAAAAGCAAAAATGAGCAAATCAAAACCATGGTAATTTGTTTCTTTGATAGTAATGGTACTGTCCATAATGTGTTTGTGCCTACAGGACAGGCTGTAAATCAATATGTTTGCCAAGAAATTCTTGAAAGGCTGCAGAAAAGAGTTGCCTGTGTGAGATTAGCCATCAAAGACAACTGGATGCTGCATCACGACAATGCACCTTGTCACATTGCACTTTCAATTAATGAAAGTGCATCAAAACATTCTTGTAGTTCCTCAACCACCTTATTCACCTGACTTGAGTCCCTGTGACTTTTTCCTGTTCCCTACTTAAAAAAAAATCCTCAAAGGACACCATTTTAGAACTATGGAAAACATAAATAAAATTGTAATCAACCATCTGAAGGATACTAAAGTTTTTGAGTTCCAAACTACTATGGAGAGTGGGAAAACCGTTTGAAGCATTGTGTAGCTTCCCAAAGGAACTATTTTGAAGGTGATAAGAGTCCATGTATAATTGGATTGTAAATAAAACATTTTTCTGAACCAGTCTCTACTTTATTTGCAGACCTTATATGTAAGTTTGTAATTTCAATTAATATGAAATCAGGTCTGCGCACAAGTAAATAATATCTCCTGCAGAACTTCTTATTATAATAATAGCTAGTTACGTATATGTACCTGACATATAAATAAATAATAAATAAGACTGAAAAAACTATTTTACACAAAAATTAATTGTGGTTGATAACCAAAAAGAAAAACAACCATTACTCTGTAAACCAAAAAAATGTTCACTTTTAGTGACTTTTTTTGGGGGGGGGGGGGGGATGGGCGAGGGAAATGAAGGTGATTATTTTCATTAAGTTTATTGAATAATTAAATATACAAAACAATATTTTAATGCAATTAAATATAATATTTGAAAAGCTATTTAATAATATTTTTATGAAAGACAAAACAAAAAATAATTTTTTACATAGAATATAAATAGTAAATTAAAATTAAAGTAACTTGAATTACAATATAACAATAAAATTATAAAAGTTTTGAATAAAATTTTTGACAGCAGCAATATTTATTTACGTTTGTTATGTCTTTAGCACAAGAATAATTTTTTTTAGATGACACACAAGTAATATCTGATAATATAATAGTCATGGTAAAAAGTAACAAACATCTCATGCCAGATATAGGAGGAAAAGTTGCTGCTTCACTAAGCCAAATATATTGTTGTACATCAACATATTGAATCCCATTATAATCCAGATGATATTTGGCCTGCCCTGTTAGTGATACTATCATGCTTTTCAGACAGGAAATGACTATATGCAGAACATCATTACTTTCAGAAAAAGCAACTGACTTGAACCTCACGTTTATATGTCCATTACATCTTTAAGAAAATATTGTGAAGAGCATACAGAAAGTTCAGTTACAAACATCGCCTTCTATTCAGTACTCTCCTCAGTAAAAGTACAAATGTTAAGTATAATGGCAATTAGATTTTAAATTTGTGTCAATATATATTGAAATCTAAAAGTCATCACGGTACCATTAAATGTGCATTAGCAATAAGAAATAACTATATCGATGTGAAATACCGATTAGTTTTTGCTACTGACTGTTTTATTTGATTTTTATTTAATAATTAAAAATTAATTTAAAAATAATGTTAGGAAAATCTTAATCCTAATTTATCTTAATTCTTATTAAATCCTCTTAAAAACAACCACCTGACTGAAATTCCATTAAATAATTAAAGTTTTAAGTAACAACATGCAAATTTTTATATTAAAAAAATCTCCTTTCCGCATGCTGTTTAATTCAAATCAATCTATCATACAGGTATTGTTATTTCAATCTGAAAATATATAATTTTAATAATGAAATTGCTAAACCAAATATTACACAAATTCAAAACTTTTTTTTTTGTTAAAAACACAGATATAAATAAAAGTTTTATTTATGCAGTAATAAAAACATTCAACACATGCAAATAAATACTTCAAAGGAAACTTTACTTAAGTAAATAAATGCAATTTTCATTAAAAGTAAAAATGTTATAAAAATGGTTAATTATATGAAATTAACTGATTTGTTATTCAAATCTAACAACTAATGTTCCCCTTTGGTTATCTAGATGTACATATAGTACATCAAGGAATTTACACAATTTTTGAAAAAAAGAGGGGTCACAATACATATAACAATATATATTATGACCGTGTATGATTTAAAATGTATTAGAGTATTATAAAACAACCATTAGCATAACTAAACCATAATATCTGTTAGTAAATATTAGTATCATAAAACGAATTAGTACCGCAGAATTGTAGTGATACTTAATGTACTCTTATGTTTATGCAATAAAATGAAATTATAATTAAAAGTGTATATGAAAACCATTATTAGGAGACAAAAAAATAAGGTAAGGGGTGATGTGAATGTAAAAAAAGAAAAAATTATGAAAAGAGGTTTTGGTGGAGAAAAAAGAAACCAATCTGAGAAGATCTAAGACATCTGAGAAGATTATATTTTGAGAACAGACTTTAATAGAACTCTAAAAGACAGCTGTGATACAGAAGGGATAGATAATGATATATACAATGAGAATGTCCACCCTGTTTAGGAGAAGTAAGAAGGAATATATTATATATATTAGTTTATGAGACTGGAGAAGTATCTGCAGATTTAAAAAAAGTGTATTGTTATCACACCAAAGAAAGCGTATAGAGATACATGTGAGAATTATGCCGCTAAGAGTCTAACATCACTTGCATTGAAAAAATTCACTAATATGTTTGCAGGAGAACAGAACCTCTTATGGAAAGTTTATCGGCTGATGATGACCGGTTTGGTTTCAGGAAGGGCACAGGCACAAATGACATTGTTCTTCTGTCTATCTATGGAGATAGGTTTAAGAGGAACACAAACTACCTAAATGGCATTTGTAGATTTTGAGCAAACATCGGATAATATAGAATGTATAATGTGTATAACAATCATGTATAAGAGTAAAAGGTGAAGAAAGGCAAGATCTGTTCCTGAAAGTAATGACATGAGGATGTCATCTGTCCCTATCAACTCATTCTTTTGCAACTCAGATGAAGCAATGCAATAGTTGTAGGCAACATTCGGGAGCAGAATAAATAACTGCGGAGAAAAAAAAAAAATCAAGATTCATTTGTGGCACTGTTCTTTTGGCAGAAACTAAGATGAATTAGAAAAACTGTGATATGAATACCTTGGATTTATTGCTAAATTCAGTTTGAAAATAAAAATAAAACAAAGGTAATAAAAGGTAGGAAAATATTTTATTATTCAGATAACAAAATTACAAAGAACTGATGAAGTAAAACAGAATCAAGAACAGACTGGTGCAAGCAAACAGAGCTTTCATGAAAAAATGTTATCTGCTAATATCAATCAATACATATTTAAGAATTAGAAAGATTTTATAAATAAAATTTCTGTGGATTGCAACAAAACAGAAAGAATTGAGGCTTTTCAAATCGGTGTGTGTTAAAAGATTTTGAAAATTAGATGGGTAGATAAAATATGAAATGGAGAGGTCTTAAAACAATATACAAGAAAAGAGAAGTTTCTGGTGGACTCTTGTAGAAACAAATAAAATTGGAGGACCATAAATGAAGACATCTACGTTTATTTAATCCAGTGGAAAACATCATGACAAATATTAGAATTTAAAAAACAGATAGCAGAGGATGTAGGATAAAGTAACTACACTGAGGCAACTACAAAGATAAGCGCAGGAGAATAGCATCAAACCAGTCAAATAGAATAGTTTAGCTTGAAGTAAATAAAATAACACCAAACTACAACAAATGCCTACAGCAAGAAGGTATTTCTTTGGGAAGGATTATTTATCTTGATTGATGTCTACAGACATAGGGGACTATTATTACTTTCCATCTTCTCTTAACATTGATCTTTTCCTCTCCTATAATTTTCTGTGAATTTTTGTTAGAAAACCCATCAGAGCTGTGTTAAGAAGCTTTTGTAATTTACAGCATCCTTGGTATTTGTGTGTTTTTTTGAGGGCAGATCTGCCTGCATCTCAACCACACATCTCAAGAATGGTCAACCTGAGACTGTACAAGATTACACTTCAATTACATTCACACATATCATACTCATTCATCCTCTGAAGTAATACCTTACGGTGGTTGTGGAGGCTAAACAGATAAAAGTAGTAGCTTTACCTGTATACCAAGTATGTAAATATGAAACCACAAACTATGTATAAAAATACATGTTTATTGTAAAAAATATTTTATTGGAAATATTGTTCATTGCTAGGTATACATTTTTCCATCTCTCTGAAAATTTATGAATGTCATGCCAAAAAAAACTGTTGCTCTTTTGAGGCAAATCAGTCATCGAACCACTTTTGTACATTTTCATAAAAAGTGAAGCGCTGCTCAGCAAGTGAATGTCCCATTGATGTAAATAAATTGTAGTTGGATGGAGCCAAGTCTGGTGAGTAAGGTGCATGCAAAAGTATTCCCAACTGAGTGCCTCGATCATTTCCTTGACCAGTTTTGCAGTGTGTGATGGTGCATTATCATGAAGCAAAATCACTTTGTGTTGCCTTTTTTGATATTCTGGTCATTTTTCATGCAATGCTTGGTTCAAATTATCAATTGTTGTTGGTAGCATTTAGTATTAACAGTTTTGCCAGATTTTAGCAGCTCATAATAGATTGCACCCTTCTGATCCCACCAAACACATAGCATTTTCTTCTTTCCATAGCGATTTGGCCTTGAAATCAATGTCGATCGTTCACCTGGAGTTACCCATGATCTTTTATGCTTAGAATTCTCAAAATATATCCACTTTCTTTTGAACCTGGCAAGCAGCATTTCGCAAGTGGTTTTTCAGTTTTCTTGCTGTCTTTCATTCAGTTCATGTGGAATCCACTTTCCCATCTTCTGGATCTCTCCCATGGCTTTCAAACGTATAGAAATGGCTTCTCGTGTTACATTTAATTGCATCGCGAATTGTTGTTTGACTGTCATCCTCAGCTAACAATGGTTGCAATTTGTTGTCTTCAAACTTTTTCGGAGATCTTCCATGTTCTTCGTTTCTCATGTCAAAATTGCCACTTTTTAATTTTTTTTTAAACCACTCAAAACAACTGTGATTTACCAAGAGCATTCTCACCATAAGCTTCAACAAGCATTCGATGCAATTCTCAGCAGTTTTTTTTAAAAATGGTAACAGAAAATCAATGCTGTTCACAAATAGTAGTTGTAGGTACAAAACTCAACATGTTCAATGCTAATTAAAACTATGCTGTTGTATAAAACTTGTATTGTTGTGAGTTGAACTTTGTCAGATTTCAAAGAAAGAAAATGGTGCCAATGATGAAGTTTGACAGTAGTTTGACAGCTAGGGCCATCTATGGGCAAATTTGGGATTTCATATTTATACACCTGATAGAGCTGTGCTGGTGTTCTGTTTTCTATATTCCCATCTTACAGAAAAAAACTTTACCTTTTGATAAAGCCAGGCCACCTAATGTTACTTTAAAAAAAAAGTAAATAATATTTCTGATTTTAACTAATATATTAGAAATATAAATATAGCATTAAAACGTGGCTTAATAAAAAAATTCCATATGATCCTGAATATTTATATAATAAACTCGAGAATATATTTTGTTATTTATAAATCAATAAAAATATTATTTTACTCACTGCTCTCAGTTCAAATTATAAAACTGATCGGTCACAAAATATTGGTGTATGCTAATGTTGTAGAAGGAAACAGAAAAAATAATATGATAGAGATGGAATGATCAATCGAGATATGCAGAGTGACAAAGAGAAGCACAAAAGTGAGAAATATTGTGTAACAATTTACAACAATATAAATAATATTATAATAACTAATACCTCACGTGACAGTAGTTCAGAATCAGAAGAACTATTTTCAGCTTCATCATCAAAATCTTCAATATCATCATTAAAATCAGTAGTCAAAGCCGGTGGCATTCTTCTATAACCGCCGGCAGTGCTGGGATTTGAGTAACCACCAGACAATCTCTATATATTTAACAAGACACCCTTACCATGTCAAAAAATAACAAAACGATAACACCAGCTATACAAACAACACAAAATATATACAACCGAAAATAACAATAGTCAACAATAAACATATATTATAAAGTAGAATACATTAAAACATAACAGTGGAATAATAGTTATAGAAGCAAAATTAAGCAATTATTATAAATTAATTAATTTACAATTTATGTTAATTTATAAAAATTAATATGTACGTGTATAAATGTGAAAAACAAAAAAAACAAATTAAATTAATAAATGAAATACAAAAAATGTTATAAATTTTCCATCTAATACCGTAAATCTTTTCTTTCATTTTAAAAAAATAATCACTTAATATAAAAAAAAAAACCATAGTAGTCAAAGGCCATATCAGTATATAAATAAAATTTTAAATTGCCCACCTAAATGCTGGAGAGGTAATATCTTGGCCTTTCACTTGGGAGTTCAGAGGTTTAATCCCAGTCAGGGTTGGCAGTTTTCATACTCATAAAACTGTTATATAATAGTTTCCACTTACCAACAATCTTTAATGTTTCAATGCTTTTGGATTATTAATCCATCCTCAGGAATAATGATGTGTTATACATTACAATTATTTAATTCACATACCATTAATTATACTAGTAATAAATTATACATTAATTATACTAGAAGTAAATAATTATAATGTATAACAAACACATCGTTATTGCTGAGGATGGATTAATAATCTGTAAGCGCTCGAACATTACTATTAAAGATTGTTGGTAAGTGGAAAGTATTATATAAATAATTTATACATTAATATCACTGGGCCATACTTAATAAAATTCATATAACAAATTCTCGTACATAATTGTTAAGCTTATGTGGTGAATTAATTATCTATTAATAATTTATAAAAAAAAAAAATGCATCATTTGGAATTAATTTAGTCAGTAGATTTAAATAATTACAACTACACTCATGTTAAAGTAATAATTTTATTGATAAAGTTTTTGACCAAAATTTTTAATATTTTACACTTTTTTATATCATGTGATTATTACTTTTAATGTTTAAAAAGTTTCTAACGAGACAAAAAGTAATTTAACATTCATTCATTCATTTGACGAATGATTAGTAGAATTTTTTTATTTTGACAATTAATTTATTTATTAATTCAAATTTTTTCAGTAGAGGATTATCAGATTTATAGATTAGAGGATTAGAACCATTTGTAGGTGGATCAGTGGATTTGTAAATCAGTGAATAAATAAAAACAAAACCAGAGTCATGCACAATGTTATAATTCTCAGTCCTCTTTATAAGAAAATAGAAATGGGCTGGCTAATGAAGAGATTTATATTTTAACATTAGTTTCTATGTACACTGTTCTCGATAAGAAAAAAAGAAAAATATACAGAAATATAGCCAATATATGAATTTCTGAAAATAGAGAATAGAAATAAAAATTTCATCAAACTCAAACAATTCATTTCGTCTCATTTGCATGCTGATGAAATACATTTTTTGTTGTTTCATTTTTTGAATGAAAAAATTAAATTCTCACTTAACAGTTATTTCAAAAAAACTTTTATTAAAAACAAATTTCCTTTCAATGAATTAATATTTCCTTTAGTAATTAGAGCATCAACTTTGTAACAATTTCCACACAAATTTCAGTTGTTTGAAATTGTATTTGAATAAGTGAGATATCACTTTGTTCAAAACACATTTCACAGGGCTTGGTTAACAAAAATATAATTTTAACACACTTTAGCTTCTGAGAAGTTAACGTTTAAGATTTAATAAAGCTGCATTCTGATAACCGAAAAGATACAATTTCTCTACTTATTTATTTCAGTGATAATGTTGATTTAAACATGTTCAGATTAAAATATCCTAAACTGTTCTTGAAATATGAATTTTCATTCAAAAAATGTATAAATAGACAAACAGGTCTGGAAAACTGTTTCCAGACCAATTTGCAAAAAAATTGCAGACCTTTTATTATTTTTACAGACTTTTTATTATTTTTTTTTTAAGTGAAAAACACATGCTACTGAAATAATGACTTTTTTGTATATACAATCAGTACCCTTATGTTAATTACACCTATAACTGCACATGGTAATATCATTTAAGATATTAAATAAGATTCAATAAGTATAAAATAATAAATAAATAATGTATCATGAAGGGTGGGCTGTATATCTATCGTTTAATAGTAAAAAATTCTGTTAATTCAATAATAATGCAAATATGTATACCGTTAACATAAAAATACAAACAGATAAAATTACGAATGTATGTATATTTTATATTCACACAATTTACATAATATATTTATAATAGAAGATGAATCAGAAACTAATTACTGTTTGTGAACAGCTCATTTTCTGGTTGTAGATATTTGAGATATTTAGGTGTAGTAGTGTTTTAAGTGTTTTGATAGCCACCCTTTATCTTACATTATGTTTTTTGTGAGACCATTATTCAGTCTTTATAATAGATTACGATTATGTTTCATTCAGTGGAATGATCATCAGTTGAGTGCTGAGATTCATAATTCATTTAGCAAGTGTAAAAAAACATTGAGTCCATTGGGATTAATTGTTATACATGCTTACTTTATGAATAAGATGTAAAGAGTGATGTAATAGTGCACGAGTTGGATACACTATTACAAGTTAATAATGATCGGCAGACTTATCTAATAAAAGTAACTTTTCATTAAAGGTTTATGAAAAACTTTTGAAACCAACAATTCATGATATTGGATAACATCTTTTCCTTGAGTTTGAAAAATTAGATTTCTTGAATTTCAACTGTTTTCTGGTTCCCTAACTTGATTCCCAAGAACTGTTCACAGTCACTACTGAATATGAATACAGACAAACACAAAATAAAGTCTGCAGAAACCGCATCAAGTTTTTTTGGATAGGTAACACATAGAAGAAGAAGTTTTTTAAATCTATTATAAATCTAAAATGCGGCTGTTCCATGAATTAATAAGAAAACAAATAAAGTTCTGGAAAAGTTACCATAAGAGATCACCAGAGTGATGCAAATGGTTAGAGCAAGCCTTCCTGTGCAGGAAACTGATTTTGAGTTTGAAGCCCAGCCTAACTGATTTTATTTTTGATGCTAACTGCTCCTAAATACTGTTCCCACCTTTGATCTGTTGTTGGACAATACAACACATCCCAGCCGACAATCAGTCAATGAACTAGGATGTAATGATCTAGCGACAGATACATTCATTATATGAAGAAGCCTCAAATTGTGGCAGCTGTATTAGACATTCAGAGATTTCTGCAATACTCTACGAACCAATCAGATCAGAAAGGAAAAAATTCAAAATGTCCACATCAACAAAAAGAACAATAAACATAGCAATCTTATTGTATATACCTGAATAGTTATGTGAATTGAGGGGGGGGGTAACCGATTGAGGAAACACCTAACTTTATGAAAATATCATATCTTACTTTGTAAATGTGACATTGCATCTGTTCACCTAATCTTGATATTGACTTCTACCTGTTTACTTGCTTAAGTCTTGAGGATAAGTTGGTTAAATTGGTGACAAATTAAAGAAGATAAATTATGATTTGCCTCTAATACGAGATACAAAGACTTGTGCCAAGATATGAAAAATGATGTGATTCCATGGAAGTCACTATATGCAATAGATGTTTATGATAGCATATATATATATATATATATTTATTTACTTTTAATGGTAAAATGGTATTCGCTTTCTTCATGCTGTAATTTATCAAACAATAAAGAATAAAATTATAATGTGTGGTTAGACCTTCATTCTAATGTTAATAACAGGGAAACAACCATCTTTAATTTATGATAAAATTCTACAGTCCAAATAAAATTTAAACATACTATCACATACCAAGTCTATGACCTAAAATCACTGCTCAAGCTATACTTCACAAACTAAAACATCCATAACTTTATTTATACACAATCTTAATATCTAATTGATCTCAATATAATAATAACTAAAATTTTTACAATTAAAATTAAACATTATCTTATAAAAATAACATGAAAAAGTAAATAAGAAATAGTACATATTTAATACTTTTTAAATTAGAATAAAATCTCATAGTTTACTCTTATTCTGAACCTGTTATAATCAAATTGCTGTAAGAAATTAAAGAAGTCTTTTAAATTTGCATAACATGGAAGCTGTACATATATGAGAATACCAATCCAATAATGGAATTGTTAATTAAAATAAAACTATATAAAATATCTTATCCGATTACTGAACTGCTTATTTAACTTTAAAAAAAAATTTTTAATCTGCAAAAATTCTGTAAAAGAGAAAAATTAGATTGTTAATGATTCATTATTTGTTTTTTAAATATAAATATTGTATACTTTTAATTATTCACATATAATAATAAAAGGATATACTTATGCATAAATATACTTTATTTTACTGTTTTAGCAGTAAAATAAAGTATAAATAAGTAAATAACTGTAGTGCTTAATATTAACCCTCTTAAATGCAGGCATTTATAACAGTCAGACAAAAGTAGCTCATGCTGTGTAATCAAACTTACATTACTTCAATCCCATCATTCATACATCATTCAAAAATTATTTTAAAAAATTAGGTGTATTTATAAATCGTTGAGAAATTTTTTGCAATTTCAAAGCTATATTTTATTTATTTTAATGTCATTTAAAAATTTAAGTTTACAAATGTTGACTTGAATTTTTTATCTTCATAAAGTTTCAGATATCTTTATGACTTTCAAATAATTTTAACAAAAATATTTTGCTACAAAAACATACTTGGTATCTTTGTTTTTTCTAATTACAAAGATAAAATAAAGAAATACCAGCAAGGACACACATCAGTACATACAATGAAGGTATACTTCACTCATGAAGGCTTACTTCAAGTAAGTAAATAATGTTTGAAAATAATCATAAAGTTATTAAATTTAATCCTAGAAAACGAGGAAATCATTATGATTAATGTTTTTGAACCTGTATTATAATAAAATTTCTGTAAGAAATTAGAGAAGTCTGTTTTAAATTGGCATAAAATACTAACCGTACATATATGAGAATACAATCCAATAACAGAATTTATAAATAAAATAAAACTATATAAAATAATATCTTATCTGATTAATGAACTGTTTATTTAACTAAATTATTATTTTTTAAATCTGTAATCTTATTCAGTTTTGTTTCCAGTGCAACCTATACCTCTTATCAACTCACTGTTTTTATAACTTGTCAAAATTTTTTCTGTGTGATGTACATTTCAAAACAAATAGCTTTTAGGTCATAAAACGTGTTGTTTATAACTGTGAGAGAATAATATATGTAAGATATAAAGGGCTGAATAGAGAGAAGTTTGGCTGACATTTTTGTTGCATATAATTTGTCATCAGTAGAGTCTAGTCATTCCTATTATTGAAAATGGAATTCTGCAATATTAATTATTCAAATATTTTTATAGCTCTTTAAACTGATATTCATTGAATTGAAAAATATTTTTTAGATAAATTAATTTGTATATATAAAATATCATTCCAGTAACTGTTTCTTCAACAGCAGCGGATGGGCGTTTTCCATAAATACATATACGTCTTTAATTTAAGGATTGGTCGTGTTTAATAAAGCGGTTCCTATACATTAATCGAGTTAAATGATATTGGATACAGTTTCAAAGCATGTTGTTATAATTTATTTCATATAATGTTAGTAGTTGATGATGCCTACAAACTTATAAAAAAATAATAAAGTGGTACATTGCATATATTAAGGTAATACTAAAAATAATAGGAAAAATACAGACGGTAAGAATAAATAAAACACTTAAGTTTTAAAATAAGTTCACTTCAGAATATGCATTTACTTCTGAATAAGGATAAAACATGCAAATATTCCAAATTTACCAATCAAAATGTAATTTACAATACCTACTTCTATTAATAAAATGTTAACATCATGCAAAAATAAAACATCAGTTAAAAAACCAACTGCAACACATTTTATAATTTTAACAGGAGAATTACTATAAACAAAATTTTACTTGTATATTCCAAATTACGAGTAGTTACCGCTTAGAAATTTGTCCTACCTACAACTGCCAAAAAATAAATAAAAATAATAATGAATGCTTTAACAAATCTACATTTGAGTTTACTAATGTGACTACACATTTCCTTTATAATATTTTTATTACAATATACAGAGTGCTCAGTAAGTACTTATGCGCTTACGAGACGATGAGCTCGTATTTTATGTTAATACTATGTTGTAATCTGTTAAGTGCTCATAACCGTTACATTTAAGCATTTAACTATTATCAACATCTTTAAGAGAACTGATTTGCCATGAAGAAATTGTTTCTGCTGATTTTTTCCTTATTAAGTGACTGCAGTTCAACAATTAGTGGTTGTGAAAAGTGATTACACTATTCTAACAGATTCTAAAACTTTTCTTCAGGCTAATAGGAGATAATGAAACTATCTTAATATGAATTTTATACAGATACTGTGTGGTTTCATTCATCAGGTCATGTAAACATACAAAACATTAATTGTAAATGTCTGAAAACTTATGATTTCTGCATAAATGATAAATGAAATGTCTGTAAGATCTAGAAAAAAATAACCTGCCTCATACTTTTAACAAGAACAACAAAAAATGATTGTTATCGTGCATTTAATTGGTACATATTCATAAAAATTTGTTTAATGCAGTTAAAATTAACAGGTTTTAGATAAAAGAACTACAGCACAACCTGTATTTGAGATAAAATTATTTCTAATAGCATCTCATCTCGAAATCTATGCCTACCAAAAACTTTTACTTTTGGGGGAGTTGTCAAAAATAAGATTTACGAAGGAAATCTACATGCTCCAGAAAATTTGAAAATGTAATTATTGTTTTCATCAGGAATATTATATATCAATTAATGAATATTTTCAAAAATAAAAAGAAGTTTTTTTTTGTTTTTTTTCCATTAATGAATATAATTTTCAGGATTTGATGTTAAGGTAAAACCAGACTTAATGATCTTAAGACCAGGTCTTAATCATCTTAATTCTATTAAATTCATTCTTTGTGAAATGCACACAGTTACTTCTTCAGCCTTGTATTTGTTGAATATTGCACCTTCCTCTAACTGTGTAATTATTGATAAATAATCCTTACGCACGAAACTTAAAATTAGTAAAAAAAAAAAAAACATGCAAGCATGCTTTTTACAGGGAAGTGTTTTGTTGTCATGAGAGAGAACAGGTTCACACAAGTAAGCAGTCAAAAAGATAGCATTCAGAAGAATATTAATAAATTACGTTTACTTCAGTAAAAACTATTTCACACTTTAATGGCTATGAGACAAAAAATAAGTTAATTGATGTTTATGTTTTTTTTAATTTAAACTAAAACTTATCAAATTTAAACAGTACTTTAAAAGCTATATATGAAAATAAAACAGACTAATGAGACGAACTGATGAAGTTTTACATTGTTTCTTAATCACGTAAATTTTTTGTGCATCCAGTACTATTGATTTAAAGGAAATTTTTCAAAAAAGAAAATAAATAAATTTTAAAATTTGTTTAAAAAAAATAGAATTTTGAATTTATCAAAATTCTCATAAAGATTTTGTCAGTCTAATCCTATGTGTCTCACAGCCAAAATTTGTTTATAACATTGCGGTAATTCTAGAACTTTTTTTTTTATCATTCTCTATCTTTTTTAATATAAAGCCTATTCAGATCTGATGTGTATAGCATTACTTTTTAATAATGAACATGAAAAAAAAGTATATGTTACAGCAAAGAAATTCTTCATGAATACCAAAATATCAAACTATGCCTAGTAGCTTCATCACCACTCCATATTTAGCTAAAACATGGCATTTGAAATATGCATTTATCTGCAGAATAAAAACATTAATTTATTTTTATTCCCTGGTAGCATATGAAGCAAGATAACACAGTTTTTAAGCAGTATTCATCTATCATAAAAACAATATCAGTGGAAACTTACATAAATTTATATTTAAGAGATTTTATAATTTGTACAAAGGAAGGTTTTCTTTTAATTTCACTAAATAATTGTAAATATCATGCAATATGAATATAAATTATATGAAGATATTTCTGAATTAGTGTTATCTGTAGATATCTCTCCAAGCAATACTTTATAAAAAAAATAAATAATAAGAAAAAAGTAAAACCATAAATAATATTGTAAGAAAAGAAATCACACAGATTTTAGAAACCCAGACTCTAATGTGTTAATATTCCTTTAATAGAATTTAATAGATATTTGATTTAATTTAATATTATAACATTAAAGTAAATTAAAATAAATATTTAATTCCTTTAATAAAATTATTTAACAGAATTCACGTCTCTGGTAAGCTGAGATCAGGCAAGAATGAGTGCATAAAATAAGTAACGTAGTTACAGAACTATCTATAATAACCATTAGTAAGTCTAAAAAAATTTCCTTAGAAAGGGAAATCTTGTTAGTCATTTAGAGAATATTCTTATTTGACTAGAACAAACTATAATAATACAGATGGTTATAATTAAATTATGATTTATACATAATTTTTGAGATAGGGCTATGAAATGTCAAATATATACTTTACACTTAACAGAAAACATGCGCTAGATATTTCATTATGCGGATAGATAATTTCATTATCTGGTTAGAATTATTTTAAACAAGTACCAAATGATTACCGTAAATATGTACCACTTGTTTATTTAAATAGTTTTAAACAATTTTCAGTAATAAATAAAAAAAAAATTAAACCATTAAGCATGGTACTACATACAGGTAAAAATTAATGTTCTGAGTTATTTATTATGGGAGGCGATCACTATAAAAAATTAAGAGATTTCAGAATTGGATGTGCTTTTTTTAACGTTTAATGTTTTATGTAAGTATTTGTGGTAAAAATCTCATTTTTCTAAAATAGTGAAATACTTTTTACAAGCCCCATACAATAAGTATAATACAGCAATTTTAACACACCCCTTATTATAACCGCACTATACCTGATAAATATTAATACAGCAGATAAGATGATCTTAAAGCTTGCTCTTGATCCTGAAATAATGGAGTATTAACTATAGTAGTTGCTGTTAACAAGTACAAGGCAAAGCGAGAGGTGATATCTTGAATACTTTATACATTACTTATTTACACAAATAATAATTATTAAAACCATATTAATAAATTACATCAGCAGAAGTGTTATATTATTTTATTATTTATATTAATATTTGATAACTTTAAGCGTTTACCATACCTCTTGAACATAAACATAGTTTTGGCCTTCTCTGATGTTAGTAGCAGAAGTAGTAGAGACCGATTTATTTACATTTACGATCTGTTTTTTAGATGAAGGTGAAGATGATGAAGAAATTGAAGATAAAGATGTAGAAGCAGAAGCAAGAGGACCACCAGTATGATGAGAATTTTTTATATAATGGCAACTGAGGCTGCTATCATTGAAATTACTAACACTTAAATTATTTGTTGAACATTTAACTGTTTGATTTTTAATTTTATTCTGTAATACATATATAAATAATTCATCAAGTATTATTAATTAATAAAATTAAAATAGTAAATAGTAAAAAAAGAGAAAACTAAAACTCTTAATATCATTAAAAGAAACTAAACGCAAAAATAAATGCAAATAAAAGTAAAATAAAACAGATAACTTTGATGAGTTCCCAAACAAAAACAGAAATAGGATAATTAATTGATTTATGAAAATATATTTTTATTTATGCAGGTTTTTATTTGCAGCCAAATAAAAGTTACTTTCCAAAGTACCCTCGTAGTTTCTTTGTTTATAATGGAACAATTATATTTTAAATCAATCTCTTACAATTTTTTTTTTACAAAATTAGTTAACCTTACAACAATTTATAATCAATATATACATTTCTCAATAATAATAAAAAAACTGGCAAAGTATTGCATGACTTTCCCGGCTACACCAGTCAAGTCATACAATATTTTGCAAGGTTTTTACATCACAAAATTTCTGAAATTTCATATTTCTGAATTCGAAAAGAAATTTCTGGGTTCAAAAAAGTTTTTGTAATTGAAACATTAAGGGTCTTAACTACTATTTTTATAATAAAATAATTTCATCTTTTTATAAATTGATAAAATAAAAATTCTACAAATTTAAAAAAATAGTAAATAAAAAAAGAGTAAAACAAAATTATAAAAAAAAATGAAATCATAAAATTCTACAAGATTGGAAAATAAAATAGCCTTAAAAAGTCATTACGTGTTATATCTCAATTTTGCAGTATTAAAAGGGCTCTTAATAATGATAATATTCACCAAAATTAGTATTATAAACATTGAGATTAAAAAAACTTTCTGAATTTAAAAAAAAATGGGATCCCAAGTATCAAGGGGGACTCTTTTTTTTACTGATTATGATAATTACCAAACTAAAATTTAAGCATTACGTTCACAAATTTTTAATAAAAAAACTTTTTATTTTAGGGGCTTCTTATAGGAGATAATTTAGAAAAGTCTATTTATAAAGAAGTGATTCCTAACAAAAAAAATAAAAAATAAATAAATAAATAATTAAAAGAGAACTGTTTAAAAATATTTGAAAAAATAAAGTATAACTTTTAAGAAAGTAATGAAAAAAATTACTTCTCTTGGAACTGGAATACAATATAGCTGTAAAAGTTACTTTATTCTTAATACTCCTTTAAATGATGAAGAAATATGCAAAAAGAAACAAAACCAGAATATATATATATTTTTTGGCATGAGGAGTAAATTTTAAAAAACTTTTTCTAAAAATGTTCATACATAGGTTAACAAATCTGCTTAGTTATAGTTTTCAAAAAGATTTTTTGAATTTTAGGTCATGGGTCTAAAATTTAAAAAAAAAATGCAGACATTTCTTGATAGCTATGTATATGAAGTATAAGCTTTCAAAAAAAAAATTGAAAAATATTTAAATTGAAAAGACAAAGAAAAAAAATAAAAAAAATTATATATCTCAATTTTAAGAGGTGGAAGGGTTGATGTTTTGAACAAATTTTTGCACTATAGGTAACAATTTGCTTTAATAAAGTTTTCTCTTAAATGTCTCTGAAGAAAATTGATGTTGGTTTTTTGTGATAATACCCCACTCCTTTAACAAATCTTGAAAAAATTAAATGATCAATGCCCCCCCATATGTAGAAATACTTGGGCCAAATTTGAAGAAAATCAGTTTCGTCAAACCTGAGATATAAGGCCAAAAGCAGTGTAACATACATGTATACATATATATGCACACACATACATACGGTTTTTTTGTTTAGATGAACTAATTTTACTCTAAAATATAAAGATCTACAAAAAACCCAATACTCTTTTATTGACATTATCACCACACTTTCCCCTTTACTTTAATTTTGTTGATAAATTAAAAGAGGGTGCAGCAGTAAGGTTTAACTATTTACAAATAAATTAAAATTTGTGTCAAAGTGTAGTGATACTACATAACTTCTCCATATTTTTTTCACATTAACCCACACCATTTGACTTTTGTGTGTGGAGGTGGCAGCCTCTTCTTGCTATACTTGTTTTTGAGTATCTGTAATGCATAAATGTAATCCCTAGCACCTTTTTTTAAACAGTCTATGTTTTTGATAGACATGCTTTACAGTATTACAATGTTTAAATGTACATTTTTCACGATGGTGATAAATGTTTTATCGAAATGTATTTATTTATCAATTTGTTATCAGGATTTGACTATTTATTACACGATGGATTGCATTTATATTAGATGAAAGAAAGGCACCTCTGACATGGGAGGACATGGCAATATTCAGAAAAATTAAGGACCAAAGCTGTTTTTCACAACACCTGCCTAAAGTTGATATATTTACAGTATAGAAAGAATGAGTATGAAAACAGGAAGACATCATTATGAATTGAGCCTGCCTAAAACACTATATTAAGTTACCATGAAATATAAACATGACTAATGGGAGGGTCTTCTGCATGAGAAACGTTCAGGCATTAAAGAAGAAAATAAATATCAAATAACTCTTTGAAATGATCTTTTTAAACATATATAAAACATTTAAAAATAAACCAAAAGGAAATTTTTACTTTTACAAAGACAATCATTGCCAAGGTAAATAAACTGCCATTACATTTATCAATACATCTTATATATAATACTTACAATCATGTTAATTTTGTAATAATAATGATCTATATTATGATTATAGAAATGTTACAAGAAAAAAATGCTAAAGCGAGTTAATTAAAAGGCAATTAAATAAATAGCATTAAAAGATAAGTCATCTAAATACAACATAAATTTAAGGAAAACAAGAAAACAAAAAATATAAAAGAATGAATGTCAGTAAGCAAAATATAAACAAATCAAGTCATTATAATATTATTTATAGGATACAATATTAAAACTAAAACTAAAGTTATATATTCACAATCTTGTCATATGAATAACACTTGACCTTTGTGGTCATTAATAATTTATATCGATGGAATAATTTAGAAGTGTTTAAATTTACATAGGATACCAATTTTAGATTTACACTAGGTTTGAAACAAAATGAACAATCAAGTGGGCAGTGTTCTACTGTTCAATCAATTTCCCTACTACAAATGAATGATAAGTGCCATAAGCGGAATGGTTGTATCACTTTGACGCACTGATATGAATTACAATCATTCCTGAAAATGACAGCCATTCTCAAAAATAAAAAGAATCCTGGGCAAGGCTTACTGAGGAAAGAAAAGGGTGAAGGAGTTCCCCATTGCCTTCTTGACAAGGTAAATATAATTGCTGCATTTCAGTAACACGGTGTAAAATAAAAGTGATAGTGTAAAGTAATTCATTTAATGTACACCTATATGTTGTGAAACAATGTATATGCTGCTTCAACTCATTAGATGTAGATTCATATATTAATATTAAAAAGACTAACCTTTACAAATAAATGCATATTATATATAAAAATAAAATATAAAAATTGAGAGCAGTATTGAGAATAACAGAAAAATTCAAAGCAGCTTCGAAATATAGCATTATGTTTAATGACACGACAAGTTAAGCGATAAGAAGTCACCATATAACAAATATGAAGGTACTATAAAATAAAAACTATTTAAAAAGGTTTCTATATGTTTTCCCATGAAATACATTTCATTCCACAACATAAGAATTCCTTTGTGGATAGACCTTACGATAATAATTAAATCACAATTCCTTTTGTCAAACAAAGCTTATTTTTTATTCTTTGCTTCACTTTTTTTTGAGATTCCTTGTACACAATTGCAATGAAGAAGCCAGACTATGTTGAAACAAAGACTGATGTGCAACTGAGTTAACAGTATTTGCAATAAACAGTTTGTTTATTGCATATTCTGTTTATATTATACTGTTTGTATAATCTGTGCAGTTTGTTTATTGAAAAAACTGATTCAGAATTAATCGAATGATCAAATTAGTGTTCTGGAAGATACATTTCTAATGTAACAAATTTATCTGCAATTCATACATCGATGGATCATCTCCCAATAGAATGGAAGCAGAAGATGCCAGCATCAAGAAGCCGCTAGCATTAAAATATAACTGATTCAGTAACCTTCCACACAAGCATAACCGTTTGAGCTACTTTGACGCACAGAATAAATCAATAATGCTAATCTTTCTTATTTCACTGTTTAGGTGCGTTCATTGGTTTGACTATTATTATACAATAAAGCATTAATATTTGTAACTAAATGTTTCAAAAAGTTGCTAGGATCAAATAATAGAATAGTAATCATATAGTGTAAATAAGAACGTCTCAATAATCAATCATCATACGACTAGGACTGTGAATATATAAAAAGAATCAAGTAACATATAACTAAATCAATTTAAATATAAATATAATATTTCAATGAAATGCTAAAATATCAAACAACGTTAAAAATAGGCAAATATATAAAACAACAATAAATGTAAATAACCATTCTACCATGTTTTAAAGAAGAATTACTCCTGAAAATTAATATTTTGTTAAAAAATAAATAAATAAAACAATAAAGCAACATGCACTTACTGAGAGGCTATGTAATTTAAATTTAAGTTTATTTAATGTGAGCTATAAAAGGTGCAAGAGTTAATGTAGCTGCAAAATAAAGAAAGCAAATAAAATATTAATTACAAAAGCGTATGAACATAATTTTTCATTATGTGATAAATGAATCTTCTCATTCAATCAAATAGCACGTATACTTTTATTCTTCTATACGTGAGCTGAGAAACAAAACTGTTTTTTATCTTCATCTAACTGTTATTCTAAACAATGAAATGTATGAGGCTTGACTGATAAATTTTGCACATCTGGGTAGCATGGAAATGAAAAGATATTGAAATTAAATAAAAAATCAATGAAAGTACAATACCTTAGTTACAAAATGCAGTATTTATTTTTCAATTAATCCCTGTTTACACTGATACACTTTTCCCAACGTGTGACAAGTTTTTATATTCTGTCACTGAAAAATCCTGGCAATCTTTCTCGGATCCGAGCAGCCACATTTTCCTTCACCTCATCATCATCGGTGGTAAAATTTGAGATCCATCTTGAGATGAGGGAAGAAGTGGAAGTCGCATGGAGCCAAATCCGGCGAGTGGGGCGAATGCAGAATAGGCTCAAACTTCAGCTTGTTGAAAGCCATCAGAGAGTTTGCATGGTACCCATTGTGCACAGATTTTATGGTAACCCAACTGCTCGATAATATGGCTTCGTTCTTTAGATATGCCTAACCGAATAGCGATGCGTTGCTGGTCATTTCATGGATTTTTCAGTCACTTTAAAGTAAATCTAATATGAAACTTTAATTGTTTGCAAATACTATCCGAAAGATTAGAAGATCTTAGATTTTTGCTAAATAAAATTTCACGAGGTTTTAGACGGGCAAGTTCATTGAGAATTTCGATTTCCAGTACTAAATGAATGGTGAGCTAGACTACTTGAATTAATCGTCTACCTTCTATCGATGTTTCTCATTAGTCATAGAAACTGGTTGTCCGCTGCGAGGTGCGCTCTCAATTGCCACTTTACCAGCTTCACATTTGTGAAATTTCAATGTCCACCTATTCACAGTATTTCTGTCAACAATTTCACTACTGTAAACCGCTTTTAAATGATGAAAAGTATTCATAGGATTCACTTTTTCTGCTATAAAAATTTGATCACTGTGCGCTGTTTAAACCATGTTGACATATTGGCTATACTTAACTCTTAACTGCTACTGAAAACAGACCGGTAAATGGATTTCAATGCATTATCGCAGGTTTGTAGAGAGGGACTTTAGCTTTCATATGCTGCCATGCCCAACTCAATAGTACCTTTTGTCACTGTGTAGCACACTAGTGTGCAAAATTTATCAGCCAAGCCTCGTATAAAAATTATCAATTTTTTTAACATTCAATTTTTACAGCAAAGTTAATACTTGAAACTTTTTCCCACCACATAAGAAATTTAAGAAAATACTGAGAATAAAATAACTAGAAGTGATAATGTGAAAAAAAGAATAGTTTTGATCACAAACTACTTGACTGTGTAGATGAACTTCTCAACTTTTTTTTATATTTGGTACTAATCTTTTAACTAAAATTTAGTATATACATCTAACATTCTCAATAACATTTTACATAAGACATTTGATTGAAAAAATAAAGTACTGGTGTATTCAATATTTGCCATTCACCAAGCAGAACTATGTATGTAATGTAACTTTTTTTGTAATAACATTCAGTTTTGGGGAAAAAACTAAAATATTGGACTTAAATTGGGATATATTTATAATAATCTCAACTGTTTATAATATATGCGAGGGACATATTTATAACAGCTGATACTTTTTCAATCAAAAAAGACAATCGGCATCACTTAACATTTTGAGTACATTTGATATGCTTGAAAAAGTCAACAACAATCATAACAATGAATAATACTTGAACACAATGCATGAACCACTTCTTGTTTCTGTTACCTTTTTGGAATGTGCTCAGAGTTTATATGAACATCTTGCCAATTTGAAACAAAATTTCACACAAATATGTTGCTCTTAAAGAATTTACATTTTCTTTTTACCAGAAAATCAAGGCTAGCATAAAACATAACCTCACCTACAGGTTTGCAGAATGGAAACCGAACAATATAGAGTGACATGGCAAGTGAAATATTGCAACATCAACAAATGGTACTACTTGAGATTATTTTTTTCTTCTTAATTTTGATATTTGGTAAAGTGAATAAATAAAAGTATTTACTTTTAACAGTTTGTTTTTCAGTAAATACTTCTGTTGGGGTTGCACAAGAAAAAGAACCGCTGGTAGCAACACAATATTTATTGATTTGCGATTATAAATCGGTCACTACCGAATGAAATACACTGCACAATGTTCATACTTGACATTCACTATATGTCTCGGTACCAACATAACTGCGAACATCACACACACACACACACACACACACACACACACACACACCACAAGACTCAACAACTTCATTTCGTGAAAATAAAAATTTTGCAACTTCCAGAGTATTTACAGTAAACAACATACAAAAACGTTTGGTCTGTAAATATTTAAAAATGAGTTGAATAAATGCTTCCTTTTACTTTTAGTAATTACTGTAAAATCTTTAATGCTGTAAGACCAACCTGAAAAGTAGAAGTAAGTGCTGGGTATTTTAAATGGCTGAGTTACTAAATGCGTATAATTGCAAAAATTATTGAGAGTGAAGGTCTAACAGTCTTAGCAAGTGTACAGAAATTTTTCACTTCCAAAAAGAATCTGTTGAATATTTATGTAATCTATTTCTACCCAAGATAAATGAAACGAGGAGAGGAGGATTAAATTCTTATCAGAAGATGAAAATATTTATCTGATATCTCTTCTATTCAGGATTTCAAAATGCCTTCACCAAAGATTGTGGTGTATATAGATTAATTATCTGTAAAACAATCGACTGTGTTTTGCAAAAGATAATGGAGAAAGCTCTTGACTGGATTCATTTTCTGCAAACTGTCAATGAAACTGAAACAAAAATGAATATGCTGTTCATAATGCCTTGTGTAATAGAAAAAGGTGACCAACTTTTGTGACAGTTATATAAACCAGAAAGGTTAATTATCAACATACAAGTAATGTTAGATACAGCAGGTGGCACTACTGCTATTGATGATTCTTTCCATGGCACAACACCTGTGATAGTTGAAGATGGAGGCAAAGTAGTAATGTGGAGGTAATGAAAACATTCAATGATGCTGCTTGACTTTTAAGAAATAAGACTGTGGCTATGGTGTAAGACATGGTTAATAATACCCTTCAAAAACCTCCAGAACACGAAAAAATAATTAATAAATAAAGTGCAAACAGTTATTGAAAGAATATTTGGCCAAATAAAAACAAGCTTTACGATGATTGAAAAACATTTCCACATGGTATACTGTTATCTAAAGTTTGATTCTGGCTGTTGAAGTATTGCACTCTTTCTCTCTCTCTCTCTCTCTCTCTTAATGAAATGGTAGAAGAAAATTGGCTCTGGTCATAACAACACATGCAACATAATTCCATAAAAATTTAAAGATAGAATTACCACACTCTCTGCAACCCTAGTAGATGCCGTAGCTACTGTGTGGACAGCATCTGTGTTGTATTTAACTTTTCTTGTGTTTGTACAGCATTTTTCATCAATAATATAAAATATTACTTTTAAGTACTATTACTACCAGAAATTACACTAGTCTGTACATACAATGCTATGTTTTTTATATACTGAGTATTTTTATATACTGTAGAACATATATTTTTCAAGAATCATTAATTAACCACAGCTTTTAGTGATTTTTGTCATGCAATGACTTCAAAAAAAGGTAGGCCTGTCACTCATATTGTTTGTGATAGGGCAGTTTTTGGTTGTGATGTAATGGTTCAGAGCCAAGCGTGGTAAATGATCTGCAGTGTGAGAGAATTTTTTGAAAATTAATTAAAGTATTTTAGAAAAGAACGATCCTTAAATTCCTTTTCAAAAAGTTAGAGAATGTACTGCTGCTGCACTTAAAATTATAAGAATACAGTTTCCAATATTATTAATAGAGAAGTCTTTAACTGTGCATCCTGACCTGTAGGGGAAGACACCCTCCATGTGACAGTTTTGGTCCCCATGACCACCACCCCATACCTAGCCCTTATGGACTTTACCAGAGGTCATCTTCAGAACCTCAGAAAAAGGCATCTCTCAGCCTTGTTCTTGCCTCAGTCAGGATGCCACCGATGTAAATACCACATGTGATATTCCCATCGATGCACAACTACGAAATGAACTCTTTAAAACAAAACACATCTATGTTGAGTTCTTTAACAACTCGACTGTTACTGTAACAGCTCATTACAACAGAGTGACATGAAGGAACTGAAATTAAAAACTCAACTACCTACCCAGTAGGTTAGAAGTTGAATTCAACATACAACCACAACACAAAATAAGAAATAAAAATAAAGTTAAAAATAAAACTAAATAAACAAAATACTACAAAAAACATCAAACCTTATAACACAAGAACAACAGAACCAAATCAAAGGGAAGACCAGGCAGAACCCTGAATTCCCTCAGCAATCCATTCTCTAGCCAGGTATCCTATGAAATTTTCAACGATTACCCATTCGGCCCAGTTTTTCCAATTCTCATGGAGATCTAATGTCAAGCTGACAAATAGTCTTCGGCATAAGTTCATATTTTGTAAATTAAATGGTTTGCGCCATCTTAGTGTCCACAATCTGGACACATGCCTGAATCCACCAGACCTAACTGCTGGAGTCTGTTTCAGAAGATGCCATGCCCAGAAAGAAATTGTGTCACACACTAGTTAGGATGAACCCAAGGGGCGCCCTGCACACAACAACATCTGGGAAGAGATCATGTGTATAATGCCCACCCTCTGCCTCATCACATCTGGCCTACCATAAAGCATTGCCATGTTGCTCTCCCGCAAATGTTTTCTGAAGTCAATTCACCTGACTTCTTAGCAACATAATGTTGCTGCTTTTCTGAGACAATTACATCTATCGGTTTCACGCCTGCAATCACCAAGATTGCCTCCCATAAAATAGTACAGTGACCTCCTGTTATCATTAATAATATAAGGCGCTGAGTTCTTAATAATATATCCCGATAGCTTTTAAATTTTAGTCCATCCACCCAAACAGGCGCCGCATATAACATAATTGCCTCACACACATTCTTATACAGGATAATCATAGTCTTAAAATTAAGACCCCAATCAGGATTGACCACTTGTCGAATACCAAAGAAAGCACAACAGGCCTTCTCTGCGAAGTAATTAAGGTGCTTCTTGAACTGTAATTCCTCAACAAGAAACATCCCGAAGAGGTTCATTTGAACTTGAACATATTTAATACAAAGGCCTGACATCGAAACACAAACCTGATACCTCACTGGCAAACAACCTTTAAGAAGTATCATCATGGTCTTCGAGCTGAACGTCATCTAATGTTGATGGCCCCACAAGTATCTTGCATGCCTCGGTGGCTCGGAGCTCAACCTCCCTCCATGAGCTTCCTTTGACCAGCAGAAGCCCATTGTTGGCATAAGCCACAATGAGACACCTGCCGGGCAATCTCAGTCACAGAAGAGAATCAAACTCCACCACTGACAACAATAGACCCAACACACTGCCCTGAGGACAACCCTTGGGACAGTCTTGCCTACCTCATGTCTGCCCTCGCAGAGCAGCACATTCCAATGACTGAAGTAGCTTTGCATTACTTGCTATTTCACTATCAGTGCATTGTCTCTTTTATAACTGATAAACGACACAGGTTATTAAACGTACCACAGATCCCAGAACATATTCCTCCTCACTAGCTCTAACCACATCTCGACTCCCCCCGAGGGGAGAAGATACCGCCTCGTAGCGTGTCAGGTCGCTACACCACCCCGCCCTGTTCCTTGCCATTAATGGCTTTAATGGAGGACATCTTCTTGCCCTCAAACTGTAACACATTCCACAGTGTACCGGCCACGGGGATAGCTCTAACCACACTCATCATGCGAAGTATGGCATCCTTGGTACCCTTTCTGGGATGAAACCCGTACTGATTTTCCATCAGTAAGTTTTCTAAGATCAGCCTCTAATTTATACGCAGGTACAGAACCTTTTCGAAGACCTTACCAATAACCAACAGCAATGTCAAGGGCCTTACAACAAAGTAACAATGGGATCCTTGTCTCCTCCTTTAAACAACTGTTAAGTTGTTTATTTGGATGAAATGATGAAACCATGTTCTTCTAGGACAGTTGAATTTAATTCTGTCACATTAGACACACTTAAAATACTATACAAAACAAGTCACATTAGACTAAGAGAATGCATGACCGCGCCGGACGGGATTCTTCACTCGAATGGAAGTATGAAACTGACACACAGGCCAGCGCTAGTAGATACTAAAGTGCAGCACTAGCTGGCTCAAACTAGTTACGGAACAACAATTTAACAATATCCTTCTTCCAAATACCAGGAATTATCCTCCAAATAGAAATTTGTTAAACACACATGTGATAATTTTCACACTAATCCCAACCAAGCGAACAATGAGCTCTGATGTTATTCCATCGCAGTCTGGGACCTTGCCCCTACCTAAACTGCAGATAACTTGACGCACTTCAGAGTCAGTAATCTCCAAGGACACTGCACCCCCATGAAACTGAGGAAATTCACGCTGCACCTGCAGATGGTATGCAGTTTCTCCAGCTTCACTGTCATCAGACAGTAAATCATCAAGTAATTTGCATAAGATCTCAGACATGTCTGAAATTACACCAAACTGGGTTGAAAGGGCAGGCAGAAGCACATCCTTACGTCATTTGTGTCCCAATACCCTATAGATGACTCCCCAGCGATCCTTGTTCCCCTGCTCAAGCATAAAGGAATGCCAGGAATCCCTTTTTGCCATCCAAACTATGTGCAAATATTGAGATCTACAATTTTTATATTCAGACACAAGAACTGCCTGCTATTCCAGATCACCCTCATGTTGAGAAGCACTCTACAAATGACTGACAGTCTGTTTCAAAGCTGACAATTCTCTGCTCCACCATGGAGGAAGCCTCTCTAGACCAGAATTGTGGGGAATTGAGTTTTCGGCAGCGTCAATAAAGGCCACCGACATACTCACTGCCAGGTCCTCCAAATCCAGAACCTCGAGACTCTGATCCAAAACTCAAAGCCTGGCCAAAAGAAAATCAACAAATTTATTTCAGTCTGCATGTACAGTTCTCATGCTGAACCTGAATGTTACACTGGTAGCACTGACTCAAACCACCAGCAATCTCATAAAAAATCAATTAATGATCGCTTGAGCAATCATCAATGAATGACCTTCCAGTTACAAACATTGGCAGGGCTATACCTACAAATGGTAACATGTTAAATTACCAACCCAGGAGGGCAGTTTAAATAAATAAACTTCCCACATAAATATTTATACTCATCATAGTATTTTTCTGAAGCAAATGAAGCTAATTTTAATGAAGTTGTTTAGTTAGATGAAACTTGGGTTAGTGTTAACCACTTGAACCCAAAAGCATGGACAGATGAAACTCTTGTCAATACTGTGCCTGTGCCAATTGGTCGGGTTGGAAGATTAATTGTCTGTCATGCCGGAACAGCTGATGGGTTTGTGAATGAAGCATTATTAATGTTCAAATCAAATAAAATGAACTACCACGAGGAGATGAATAATGAAACATTCACAAAATGGTAATATATTAATGGACAATGCTCTGTATCACTCAGTGCAACTGGATAAATAAAGCCCCAACTAACGCTAACTGGAAACAACACGAGTTGATTGATTAGCTACTTTCACATGGGGTCAATGCAGACCATTCAATAACCAAAGGACAACTTTTGGAAATTATTCAGGGAAAAAACTTTAAGACCTAACAATGAAATAGCAGGCCAATTGCCTCCCTATCATTGTTACTTCACTGCTAGTGAAATTGTGTGTTGTTACATCAAAAGATATGTAAAAAATTATAATAAAAAGTTGACAATGATGTAGATAGAAGAAATTACATTGCAAGGAAAAAACAGTGTAACTCCTCAAGACTGGAGAAAAGTGGTGCAACGTGTTAGAGGAGTTATATATGATGCCATAGAACAAGAAATTCCCTCGGACGTAAACAATTTAATTATAAATTTAGAAGAATCATCTGATTCATCTTCCAGTTCCGATAGCAGCTCTGAAAATGACAAAATGGACGGAATCAACCACTTTCTGATGAATAATGCCACAGTATTTATTTATAATTATTTTTATAATATGGCAATTGTTCTCCCCAATTTAAATAATACATTGTAGTGATTATTATAATATTAATAACTATTGTAAATTTTAATGTAAAAATAAAATAAATACATTGTAGCCTACTGTAAATAATTATAAAAAATAAAAAAATACAAAAAAAAGCATAACAGATCTACAATAAAAATAAAATAATATCAAAAAAATTAAATTAAAAATGATATTTCGGAAAATGGTTGACACTTAACTTTCAGAGAAAAGAATTGCTAGATCGATGGCAATGTGCGAGTGAGAGAAATGAGAAGGGTAATGAGAAAGTCAGATACATTTGGCAACATTTGATACCTCACTTTCCTTCTGAGAGCCATATGTAGCTATGATACATTAACTGCCAAAACCAAACTCTCAATAACATCAGTAGAGTCATCAATAATGAATTGAAAAGAGAATGCCCCAAATTGATTCTGTAGGCTCTTGAAAATACCATTTAGGTAGCTGAAGAGTAGTGCAGTGACATAAGTCAAAGGAAGAATCATCAAAATGATTGAAGAAAGATTGAACAAAGAAAGTGTCATTCTTAAACTACCTAACAAGGATGTAAAATCACGAACTTCAAATAAAAATATTTTCCTGTAATTGAAAACTGAATTCTTTTATTTTATGTAATCTTAGTCCTAACCAATTCATGCATTCAAGGGTTATTTCAGAAAAACATTTAGTGTACACACTGAAAAATCAAGATATATAAATAAATAATACTAAATATGGGTAAAAAACTGTCTGGTTTAAAAAAGTAATCTAAAAATGTAAAACATTTCTTGTAACTACAACATTTATTTTATAGAAAATATATTTCATTTAAAAAAATTTCAATTATGAAAACTGCCAATTTTTAGAAGCTACAGGAAAATGCCAAAATATTATTTTTATTTTTAGATCAAAAAGTAATATTTAAGAATAGAGGAATGAATTGCCTGTAATGTAATTAATTATGCAACATGTGTTTAAAAAATAGGGACTTTTGCATTGTCAGTAGTGGATATCACAGATATGCAGTAGCTTTTTATCTGCTTCATTAGCTTGCTACCTTGTCAGCAGTCTGTTATTTGCCTTACCAGTGATAGTAATTAACGGTTACTGCAACAATAAACAATTCTAACATTTGTGAAATTCAGAGTGAAATTTCAATTTCTTAATACTTCCAAAGTTCATAGTGAATTTTATGAAATCTATGGGCCTAAGTAATGAGTGAAGGAAAGATAAGGCAGTGATATTGCAAGTTTAATGAAGACCACACAAATGTTCATGATGAAAAAAGGAGTAGTTATTATTGCTATAAAACTAAATGAACATAATCTCTGTGCAAGATAGGCTACAAAAATATAGGATAGGCTACACAAAAATCACAGGATGATACCTGTATGTGGATTTTTAGAGAGAAAGAAAGAAAGAGAGAGATAGAGATAGAGATAGAGATAGAGATAGAGATAGATAGAGATAGATAGAGATATATAGAGATATATAGAGATATATAGAGAGATAGATAGAGAGATAGAGAGAGAGATAGAGAGAGATAGAGAGAGAGATAGAGAGAGAGATAGAGAGAGAGATAGAGAGAGATAGAGATAGAGATAGAGATAGAGATAGAGATAGAGAAGAA